>NW_027526296.1:267196-499165 GCF_048455015.1 Haemaphysalis longicornis | reverse complement strand
CCGTTTCTTTTTATTCCTGTACAAACCATTATATTGCCTCCGGACTGGGCGGACGATTTATTTTTCCGTGGTTTCATTAACCCTCCTTGGTCTTTATTATGTGGCGGGAGTGGGCACATATATTTAATGATCCAGAGACTTGGAATATATGTAACATGTTCGAGTGTCCTCTATTCTTATAAAAGGCACAATTTATTGTCAGTTAATCGCTAATCACATTCCCTAACCATATTTTTCTACGACATATATATTCGCAACAAAGCCGCATTCGTTGTTCGCGCTGCCAAACGAAACCAAACTCTCACTGTACCAGTAGCAGGTCTATACGAAGCGACATCAGAATTTCTTTTGGCCTGGCGTATTCGGATACTGATTCAGATTGTAGGGTTTTACGCGCCGACGCAACGCAGGCGATGAGGCGCGCGGTAGTGGAGAGCTTCGGATTAATTTAGACCACCTGGGGATCATTAACGTGCGCCGAAATCTCGTACACACGGGCGTTTTTACTTTTCGCCTCCATCAGAAAAGCGGCCACCGCGGCCAGGAATGGAACCCGCGACCTCGTGCTCGCCAGCGTAACGCCTTAGCCACTGAGCCAGCGCAGCGAGTTGACGTATTCGGAGGTGACAGTGGTGATATGCTGCTGCCGTCGCCGACGCCCGTAAGAGCGGCGAAGAAGTGCGCAGTACCGCGTCCCCCGGTAGCTTCTGTTGGCGTTTGAGCACTCTATCAGGACGCAGCTATTTTTTAAAGTGCCATAAACGTACTATGTATTTCCTTACAGACATCACCATAACAAGTTGTTTAGGGCGCGGAAAGGCAAAAAACTTACGCCCACCTCCCACGCGGGAACCCTGGTGTGATGCGACGCTGAGGGGAGTTCAAGCGCACACGGAGAGCAACCATCGACCGAAAGGCCGCCGGAGAGCGGCACACCGGTTATATGCGCAGCGCGCCCGAAGGAGAGGAGACCGCGGAGAGAGAGACTACTGCACATGCGCAGCACCGCGCGCATCGCCGCCCACCGGCGGAGTGAGAGCGCGCTGGGCCACACACCCGCAGATGTTGAGAGAGACTGTTCGCTCTCACCAGGGCACGCGCCGGCGCCAGTGCGTCTGCCGCGGCTATGACGCAACACAATCCAACACAATCCACTTTAATCCAATCCTAATCCAATCCAATCCAAGTCAAGCCAAGCCAAGCCAAGCCAAGCCAAGCCAATTCAATCCAATCCGATGCCCCTCGCGAGGGAGTGTTCGCTATCGGAGAGGAGAGGGGGAGTGTGGAGGATAGACGCAGCCTTGCGGACAACAACAACGGGCGCACGCAGGGAGTACAGGGCCGCCGACAAGAGATGCTCTCAGCGTCGCATCTAAAAAGAAGCGAAAGAGAACCAAAACACTACATGAGCCGCTAACAGCCACGTAGCGGTCATCCGGTAAGTGCCACGGAGAAGCGGCGGCAGGCGGTGCAGCGATCGCGATGCGTTACTGGAATATTCTTTCGCGTTTGGGTTTGTGAGATAAGTATTCATTTCTGCAAAACAGCGCTGTTATTATCGTGCCTCCACAGAAAAACACTGAATCTTCGCACTAGGATGCGATGTCACATATGACTTTTGTAGATGTAGCAGATGAAATGACTTTTTAAATCTACCTCCTTAACCCCCCCCCCCCCCGGAACACAACGTATCACAGCATTGTATGAGTGAAAAGAGGTAGGAGGAGTTATGACTTTTTTTTTGTCCCCAGAACTGGGACCCGAGATGTGTAGGGGCGCCCCCCCCCCTTCCTCCCCCCCCCCCCCCTTCCGCCTTTCTGTTTTTTCCCGGCCGAGATATGCATGCTTCATGATTCCGCACCAAACTTCCCGGAAGACTGACTTCGAATATCTCCACTGCCGCTAAAGCGCCCCAAAGCGGAACCTTAATGGAGATTGCTCACCCATTAGGTCAATGTGTGCTAAGGCATAAAGAAGAAAATCAGCTGCTATAGCAAGGAAACGTTTCCGCGGGAGTCACGTGCCAGAAGAGATGAGTCACTGGAGTTTTGTCAATGTTTATTTCCTCCATTGTCGCGTGCAAACCATGTTGCGGCAGTATTTGAGGAAATGCATTCAAAAATTGTCCAATACAATTGATTTCCCCACTTAGCAGGTATAATTATTATTTGTGCAAAGATATGCTGCTGGTAAAGGCCACTGGATTACCCTACGGAGTTTCATCAGTGTTGAAAATTAAGCGCGAACCATAAAACATGGAAAAGAAAGAAGGACACCGGTATTATGTTCAACAATGTATGTTCACCAACTAGTTCGACTCTCAATCCTACTTAGTTTTGTCAGTAGAAACTCTATTGAGTTTCAATTAAAGGAAGTCATTTGACATTCTGTTGAGGTTTGTCTATTGAAACCTTGTTGACTTTTTATTGACTGCACTCAATAGAAATGTCAATGTAAAATAAAGAAAGCATAAAAGTAACCTAGTAGTCTTAATTCCGTAGACACAGTGGGCAGCGCTGAAAAAAATAACCCTTCAAAGTGTATGTTTGAGCCTGATGAGTTTTGTCCATTGGTTCTCCAAAGAGTTTCAATTGACTGGTGTCAATTGGTTTTGTGTTGCGTTTTCTCAATAAAAATCCTTTTGAGTTTGTACTCACACATCTCAATAGCCAATTGAGTTTGAATTAAGTTTCTGTTGATTCAATAAAAACTCAACAGGAAAATAATTGAAACTCAAAATCCATTTTTGTAAGGGCTGCAGCCCTTGTATCATGCGCTTCACACCATAGAACATATTCCATTTCGGAATTCCGGCAACGAAAAAAAGAAATTTGACATTGCCAGCCTTACCTTCTCATCCTTCCACCGGTTTTGTTTGAGGTGTGAGAAGTTATTTGTGCAGGCTGAGCCCAATAAAATCTTGCGCACAAGTTACTTTTCATACGTACATTACTCTTTGGCTGCCAGAACAAGCAAAAATAAACACAGAAAAAGCAAGAGGGTCATATGTACAAGCAATTCTCATCCAACAAATTTTATTTCACCATCAGTAATACCACCAGACCTCTAGGATAGTTTGTGATGGTAAGAGCAAGGCTAAGATGACATAATGTGCGACTTTAAACAAAGGAAGAAACTGTAGAAGAAAGCTAGGGAGGTTAACCAAGGAAAGAAGAACTGCCCAGCTGGCTGTGCTACATGTGGAAATGGGAACAGGAAACTTGAAAGGAAAGGAAACGACTGGCATAAAATAAAGGATAAAAAATTCGGGAGAAAAAAAAACATGGCGTGGAAATGGCCAGTACAAAGACAGCACCATGGGCGAAAAAAAGAGAGGCATAAAACATGCAGGCAAGACGAAAAAATGGGCAAACGAAGGATGCTGCATGCAGGTAACACCCCTTCAGCACCTGTGTCTGTTTTTCTCTCTTATTCAGTTCAACCTGCTTCTTCAAGGCAAGAACTGATTTGGCTATTTCAGCTTCATCTTGTCTAAAACCACTGAAATATGTCCGATTTCCTGTGTACATGATGTAAATAGGGTACATAATTTCTAATTTTTTAAAAATTCTCCTGAAGTATCTGTTCCTTCGTGGCAAGCTTTCGTGACTAACTACCTCGTGGAATACCATTTGCTTTGTTCATTTTTTGCTCTTTTATGCTGCCTCTGCTTGTATTTGTTTATTTCGTTCTTGTCCTCTTCTCCAGTGCTTAAGTTATTTTAATAATGATATTGTTTTTTCTTCAAAAAGGTTTTTTGGCTTTTAGCCCTGTCTGTTTATTGGCTCTAAACCTGCCATAGCTTCGCTGGTAATAGTTATTTCCTCACACAATTTTCCTCTTTCTTTATTCTGGGAGAGGGGGCACGAAATTTTAAAAGGTAACGAGCCCTGCAGCGACTAATGAATACTTGCACTACTTTCTTTGCGGTTGGAAGTACTGAAAGCTATATTTCCACAATCCCTTGAGTGAGGTTCATGATGCACATAACATAGTAATATTAGGCTTGGGTATTTCACGGTTATTGAATCTAAGCTAATGCAAGAGCCACTACCTAAAAGCATTTCAACTGGAGAAAAAGGTTGACACATGGGCTGCAGAGGCCTCGTAGGCAGGCACAGGCACAGGCACAGAAAGCGTATTTGTTTCGCATAAAGTGTAGTCACAAATACGATTTTCATTTACAAGCATTTCTTGGAAGCTTTGTCGAGTTTGAACTTCCATTCGCTAGAAAAGCAAGTAGTTGTAAAGAGCACCTAAATAGATTGCGAAAACAATCAGCTGACGCATACAGGGGGTGGGAAGGAGGCGTGTGAAACATGTTAAATTAGCGCTGTACAGACGGGAAAACTATAAAAACACTACACAGGACTAGCGCTGCATATCAACTGAACTATTTTACCACACACAAAAGCAATCAGGGGGAAGTGATTTCTTCCTAAAGAAAGAAGGAAAATAAATGAACTGGGGATACTATTAAGCTCTCATGGGAGCTCACCTGCATTTAACACAGTCCGAAAGCGGGAATAGTAGGGGAAATAGGATAGGAGAGAGAAAAGCAAAGATTAGAAAGGTGAGCAAAAAGTAGAGAAGAGTAGTTTCACTGTGGTCGATTCCGTCGCACACAACACACCACGAACACTGTTGGCTGGCGTAATGCTGCGTCCGGGAGACGAGAAGCCTCGAAAGGAACGGTGAAGTGCGAGGAGAGCTTGCTGCGACGAAGAGCGAAGTCTGCGGCGGTCCCGACCGCTTTGGAGTTCGCTGGATAGGAGTGCGGCCGACAGACGGGTACTGGGCGCTCGTGGCCTGAATGTCCAACGAGACGAAAGATCCAACGAGTCGAAAGGTCCAATTCGTCACGTGATCAGTGAGCCTGAATGTCCATTGAGACGAAAGGTCCAATCGAGCCTGAATGTCCAATGAGACGAAAGATCCAACGAGACGAAAGGTCCATTCGAGGCTGAATGTCCAACGAGACGAAAGTTCCACAGAGACGAAAGGTCCAACAATGAGATAAGTTTAGTGCGCTCGTTCGGATAAAGCGGACCGCGATTCGTTTGAATCAGTTATGTAAAATTTTACCCCATCAAATTTAACTGACCGTTTTACAATTTTGTTATTCTTATTCATGTAGGACTCAGTTTCGCGTATATGTAACCTGTTGCAAGTGAGCGTATTGATTGATTGATTGACTCTGAGGTTAATGCACCGACGCTACACAGGCGATGAGGCGCGCCATAGTGTAGGGTTCCGGATTAATTTTGACAACCTGGGACCTTTAACCTGCGCCGAAATCTCGAACGCACGGGCGTTTTCGCTTTTCACCTCCATCTGAAAGCGGCTGCTGCGGGTATAAATCGAACCCGCGACCTCAGGCTCACCAGCACAAACGTGAGCGTATTGTCCAGCGATGTTTAATGGTCAATTTCAGCAAGATCTTCTGTCCATAAAACAAAAAATAAAGTTTCGTTTTGAGTACTGCAATTCGTCAGGGTCTAATCCGTTGGGTTCCTCTCACACAGAGTGGTAGCATCACTAAATACACGTGAAGGTTGTCGTCAGATAATCATATTTGGATAATTACCCGTAGGCTAGAAAAACAAAACGTCTTGCGCTTGCCATATTCCTTGAAATCAACGCATGGTCCATCCTATTGATTTGGCCGGTGCACTAAAAAACTTGATTGAAGTTAAGCTTGACGGGATTTAACGTGCAGGCAAAAGCAGCTTCAGAGACAACGGAATGCAATTGAATGGGTTCAGCATCGGCAAGCAGCCCTGTAACTTTTTCGCTCCGTAGCTTCAAACAGAACTGTCCATTATTTTACAGTTGTAGTGTATTACATGGGCGGAAGGGGAAAAGTGATCCGTGGATGACAAACACGTTCAAATTGTAATCATTCAGTTGAAACTGTAAATTTCCGAGTAAAATATACTGTGAGGCTTTGCGGACAGCCGTGTGAAGGGAGGAGGGGCTGCGGATTTATTTATGACGCCTAATTGATTTGAACGTGCTCAATACTTGAGTTACATATACGTTTTTGCTTATGGTACTTTATCATTCTGTTGCCTTGTTTTTACTTGATGGGAAAAGCGACTGTAATTGCCACGAACCAAGCCGGAACTTCGTGTTTACTAGTGCAGTACTTTATTCAGGCAATGAGCTGCCATTTTCTAGATATAAAATGGTTTAAAATGAGATTGTTATATAAATTCATTTCTAATGTCAGTGTTTGCAACGCCAGCAATACCGTTACACTATTCTGAGCTCCGCGCCGAATCGTCACATCAATGTGTGACTTTCGCCCTTTTTCGCCAATCATTGAGCTGCGTGGTGGTAGTTGAGCCCACGGAGAGTACTGTGAATATTGCACACGACAAGGAAAAGAAATCCAGTTGGAATTTTAAGAATATTACACACCCGAGTTAATTGGTTACTAAGTGGCAAGCAACCGCTTTTTTTATTTGTTAAACTTGTGATTGTGTTTGCATTGCATAGATGGACGCAAGTAAACATGGTTTTCTTCGTTTATGCAGCCGCTAATACCGTATTTAATTTTTAAAGTCCGAAAAAAGAAAAAATACCCGGCGAGGTCTGCGGCGGCCACAAGAACTGCAGCAGTAACGCGAAATGAAGGAAACCCATCTTGCGATGTAATGAACGACTGCCAAGATTTTATAGTTCATGCATGCGCACCTGCGTTTGTGTAAAGAATGTTTTTTTAGGAAATACTTTAGTGCAATTCACAACAAGCATGTGTCGGAATAAAGTTATTGTGGTTTATTTTCGGAGAGTACGAACTGCTGTTGGTTTTGGTTTCACCGTGAAATACGCCCATATTTTCCAACGATATCTGTGATCGTGCATTAGCCATACTTCAGGAGTCACCATGACACCCTAGTCACATGTTTTTGACTTCAGAGACGGACCGGATAAACCGGATGAAGTAAAGAAATTCCGGGGTAAACTCTGGACTCGAGCAGCGCAGCACAGGAGCGGTAGGAGGTCAATGGGAGAGGCCTTTGTGTGCAGTGGACCTGAGTAGGTTTACGATGATGATGATGATGATGACCGTTTCTAGCGAGCAAGTATTGTTTCATATAATTGACATACAACGCTTCGCCGGAAACTGCATATGCCTGTGCGACGGGTACACCTGTACAAAATCTAAAGCAAATAAAAAGCGAAGTAATATACGTAATAAGGAAATCAAACCAACAGAATGTTTTTATCGTAAACCGTAAAACCATTTCGCAGGGTGAAACACCAGACCTGTCTTCAGCACGACCACACATCTCCGTTCGATAATCCTGCCATAAAAAGTGTAGTAGCTGCTCATCAGATATTTGCGGGGGCTAGGGTAAAGCCTACTGCACAAACGTCATTCAATCAATGCTCCGCTTAGCAGCTCAAATTACTGCAATCCAACAAGTAAACAGCAATGTCCGATACAATGTTGGAAGCGCCTGTCCTGTCCTCTTTCTGTGTTGCCTGTCCTGTCCTCTTTCTGTGTTCGCCTGTTTTTACCGCTAAAAACATGTCGCAGATGTCCGATATGACAGTGGTGGGCCTCAACATATGTACTTGTTATTTCTAAGCCTCGTTGCATGTTACCGAAGCGTAATTTGGTGAAGGACTAAGCGTTGGCGTCCACTGTGCGGGTTCAAATCTAGGGGTAGAGGGCTTTTTTTATTGGCCGAATGTGTTTAATTGGCCGATTCGCGGACGACGTGGCGGATAGTACGGAGAAAAGGCATGTAGGTGACATCCGTAGCTGCGGGAGAGATGCCCCGCGGTTCACCATCTCCGATGAAGTGGATCACTGAGGTTCAGCCACTGCGTCCACCTCGGGGCGGCCTTACTGCATGAAACGATACTTGTTAGCTTGAAGCGGCGCAAGGAGGTTTATGCGGCCCATTTCTGCAGTCAATAACATGTGAATAGCGGGTCATATCAATTTCTGAAGTATGACCAATGCGCGATTACAGATAACGTCAGAAACCATATGCGTATTGCAAGGCGGAACCAAAACCGAAACTCTCTCGAACTCCCACGAAATGTACCACAAAACAACATCCTTACAATTTCACTTCATGCCAATAGCACTAATGTTTTTCCTAAGAAAAAAAAATAGCAGTGACAAAAGCGCAATTGCGTATGCATGGAATTGCTAAACAGCGTGCAATCGCATTTCAAGACACGTTCGCCTCACAGGAAACGTCGCGCGACGTGCTTGAACGATACCCAGGATTTTAAACTTTATGTATAGGCAGATGATTGTTTGTCAATGTTATTGTTTTAGAAGTAGCTCTACTACTACTGGCAACAAGCACATGTATCAGAATGTAGTTGTTGTCCTTTATTTTTGGATTTGTTCAAACCAGTTTCCGTTTTGGTTCCCCGCAGCAACATGCTTGGCGTCCAACGTTATCGCTGGTTGGATGTCGTTGTCGGCGGCATTAAAGGTCAGATAAGGATGCCAGACTCGCTTAAAGTCGTAACGTGTACTAGATGACGCGTTCGCAGTGGTTGCACGCCGTCCGCATCATCGGAGACGCTCTGCTTCTCCCTCAACTTCGCAGCTTGCCTTGCTCGTTTATGTGTCTCAAGAGGCGCGTTCGCACAAGGCCGGCAGTCGGCGGATTCGGCACTGTGCCTCCAAGGTTCCGTTGATATGTCAACACCACGCCAAAGAAAACTCGCCAGCGCGTCAGTGTCTGCACGTAGTCTTTAAACACGCTCATACTGCAATGATGATTGGAGCACAAAATCGTGAATGCAGTCGATAAATCGTTACCTATACAAAAAGAAATAAACTGCCCTCCCCCCACCTAAAAAACAAATTAAACCGGAGATTCGAACCTCCTGCTACGATGCACTGCATCTAGTGCTTCAGAGCAGTCGTCCATGCCACATTTCCTTCTTTTCTGCATGACGAGCTTGTGGTTATTATGCAATACAAAAGTTAGCAGTTATGCAAGAAGGATAACACCATAGCAGCTACAATAAGGCAGCCGCCAAAACTTCAGCTAACAGTCACGCCCGTCGAACAGGTGCAGCCACTCTGGTGGGTAACTTTCCTCCGCATAGATGCCCTCCACCAACGCAGCCAGCCCCCAAAAAACGGACTTCGTTGGGCGGGGGAGTTCCGTATGCCGGTCAGTCATGCGGCACTTCTACAAGCTATACAATGCATCCCAAAAATATATCATAGAGAACTCCAGTAGTATCTAGAGAAGGCAAGAACTGCATTCTGTAAAGGAACATGGACACCTAAACGTGTCCATGTCCCTTTTAACAGTTTGTAGCAAAACCTCACAAAAACCACCACATCCCAGCACAAAACAAAGCGGTTCATATAAGCGGCAATTATTTGAGCAAGAGATAGACATTCCTTTGTCGCGCACACACAAACATTTTTACGCCCAAAAGGGTGCTTCAGCTTGTCGCCGCAGGAGCACCCTAAAAACTGAAAATTTTGCACCCTTTAGGGTGCTTGGATTCTGTCGCCACAGGAGCACCCTTTGTGAAGCACCCCAGAAGACAGGTGCCTTATAACACCCTTTTCGACCTAAAAGTATCCTAGGGTGCTACATAGCACCCCAATCTGTAGGAGCATCTTCTGCAAAAGCACCCACCTAAAGGGGTACAAAAAGGGTGCGCCATCCTCGGTTCACAAATGGTGCAGCAGGTGTGAGACCACATATTGCACAATATGACACACGATTATGGTATGATACATTCGTGCTTTCAAAGCTCGGTTCTGTGAGACATTCTATTGAAGCTCAACGTCAGCTGATAATTTCCTTGAAATTGTGTCACCGATTGTTAAAACATATATTTAAACAGTCAGGAGCCACATCTCAGTACAGAGTTATAACTTTAGAGGTAGTTGATTATCCAAAACTTCGTAAAAAACCAATTATATGTTCACTTTGCCGAACTGCAGTACACATCCTTCGAGCTTCACTGCACAGCATAACCATACTATGCAGTGAAAGCAATTAGGTGTGCAACACTTCAACCACACAAAACGTCCTTGAACCTTAAAACCCTTGGCTTCTCAGTATTGCATCAAACTTCCAATCACGGTAGCTACCTGCAATGTTTAGTGCCTTATTCTTGAGCTGAGCAGTAAGGTTCAATATGAAGGAAGACCAAATGCAAAATGTATCGTTTCCTCCGTACTGCGGCTCATAATATAGTTCCCTCCTTACTGCGGCTTATAATCTACTTATAAAAGTTGGGTACCCAAGCCATTTATTTTCGTTTGCATTATTCTTTTTGCTTTACGAAAAAATATTCATATGGTACAGCACGTGCAAGGTTTGGTGGTATATGGAGTTTTATAACCATACATTTAGACTAAATGACCCCACATAGCAATAACAAGAACTGCAAACATCACAGAACAATGCATACAAGTTCCCTGGTGAAGCCCATGGTTGAAATGTAATGTCATGGTTCATAAAACATTATTTTATCATGAGGCAAGCTTGTTACAAATGTTGCAAATGAAAAGCCAACAGCCGGGGCCCATTAGTTTTGGCTAGTATTACGAGGTGCCTCACGGCAAGCATTCTACGTCGATAGACTTTTGTAGAGTTGACTAGAACTGAAATCAGCAAAAGATTCTCTACAAAACATTCAGTCTATCCGCAGCTTTAGGGTTTGCTAATTTCCATATTTGGGTTTCTTCTGCCTTTCTTAACAACATTTTTCTTTTCATAAGAAGGTGCATAACCAAAAGCAAAAAGCTTTCCTGTAAACCTTTGGTAGCTATATAATTGTTACAAAATATTTTACTCTAAATATAGCAGCCTAAACTGAGAATATTTGCATTTAAAAACATTAAAATAAGTTTAAATTGATCATAAATTTTTAGCTGTTTTTACACAAAACTGTACATGGGATATGAAGTGCACCACAGGGAGGGCTCTGGATTAGCTTTAGCAAATTTGGGACATTTAGGGTGCACTGAAAATTCTACACATGCGCTTTTTCACTTTCTGTATCCACCAGGAAAATGGCTGCCAATTTAGACAGTAATTCTTAATAGTAGTTGACGTGCATTTTAAAATAATCTCAACCATTATAGCCACAAAATTAATTTTTACAAGTTGTAGACATTGCGCGTTACACCAGACATTGGGCTACACTGTCAAGAGCTTTGACATCTACAATTACCTCTACAAAGCAAGCTTATCCTGGTAGAATGTTTCATACCATAATTACTGTGTGTTCAGAGCTCACGTGTGAAGTATGGATACTGCTGCTTCAGCAAGAACCGAGGATGAGCACCCTTCCTGGTTCTGAAAAAAGATAACAGAGGAAATTCCTTAAGCAGGATTCTGAAACAGGGTTGAAAGAAACAAGAATGAACAAGAAATTCTTTCAAAACATGTAAAGCAATGCAAACAAATATTTATTTCAACTTCATTTCTACAAAAGACCTCCTCATGAAGACTGGTGATGGAGTATTGGCTCAAAAATAGAGCAGAGAGCACTTATATAAATGCTACAGGGAGCCTTCGCAGCGAAAAATTGTTTGAGCACCTGAACTAATCACTGTTCAACAAACTTATAAAAAAATGTTTGAATGCATAAAAACCAGTGGTAAACAAAGGAAACAGTTAAAACAGAATGACGGCACAAGTTTGTCCCGTCGTTCCCTTAAAAAAAGTATAAAGTAGGTGACAAAATTAAAACGACAGCAAAATGGTTGGCTTTTCATTTAAATGATAATATAAAATAACGGCATGAATGAAAGTGAGCAGCACGCAAAGTACCATGTTTCTAGCCCGACATTCCACTTTGAAGCAAAATGTCCGGTTTCAACATTACATAGGCTAAACATGCAATGAGGCATTCCTTTAGGCACACAAAATATACCATAATTGTTAAAAAAGCTACGAATTATTTGAAAAAACCTGACCACAACAAATTGGAATTCGTGACTAGATACAGTTTCAGAAATACACAGCGACATCATATAAAAATATATGGTTCCCATACAAAGATTGATCATAACAAAAATTCAGATTGATTGATTGATTGTAGGGTTTTAACTAGGGGTGCGCAAATATTCGAAACTTCGAATGTTCGATTCGAATTTTTTGGTATTCGATTCGATTCGAACGACACTTTTATTGTTCGAAATATTCGAACCAGCCAAAACTAAAAAAAAAAAATTCAGAGCGTGTCTGTATCGGTGTTATTTACAGTGGACTCTCGTTGATACGATTCTGGGGGTGCGAATTTCGGGATGATACGAATTTCCGAAAAGTCCCGGCGAAATTGCATCGTTTGCAATGGGAAAAGTTTCGGCTGTTACGAACGGACCTGCGCGGCCCGGCGGAAGGTACGAGCGAGCCGGCGAGGCACCCGATTGCTGAACGAGCAAGTGACGGCTCTCGCTCCCCTGTTTGTCACTCTTTCTCCAGAAACGGCCGGGCTGTTGTTTTCTGCTCGCGAAAACGCTCTGCGCACGCCCAACGCGCTGACACCGCCGCGAAACCACCCCCACGCTGCGCGCGGCGCGGCCGGCGACGTCAACATGGCGTCGGCTCCAGCCGCGATTTGGCGCGGGCGCTCGAGCAACCGCTTCTAACCGCTCTTTAAAATGCGGCTCACGGGAGACACGAAGTGGCTTGTGCGGTAAAGGAGCTGATAATTCATGAGATAAAGGTAATATAAAACATCATCCGTGCCGCTAGTGAAAGCGCCCATAAAATATTTGCCGGGGTGCTAAGCCTAACCGCCTCTGGCGGAGCCAAGCCGGCTGTCTCAATCTCATCGCAAGTAGTCGGGCTCCTCCATTCTGCCGCGCGCGTACTGCGTCATTTTCTGACCGAGGTAGGCGCTACCGCGGGCGCGAAATCGCCGATGTGGGCGTGAAAATACAGCGCTCGCAGAGCCGAGGCCAGCGAATCGCGTGCAAAACCGCACCATGCGGTTCACGCTTGGCTGTTGGGGCGTGTAGCGAGCTTGGGCACACCGAGTGAGGAGACGAGCGCAAAGCTTTACGTGCTCCAGAAAGGACTGCTTTGCGACACGGGGGTTAAAAAAAGCAGAAAAATCACGAATTTCTTCACGCAAAAGTAGGAAAAGAAATAAACGAAAACTTTTTTCAGCGCGCTAAATTTTTTGGTCTGTGTTGGTTCATACGAATTTCGGATGATACGAATATTTTTCGCAGTCCCGCGGGATTAGTATAATCAAGATCTTACTGTATCAGCGCGCGGCAATGTGCACGGGCTCGGGCATGCCAGCTACTAGTGTCTCAAGTGAGCGGCTGTTTTCGATATCTGGTAAAGTGGTGACGAGCAGGAGGTTGTCACTGCTCCTCGAACATGTCGAGCAGTTAACCTTTCTCCATGTTAACATTTAAGTGAGTGCAGACCTTAATCTGTTGAGTGCAATGGTATTGTGTAATTCCTAATTTTACTTTGTGCGATTTGTTGTGCATTAAAGTTGCAGTTTTTGTGTCTCTAGATGGTGAAAACATTAATTTTACAAAAAACCATAAGTATTCGTATTCGAAAAATATTCGATTCGATTCGAACTTTGTTTTTATTATTCGAATTCGCTCCGAAATTAAAAAATTGATATTCGCACACCCCTAGTTTTAACGCGCCGACGCAACGCAGGCGATGAGGCGTGCCGTAGTGGAGGGCTCCGGATTAATTTTGACCAACTGGGGATCTTTATCGTGCGCCGAAATCTCGTACACACAGGCGTTTTTGCTTTTCGCCTCCATCAGAAAAGCGGCCGCCGCGGCCGGGAATAACAAAACTTCAGGACTACATTTATCAGACTGGCATCAATGTGCAAAGCAGCTTAATGAAGGAAGACGGTCTTCACTAAAAACATGTTAATATTGAGAGCTCATGTGCTTCCCTGCAAGTTGGGTGTGTAAACCCACTGACACCTTTACTAACCCGCCTGAATCATCACTTTATAAACATTGAGGAATTTTACGAATTGGTTTATGTAGCGAGTTGTCTAGTTTATTTCCCTATTTTTCTTGGCATTTCGTGTCTAATTCTAAATTTGGTGACAAGGTAGCTTTTACTATGGTCATGCACTGGTGACAACGAATATTTAATTTTACTTTAAAAAAAAATTCACTTTTGTTTTATTGCTCACCAGCTAACGATCTGAAATATCAGAGGTGCTTAAAACGTATGTTGGCATTTCCTTCCTGCACTGTAGTACAACTAATCATGACTTTTACCATAATTTGTTCACAAATCGTAATATTTGGAAAGTATTCAGCCGAATGAAAATGTCATTTCAGAAGCATGCACAATCAACAAGGCCTCAATGAATTTCACGACGCGGTTCACTTGTTTCTGTCACAAATAACCCGAGTGCAGACACATTCCACCGAAGACGAAGGTAACATGCCCTCTCGGGTGATGAATATTTAAAAAGCCTTACGAGTAAATTAGCTGCTGAGCACATGAAATTGTGGCATTAAAACAAAAGATCCCTCTGCGGCATCTTTCACTTGGAGGAGCGCATGACCACAAACTTTGAGAAGCTGGAAAATATTCCATGAGCCGCTCCAGCCAGCAGCAACGATGCAGGACACAAGTTGGTAGGCGGACCGTTGGCATCCTGCGATTGTGAAGATATTTCTGTTTAGTAGATGCTCTTCTTTTTGTACCACTGTTTATTTCACCTTTAACAAGCAGCTGAACTCCTTAACGTTTGCATAATAAAATGCTGCAGTGTGGAACAGTTAGCAGGGTTACCTCAATTTTGCTTTTCTACGAATTAACACAATGTAAGTAATCTGCACACAACTACAATCAAAGTACAATTTTCACCTACTTCACTGCTAACATCAGCGTTTGACTGCTCAAGCACAAATACAGGTTAGACATGTGAGCAATCTGCTAAACTTATCCCCACAAACTGAACAATCAGGGATCAGAAATCGGCAAGGAAGGAGGTGTCACCTTTAAATGGCCCTTTTTTCATTCAAAACATAAACAACACCTGGAAGCTTGAAGCATGAGAGGGTGTCTTTCACGCTGACAATACCAGAACATAGCTTGCTAATGGGCACGTGAATGATGTGCACAATGTGTTTCTTGAAAATGCGTGCAAAAGCTTGATTGATGTGTAGGACGAGAATTGCAGCACGTTTTGACACAGGCCTTGTAGACGCTTCTGCCTTCTAATGTCAATGCGGATTCCTGCTAGTCGCCCTCTTCGCTTCTTTCTGAATATAATGCTTTAGGCAACCACAAGGACTGCATCAAAACGTGCAGCAATTACCTACGTCTCACACATCGGTGAAACTCTTGCACACATTTTCAAGAAACGCAGTGCATACATCGTGCACGTGCCCACTAGCAAGCTATGTTCTGACATTGTCAGCGTGAAAGACCCCCTCTCACGCTCCAAGCTTCCGGGTATTGTTTATTAGATTCCACGCGCTGAATGCAAATCAGTGTACATTGGCGAAACGGGCAATCTGCACAGAAGATTAATGCAGCACTGGAACGAAGTGAACAAGGGCCATGCAAAAACAAGTCTACTGGCAGAGCACCGTGAGAGGACGGGACACGTGGTCGACTGGAACAAGACAAAATTACTGACAACTGAGTGCAATCTATCTTCTCGATTACTGCTCGAGTCCCTCATTGTTCAGACGACGCCCAACATTATCAACATAATGGATGGCAATCTGCACCATATCTATGCAAACTCACTGCGCCGCGTAATGCCCAATATATAGCTTCGTTTTCCACGACACATGCTCACCGTGAACAAGCAACAAACCGTTAAATAGCTTTCTTGACTTGGTCATTGACCTACGTTTCATCACTGCAATAATGCTTTTGCCTGCCTACACGGCATTCCGTCAAACACCGGACTACACCACATGAGCCATTGCCGTTCTTAACCTGCACCAGAGTATATAACTTTTCACTACTGCTATGAGATAGACCCATAAACGCACTTCAATATCGCCTTTATATTTAGCTCTTGGAAACATTATGTATAATTTTACCTTTAAGTTGCACCTGCTACAGCAGCTGGTAATATGCCAAAAACATGAATAAAAACGGTGGTTTAACACGCCAAAGCTACACTTGGGATATGGGGAGCACTGTAGGGGAAGGCTTCGCATTAATTTTGACCACCTGGGTATTTTTGTGAGCATCGAAATCTCAAAACACGGGCGTCTTTACGTGTTGCCTCCATCTGAAAAGTGGCTACACCAAGCGGTATCTAACCGACATTCGCATCCACAGCACACCACCCTAGCCACGGCAGTGGGTTAAACATACGAAATAAAGCGCGTTTTGGAGTGCAAATGAAAATATTAATCACACGTATTATTTTCCCAATCGATCTACCTTTTGAAATCCACCATGCAATCCCCCCTCCCCTACCGGCCTACCAAAACACCTTTGTCTCAAGAGGTAATCAGGCTGTTGTTAATGAAGTAAGTATTTACAATCTGAGACTTGCCACCGTTAAAGTCATGCACTTTGTTTTAGAGATAAGCGACATTAGCCATTTGCAGCACCAGGAGTTAATTGTGTTAAGATCAGATTGAAAGCATTGACGGTAGTAGTTGAAAGAAATTGTGTGATAAATTACAACATCATCTGCAAATACACCTACATGGGAGGATATGCAACATGGACGATAGACCAAGCAACCTGCCTGGGGGGACAACAAAGTGGCACGAGCAAAAGAAGTATATAGTTATCAGAAGTAAACTGCATTTGAGAAGAATGAAAATATTTTGCTCAAGTGAGGACATTAGGGTGAAGTTTGAGAAGTAGTCTGGTGTGCAATGCGATTGAATGCTTTAGAAAAATCGAGAAAAACTACCGCAGTTTGTAAGCCTGTGTCAATGGATCAATGTAAATCGTGAACAAATCCTGAAAGTTGTGTTTCTCAAGTAACCCTTGTGAAAACCGTGGTAATACTCGAATGTGATATTGTGATTCTATAAATAATTAGCGACCTGAGAGTGGATGAAATGTTTCCCGACCTTGCATATGGTGCTTGTTAGGGAAATTTAATGGTGAAGTACCGTCTCCTGATTTAAAGACTAGTGCTACCTCGACTATCTTCCAACCATTGCGATTAGTGCCTGTCATGAGAGACTGCGAAAACAGCGCTGTCAGAATTCTACAGACTGCGGGATGTACTTTTCGGTATAGTATGATTAATACCAGTATGATCTGAAGTAGACCAGTTTGTATTGCAAGTTTAAAACCATATCGAAAGATCCTAAATGTTTGCTTGGCTTGATTACATACGAATACTTGCTTCAAAGTCAGTTCAATTTCTCTTCTTGCCCTTTAGTCGTCAGCCCCAGATTCTCTTCAATATCTCTGCTAAGCAATGACACGCTCCATACGCACAGCACTGCTTCATGAAAATGTTTCAAATAATCAGAGGCCACAGCACTGCTAAAAGGTATACATCATGGCAGGTTCCACAACATGCAATAACTAACCTGAAAGTACATAATCGGTGGGTGCACCGATATGGCAGCAGTGCCTGGACCGATGTGTCGAGCAAATGCGCTGACTTCTGAACGGGTGGTCCAAGCGGCCAGATGATGGATGAATGACCATTCCTGGCGGCAAAGCGTACGGAGCACCAACGAAAGGCCAGTCAGTACTTGGGTACAGCAGGTGCAGTGTCGGTTGGCCAAGGTAGGCCCTGGCAAAGCCTTTCAAAACTGGACTGGAAGGCAGCTGACCCCGGACAGCCAGCAACAGCACCTGCAAGTGCATAATCTGTGAGTGTGCTGACACTTGTTGAAATACAAGAAGAGCACACACAAAGCACGAATGCTTACATCAAGTAGATTTTTAATCGTTTAGAGACAATAACCTCTAAGGCACTAATAAGAACATTCCCGGAACACCCCAAGTGAAATTTAGGGCACAGTAAGAATGTATTTATTAGACCCGCAGGTACTGTGAGTGGGGTATGCATGATATATGCAAAGCTAGCTGCTGAGCTAATTTGCATGGAACGCATGCTAGCAGCTCATCTGTATCCCTTGCTTTCAATCGGAACTGGTGTGTGATAGTTGAGGCTCCTCCATTTCAATGTCTGACTTGTATCTGCACGTTCAATTCTCCAATATAAATCGAGTTGAGTGAGTGCCTACAGCTTTCTTGTTAGTCTCTGTATGGCCTGCGGTTTTGCGAAAATGAGAACTTGCGAATTGGCTCAATTTTCTGCACTAATTTAAACAATACATATGCCTCTGATATCAAGCCCCAGACTTCCCGAGAGCTACTCTGACAGAATCGGCGGGCGCCTCGTAGGCGTTGTGAAATCTCCCCCACTAGACCGAGACTATGCTAACTCCCTGCGACGCCACATGCGCGCATTTCACCTTCAATTTGCACGTATGTGAATTCTATACCTCCATGAACTCTCAGACGGGCGTCGTCATATTCGTGTCGGACTCGTGAAGCTCGGCAACGTAAATTACTGCACTCGCTCGCTGGCGCGCGGCCCGAACTCCTCACCGTTTCCTGCCCTTGCATACTATTTTCTCCACCTTGCATTTTGTAAATTCTCATGTTTAACTACACCTCGTGCGCCCTCATCTCTTGCCTGCTTTTCTTCCAGCACAACTCCGTCAGCACCCGGTCGACGCGTACGCTGTCGGGGCGCGTTGGCGAGCGAGTACGGCAATTTCACGACGCTGTTGTCGAGCTTCACGAGAACAGCACACATATCGCGCCCCGAAGACCGCGAGGCGTACGGTCGCCGGTCTCGCGAGCGCAATAGCTGCGAAACGCACTGCACGGAATTCGTGTGGGGGGGGAGAGATTTCACAACACCTACGAGACGCCAGCCATGGAATCACGTGTACGCGTTATCATATGCACTTCCAGGGAACCTCCTGTTCATGTTATTTCTTGGTATACCGCGGGTATTCACGAGGGAGGACTAATCACAGCGTTGTGCCACTCACGCGAAATTGCGACTGCGATCTGCAACCGCAAAGGCACTGTTTGAGAGACACATAAACAAACGCCCCGGTGTTAAAGAGCCTTGCGTGATGTGAAATTATTAGCAGCCGTGTACCATAGCGCGAGCATCGTAGCCAAGGTCTAGCTTCAGCGTAAATTGATGCTGACTTCTGCGGAAACCGTGGACTGGGCGCCAAACAAGTATACTAACTCACGTAGGCTCTCAGAGCAAACGAGATGGGGGTCTAGCGAATTACTGACCCATAAACACCACAACTCGTTCCAACCAAATGCAGAATAATAAAAAATGCGTACTTACCCGAGCAAAAACGATGTTTCCAACGTGCAATTCTCCTTCACTGTCGTCTTCATCTCGCGGACACACGAACACGCTTCGTTCTGATGCAATGTCATCCACTTTTGATGCGCAGTATTTTATCCGGCGATGATCGTTCTTCCGGGGTCCCCATGTTCAACACACGCGTAGGTTGGAAGGGTAGACATCACCCATAAAGCTTCTATAACTATGATTTAAGCTTGAAATAGATAAAACAGATTATATCACGCCACCAACCACTCGGCACAAAACGCCATGAAAAAACACACAAAAAGTGAGAGATAGTTGCCAGGCTTCAAATGCAGCACCTCTATGTTTGACGAAAATTGTGTTAGTACTGTAATGTTGGTAATTATCTTTCTGCTTTCAAAATCTGAAATGTGTTTATAACTTAAATTTAAGGTTTTTATACACAAAAAGTGAATACACATAAAGTAATTGACATATATACTGATATTGTAAAGAGGTTTGACGTTTGTTTTGGTTTTGTTTTCACGGCGGGCTTCTCAAAAGAGAACGTGCGAGAAAACGAGCTACTTTGGGTTTAGGAAGAGGGCGGTAAATGTCGGCGTGATAGAAAGCAAGGAAGAGGCGCTTACCCTGGTCGTTAAAACAGGAGCTAATGAAACCCTCACGTAAAAAAAAACACATTCGACGAGGAATCGAACCATTGACCTACAAAACAGTACACGGACGCGTTAACAATCACCTATGTCGGCGGGCGGTGTTTGAGGCGCCTAAAACAACTCTATACTTACGTAAGTTGTCAACGAATATTGTCGCCTGTGTCTAGTTTATGCTGTAGTTTTGAAATTCTGGATGTCCTAACGCTTGTTTCTCACGCACCGGCCTTGCAGACGAGGCCGCATTGCTAGCGCTGCAAGCGATTGAGCCAAAGCTCCATTATTTGACTCAAGAAAAGCTATCGCAGTCAACCCGACCTTTTCTGCGCAAGCCACGGCAGCCACGAAATAAATGGAATGTGCCGTTAGAATTATGGCGTTGATAACGCTTGTTTGACCGGCACCGTCTTGCAGACAAGCAACGTCGCTCTAATACTACAAGCGATGTCACTCCTGGCATGCCAGGCGCATCAAACCCATCGTGTAAAACGACTGCTAACAGTGCGAAAATCTCTGAGTTTGTAACAAGTGGGGATTTGCGGTGGCGGCGACGTAATAGGTACAGCAAGCAGGTAGGCAGAACAGCAGCGTAGGGTTACCACCTTTCCCCGAAAAAAAAAAACGGGCCTTCCGGGGGGGGGGGGGAAGGGGGATTGTGTTGAAAAAAGACGCCATGTTTTTTAACATGCAGTACCATTTATTGTAGTGTTTTCTTAGGGAGAAATCAATATAACGTTTGTACTGAAAGTGATTGAGAGCTTGGTTAATCGCTCTGCATCTGCTTCACTGAAAAGTAACCGCAATTGCTGACCGCGGCGGTAGAATTTCGTTATTTTGTTCTTCCCTTAGGTCCCCCTCCATCTGAGGCAGCGCGCTCGCCCGCGTATTTTCTCTGCTCGCGTGTCTTTGCGCAGCTTGTCGACACGTATTTATCGTCTTAGTTGTTGAATTGACGCTTATAAAACGCAAAACCGGCATAATCACGGCACAAAAGCCAAAAAACCGGCTGATGACGGCTGGTTTTAGATATGGACCGGCAACCGGCCCGCTGTTTAAAAAACCGGTCGGGCCGGTCCAAAACCGGGAAGGTGGCAACCCTACGGCAGCGACGAGCGAAAATGATTTTACACGACCGCCCCCGTCGGCCTGCGCAAAAAAGGAAGATAGAACCCCTGCATACACGCCCTCGAAGAAAGCTGTACAGCCGATTCAGTTTGTTGTGGACGAAGAGCAACCGAGGCTGCAGCCACAAACGATTGCGCTGGCCGTGGTATGAGCCAAAGCATATCTTCACATCGTTATGTTATCGTCCGTCTGACTGTTACTTACTGAAGGGAAAATTCAGAACACAAACGTTGACGTCTAGCGTCTATGCCAGACATAGACGCTGCTGTTTAGGCCCTAAAAACCACCTTCAGGGCGTCTGTCGGTTCTGTCTGATGGCGCGCTCGCGCCGCTGATTACGAACGAGGCGTCTGTTGGCGTTGACGTATCGTGTTGGCGAGCCGGTAAACGCCATCACGTTTAACTCCCTGTTGGAAGACTACGCTGTTGGGATGATAGAGTGCCGACAGAGCTTCTTATTGGCCCCACAAACGCCATCAAGGTTAAACTCCCTGTTGGAAGACTAGGCTATTGGAACGATAGAGTGCCGACAGAACTTCGTATTGGCCCCACAGGCCTGCTGTGAGCCCAACAAGAAAGTCTTTTTGGACTTTTTGCCCGGGGCATAATAATACGGGAACAAATTCTTAGGTAAATTCGATTTCGTTGAGGACACCGATGCCTCGCGTAAAAGTTTTATTTATAGGACTAAAAGAGGCATTTTGTAGCCTTCCCTTCCCGTGCACCCAGACATCGAAACGAACCTTGTGATACACTCGAAGAAGTAGATTAGTGCAGAGTGGAATTTAAACATTCAGCATGTTTTGTTCAATTCACGAACAGCAATTTTAGAGCCTTTGCCCTAGTCTATGTGGAGAGTTCATATTTATTCTCTCAACGGGCGGTGAAATAGTGCAATGTGCGGTTTAAACATTCAGCCTGTTTTTGTGAAATTTTGCATGCTTGCATTCACACACCGTTCTTTTAGGCACCCTAGCAATAAGGTGCCGTGGTAACACCCCAATAGAGAAGAAATACTTTTTAGCACCCCTTTAACGGTCGTAGCACCCTATGAAACTGTTGATTACGCCCCTGAATTTTGGCACCCTCGAGGTGGGGTGCCCGAGCAATTTTTGGGTGCTTGAAAGGTGCAGAAAGGGTGCAAAATGTTCAGTACACCCTCCTTGCACCTTAAAGGGTGTAAAAATGTTAAGATTTACACCCCTTAATATGTGGCACCCTCATAATTGGGTGCCGGAGCAATGTTTTAGTTCTTAAAAGGTGCAAAAAGGGTGCAAAATGTTGAGTGTACCCTTTTAGCACCTTTAAGGGTGTTAAAAAGTTTAGTGTGCAAGTATGTTTTCACTACGAGTTTTAATGTAACAGCTTAAAGGAATTTTTTTTTTGCGTTCGTCAAATCTCTACAAACATGTTTCACTAGAGAATGCATTCTTCAGGCGGGTAAAACGAGATTGAACATGTGCGATCCTGCTGCTGACCTCTGTGCTAGCTCGCCCTGCCGAAAAAGTGCTTCCCGTACTTTGTATTTACGCTTTACAAAGAGAGTATTGGTTGTTTTTTGGCTTATTACTTACATCAGATTCGCTAAATCTTCTCCCACTTTTTATTGGCCTTAGATTTTCTACTAGCGCACCAGTTGCGCGGGCAAATGCAGCTTACAGCTCCCGTGAAGCGAACTCACTGAAGCGTCGTAAGCCAATATACGTATTGCATGTGCGCTAGCGTATAGGTACATTGACGTGGACTTTTTTGCAAACTAGCAAAAAAAAGCCGCATTCTCCCGGACACAATTCTTGTCATGGCTTAGTTTTAACTTAGGGAATCAATTGCGACGGCCCGCGAGCGGCCGGCCTAGGGTCGGCGAACCGCAGTGGGCGCAGTCAAGCTGAGCCTACAAGAGTAAACGTCATACGAAACGTCATAGAAAATCGGCACGAAAGATGCAGAGATTAGGAAAACACTTTAAAATTATTTTTTGCAGTAAGAAATTTGCATAAACGCAACCAGAGTGGTCGAAACCTAGTCTAGGGACTCCAGACTATAATATTGAGAAGTCATCCCGCCATGTTTACAAATCACTTCATCATCACCTTTAGGTATATAATTCGACTTCCATACACAAGGGGATCTGTATAAAACAACGTCACAGTGGGTCCGTATGTGTTTGTGGTCATTCCTGTTGTTAAGGGTGCATATTCCTGCTTTCCGAACAAAAAAAAAATCTGTTCTCCGTCATATTTGAACTTCGTTAGAACGGTGGCTTTGGCTATTTGGTGCATACTAACTGAATTCGTAACAGCGCAAAAAAGACATGCAAAAAACAGTGCCGTGTGTAGCCGTTTCTTGTCCCGCCTTTTTGCGCTTTTTGAATTCAGTTAGTCACATTTAAATGCTTGAAGAATTTTGCGGGTATTCTCAACCCTCTGCCGACACTATGGCCAACACAAATCGCGCAGGTATTTCCGTCCGCTAAACAGTCGAATGCGTGTTGAGACGTCCCACAGACCGCTTAAAACGTGCCGCTGCATTTCCAAACACAAATATGTACGTTCCGCTCTTACAAGTGGACAAAAATGAATCGCCAAGCCTCCTCTTGGAGCTGCAACAAAGACTTTGATAAGATTATCCGATCCGCGTCCCAACAGCGTAATGTCGGTCGCTGGGAAATTGAGGCCGAGAACAACACTTTTGTAGAAGGGTGGTGTAAATACACCCTACTGTCGCCCTTGAGGGTCCATAACCCGCTGTTATTTAGCTTACTCAGTTCCTTAAAACAGTTTAATCATCACAAACGAACCAAACATAGCCTTTCGGGCTTTATCCATTCACTTTGGTGAGGCCGGTATTGCGCAGTCTTGGGCAGGATGAAAAGGTAGCGCAGTAAAATTGGGCAATTTATGATATTTAGGAATAGTTAGGCTTCCAGGTAGAAAGAGTGAAGTTATTTGAATGATATAAAGAGAATTTGTGCACTCTCGCGAACCCATCTAAATTATAAAAGAAAATAGCAATAGTAAAGTGCACAATTGATGAATTGAATGTTCGCAGATTTCAGCTAGGCTTGCTTAAGTGCGGCACGTGTCAATACGGCGGGAAGGAACTTGAGTTCGTTCTAGGAAGATATTAGTTTTAGATAGGCTCTTGGCGCTTTCTTCCTACGGGGAATTAAATAAATCTCGCACACCCTAACACAGGCACACACAGTCATAAAGGAGAAGAGAGAGATAGAGAATAAACTTTATTGTTAGAAAAAGGGTTGCGATGGAGCTATTTCAGCTCAGTCGGAGTGGTTCCTTATTCACAGGTTCCCATATGCTTCCCGAGCCTCCTGGCCCCTGTTGATTGGTCTTCCAGGGCGAGGCTGGTCAGCAAGATCTCCCATCGCTCATACTCTATGCTGACGGAGTCAACAAGATTTGGGGGGGACTTGAGTTTTGTGCATTATCCGATGGTGTGTTTCAGGGTGCGTAGTTTTGAGCATAGGGGACATTCTTTTGCGTATCTAGTTGGGAACATGCGGTTCTGGAGTAGAGGGTGTGGGAAAGAGGCTGCCTGTATCTGTCGATAAATTGGTTGTTCTTCCCTGGATAGTTTAGGGTGAGGGCGCGGAAGGCTTCTTCTGTTCTCCCTGTAATGTTTGAGGCCCTTCTGCATATTTCGTTATTGGGTGCATTCCTTCTTCCGTTTCCTCTGTGGCCCGGAGGTTTAAGTCTCGGGCCTGTCGATGGGCGAATTCGTTGCCCTCGATCGAGGAATGCGCAGGGACCCAAATCAGTTCGATTCTTGTTTCCGGGGGTTTCCCGCTTGTCAGTATTTTGGCGGCAGTTTCTGAGATCTGTCCTGTTCTGTATCTGTTGTAGGCTTTCATTGAGTCCGTGAGAATTGTCGCTGTACCAGGTTGCGTTAGCGCCAGTGCTATGGCGGCCTCGTCCGCTTCCTCTATCTCCGTGGTGTACAATGATGCACAGTTCACTATTTCGTTTCTTGTGGTCACTACTATAGTTGCTTTGTTGGAGAATTTGGGCAGGGCAGCATCAGTGTAGAGGATTCCCTCATGTCTCTTTTCTTCCAACCGTTTGTTAATTGCTTTTACTCTCGCCTCCCTTCTTCCTTTGTTTCTGTTGGGGTCCATGTTCTTTGGGGTTGGTTTGGTCTCGATTTATGAAGTCCATTGGTCTGGGACTTGTCGCTCCGTGACGTGTGGCGCTTCTTGCCATCCTATCTTCTTAAGTACAGCCCTTCCGGCGTCTGTTTTGCTGAGGCGAACTCGTTGATTCGAAAGGTGGGCTCCTACTAGCTCGTCAAGCGTGTTGTGGATTGCCATGCGCAGAAGTCGCGCTGTTGACGAGTTTTGCGGTATCCCCAGGGCTTGTTTGGTCGCTTTTCTGATTGAAGTATCTGGGTATATGGTGTCTGCCTTTCTGAGATTCAGGTATGGTGCTGCGTATGTTATTCTTGATATCACGAAGGCCTGCACCAGACGTAATGTGTCGTCATCTTTCATACCTCTTCTTCGGTTGGAGACTCTACGTATCATGTTGAGAATCTGGTCCGCTGTGGCCTTGAGCTTTTTCACCGTTTGCGACGCCTTGCCGTCTGCTTGTATTATCAGGCCAAGGATTTTGGTATGCGTGCTAGGGGTATCCTTGGCCCGTCTATTTCGACTTCGACTTTGCATGCTCTCTCGGGGTTTCTCGGTCCTATGATGACTAGCTCAGACTTTTGAGGGGCGCAGCTAAGTCCGCATTTTTGCGCGTATTCGTTGACTGTGTCGGCTGCCCTTTGGAGCGTCGCTTCCATCCATCCTTGGGATCCTGTTGTTTCGAGCCATATCGTTATATCGTCTGCGTACAACGCATGTCCCAGGTGTTCTATTTTGCCTAGAAGTTTATGCAGTGGAAGTAGGGCCAAGTTGAAAAGCAGGGGAGAGAGGACCGATCCTTGCGGGGTTCCTCTGTCCCCCAAGGAGATAGGTTCGGACATCTCCTCTCCGATCTTGATTTTGGCTGTTCTGTGGCTGAGGAAGTCTTTTACATAGTTGTACGTGCGCACTCCACATCCTGTTGTTTTCAGGTTGTTGAGGATGCTTCTGTGCGTCACGTTGTCGAATGCTCCCTTTAAATCTAGTGCGAGTATCGCTCTCGGGGCTTGCTGTGTTGCTGGTTTGACTACCAGTTCGTTGAGTTGTACGAGCACGTCTTGCGTTCCGAGGTGCTTGCGGAAACCATACATTGTCTGGGGCATGATGTCGTCTTTGTCCAGATGTCTTTGGAGTCGTTTGAGTACCATTCGCTCCATCACTTTTCCGGCGCACGAGGTGAGAGAGATCGGTCTCATGTTGTCGATGTGCGGGGTTTTTCCTGCCAGCGCATTCGCAAAAATGTTTGTTATGGGCGCTCTTCAGTCGATATGACCGTGATGGCATATATCCCGTTAACTAGTCATTTCATCTTCGTGAATCTGTTGTTCGGAAATAGCGTTCCTGACCACGTGGAAAGGCCAACGCCGGGAGTATATTACAATTTAAATGATCGTGTACTTAAAGGAGCCATGAAGACAAAATGCAAGTTTGTCTTATTCGAAAGATTTCGTGTTTTATAGTGCCCCCAGCGCTTGGCCGAATGCAAACGATGCTTAATTCACTGAGAAATTAATCAATTTTGGTAAAAAGTTTGATTTTCCCGCTCAATCGTGCGTTTTCGTGGTCCCAAATGACATCACAGGAACCGACCGCTCTGCTATGGTCCCTAAAAATATGTACTAGTCTGCCGTCCGGCGGCCGCGAAGGGGGCTCCTCCGTGATGCATGCAGCGGCGGCGCTGCACGCAGTCGGAGCGTGGCGGGCCAGTGTCGGCGTGGGGAGCAGTGCAGCGGACGGCGGCGCTTCGCTGTGCTGCATTCGAAGGTATGGGCCCTTTCAGCCGATTTTAAGGGCGCATTTTCGTCCTCTACGAAACAGATTAGCCATATAAATTGGTTCCTACGAATACAAACAGTTTGTTACCGAAGCATGAATTGATGCTAGTACGTTTTTTGCGAAATAAGAACGATCGAGCCACCAAACCATGGAATCGTGTCACTGCGCTCTATCCTCGATATCCTCTTCCAGGGAAAAGGTTTCTACATATTCTGGGGGGCATCGGAAACACTTTCGGCACGGAATCTTTTGCTAGCTGGGGCACATCACGCGGTATTTCGGCTAAGTTACCTAACAAAGAAGCGTTTTTATGTATACCCTCGCCGTACACTGCCGTGGATATATAAGTGATTGATTATAGCGTTTAACGCGCCGACGCAACGCAGGCGATGAGGCGCGCCGTTGTGGACGGCTCCGGATTAATTTTTACCACCTGGGGATCTTTAATATGCGCCGAAATCACGTACACACGGGCGTTTTTGCTTTTCACCTCCATCAGAAAAGCGGCCGTCGCGGCCCGGAATCGAACCCGCGACCTCGTGGATATATAAGAGCGTGAAAATATTTGTGTTGTAGTAGGGTGCTTCATAATTTTTTCTGAGGCGCTTTGGAAAGATCCTCACTTCTCTTTGCTTGGAAGTCAAATACAGTATTTCCTCGTTATAACGAGATCGCCTTATTCGAAATATCGCTTTATTCGAAATTTCTTCTGGTCCCAACCCAAACGCATGCTTTTTAGGCCGCATTACTCGAAGCGCTCGAAGAGCCTGACCCGCATAGAGCGAAGTGTCGAGCGGGGCGTCGCCCATTGGCGGCGACCCATCGGCAAGTCAGGCGGTCAACAGGGCCGGTCTACGCAAGCTGGTTTTTCCCCGCGATTTTCTGGAGTCAGTTCATGCTCGATTTGCGTCATCCGACTTTAGACAAACGATCCAACTGCGTGGTACGGTCCTTAAATTTTGTTCCTAGACATTGGTCAGTGGCGTGGGCGCGACGGTGTGCGAACACCGACACTCGAACCGTATATATAGAATTAGCAGTGTCGTTGACAAGGGAACGCCGAAAAGCTTTTGTTTTGCAAACTTCACGGCTGCACACCTCGAGGGAAATTTTTCCAGTGATCATGCTAAGCCTCTGGTGCGAAAACTGTCAGTTTTCGTGATTGCGATGTGTACCCAGAGAGAGCGGGTAATCGTTTTTTGAGCGCAACAAGCTCAACACAAGCCGCGGCATTTGCGGCGGTTTCCAGCGCGAAATTCATGTATCATTACGTGACGCCCGCACGCCTCCCTATAAATTGGCCACAGCCACTTTTATGGGCGACGACCACGGCCTCATGCATTGCTGGTCAAATCGGAGATGGGGTTGCTCGTGCCCGACCAAAACATGAAACAGCCGAAACTCACTTCCCTTTTTGCAACCGACTAAAGTTGTTCTTCTCTGAATACATTGTGTTTTGCTTCCTTGCAGTTGTGGCGCAATTAAAGCTCTATTGCTTAAGCTCTTCTCGAGCGGTTGCTTTATCGAAATACCGCTTATAACAAAATTTTCCGCCGTCCTGCTGACTTCATTATAACGAGGAATTACTGTATACGCTTTGAAGCTTGAGCGGAATCTGACCGATTCGCATCGTTCATTAATTAGGCGCAATCGCACGTCGAACGCTGCCTCCTCAGTTGGCAATATCTGTTAAATGTAAATGCCGAATAAAAGTAATAAGAACGTACGCACGCATATGATATTTTTGGCACTTTCAATCAACAGGCAGAAACTGTGGTACTAGCTTCTATTTTGCGCGCCTGTAATTTTTGTGAATTCCACGATTTAGAAAATTCGCTAACTTGAAGAGTGCGCGGAAACTTTTTCACTAGAATCAGGCTGCCAAACAGTAACTGCGCTTGCATTCTTCATTACACAGGGCTTTCTTTTTTTCTTTTTGATCGCCCGCATACTGGGAGTGAATCGCGAGACGCACGCAGGGAAAGCAACAAGGGAGAACATCTGTGTTATGTGCAATCATTTTACTTGCGGCTGTGTGAAATTAAAAATATCAGCTGCCAAAGGGGCCCTAAATAGGTTTCTGAAGGTCGCCATTTCAATCGCGCATTCGCTAGAGTACCCCTTCACGACAATGTATACCAAATATTACACCTCTGCGTAAAGCAGGGGCCGCACAAACACGCAACAAAGATGCTTTCTTTCTTCCTTGCTCACCTACCGCTTCCTTGCCGCCACACTTGCGCGCTCTGACGTGCGACAGAGCGGTTGTGACGCACCCGTGTGACGCACGAAGCTCTCAACAGTACGGCTGCGCTATTGGTGGGCCCCGTTAAGTGCTGTAGCCAGTCAGCGTTCCCGGCTCTGGGAGTAACGCGGTTGCGCGCAGCTCTCCTGCACCGGCGGCACGGCGTATTCGTGCAGCGCGGGTGGCACGGACGAATTTTTATCGTCGCCATCCGTTACACGAGCGTAGCTGAGTTTGCAGTCGTTTACAGGGTATTAATAACGCTGAAAAACACGGAAAATCTCTGCGGTCACAAACGGCCGCTACACGCCCGACCGCGGCAAGCATCTGCCTGCTCGGTCGGCAAGCAGCCCACTGTGCGGTGTACGCACGATAACGCATACACCGCAGCAGCTAAAACTTGTCACCGCCCGCCAGTGCGGGACTATTGCTTAAAATCAGTTTGCAAATACGCGAAAGGGGGTGATAGTGCAGTGAGAGATTGCGCGGGGGGTCGTCGTCGTCGCGGCCTCGCAAAGCAGTGTCTGGATAACTGCGGCGATGCTAAGCCTTTTCACCAACCTCGCTGGGGCGAGTTCACCGCGAAGCACTAACGCTAGTGAGCCGCTAGCGAGCCGCTATGGTCGTCGGTGGCAATCGTCAATTATTGTCGTTAGCGAGCATGTTGAGTTAGGAAGCCCCCTATCTTGCCTTCAAATGCTCGTTTGCGCTCGTTTCCGCTGACGCGAGCACGGCCGGCTCGAGGAGCCGTTCGATGCGGGCCGGCCACCGACCGACCCCGCTGAGCGGTAGTAGGCGGAGCTTGGCCGTCGTCTGCTACAATCGTGACGTACCGCCGAGCGGAGACAATGGCTGCGCGCTTCTCGACGCAACCCTGCTTCTCTAGGTGTCAGCGATCAGGTCTTGCGCCTGGTCGGTGGCGTCTCCGCTTCCACAGTGCTTTGGAGGAGCGGTTAAAGAGGGAAGGCGCCAGGTCTTGTTGCGGGCCCTTTTTAATGAACGATAGCTGGGCTAATACTGAACGCTTTTAAATCATTTTTGCGACGGGATGTTCTTTGGATAATACTCCAATGATTGCGCAAGTAAAATCTCAACCTTTGGAACCCTGTTTAGGGCCCCTTTAAGGCTTTCATTCCACTGGCTGGCATTCCACACCGTCAGAGTGAAAGCCGGGCGACATCCAACGGGCCGCCAAAATGAAGCCCCTCCGAAGCACAGGAGCACGAAAAAACACATCCGGTCAACTCCGAAGCGACGACCGCGCTCCCCTGACGCACCCGCAAAAGCTACCTCTCTGAGCGTATGAAGTACCCGCAAATCTACGCGCTACCCTTCTCAGTTGCGGAGAATGCAAAACTGCATCTAGCGCGGTAGCACGGCACAAAAGTTCGCTACCTACCACAAGAAAAACTTTACAGAACGTTTCTGCACAGCAAAGTTGTCACGGCGCACACACAGCAATGGTGGCTGCCATGATAGAATGCGTATGTTGCTAGGTGAAAACAAACTACTGCCGCCAACTCTAGCAGGCAAAAAGACAGCGGGCAACGCTGTGAGGGTGACATCATGTCTGCGCCCGGTTGTAGCACGGTTTCAAAGCACGGGCTGGCCAGGCAGCTCTTCCTGTAGAGTCAGTAGTATTAACTCTATGGAGGACCCCGCCCACTAACCAGCTCGATTTCACTGTAAATAAAGTTTTCTCCTCCTCCTTCTACTCCTCCGCTTGTGTGCGGTTTTACTGTAACGCATATCTGAATATTGTGAAGATATGGCTGTGGGAAATATTCCTCCAGGTTTGAACAAACATCGTGTTACTGTATTTTTACCGTACACGTGACTCGTTTTGCTCAATAAAGCTCTGTGCTGGGTAGGAGCCTGATATAAAACCAGCATGCGCAGTAGGTTATGTGTAACTAAACCTACATCTTTTGCGGCCCATAGTGTATGTCCGCGACTGCACGAGCGCTCGTCCAGTCTACTGTGTTTCTTTGTCCTCATCCTTTGCGCTCTTTTTATTTTTTTTTACTTTTGATTCTCGTCCGCACCTGATTTTGTTTGTGCGTAAGTTTTTATCGTAATAAAAGGCTTAAAATTGCATACACTAGAGCAGGGCGTGATTTAAAGCGGAGTTTTTGATATCGCTCTGGAAGAAAGATTGCCGGCGTCGCCCCATTCCCTTCGAAGCCGGTCCTGTGCGGAGCGCGAAGAGTTGGAGCTGTGGGTCAGCTCCTGCATACAGCAATATCTGAATATTCTGAATATGGGGCTGTGTGAAATGTACCGAAATATGCCTTCAGGTCTGAACAAACATCGTCTTACTGTATTTTTTACTGTACACGTGACTCGTTTTGCACAATAAAGCTCCGTACCGGTTAAGAGCCTGATATAAAACCTGCACGCGCAGTAGGTTATTTGTAACCCAACCTACATCTTTTGCGGCCCATAGTGCATGTCGGCATACATTCATACTATGAAAACGTAAAGTTATCTGATACAATACTTTCGAGCGTTCGGCAAGGTTGCAAAAACTGTTTTATTTTACATACGATTACCGGAAATCGTATGGGGCAGAAACTTGGAGGCTCACTAAGAGGGTTCAACCTAAATTGAGAACGACTCAGCGGGCAATGGAGCGGAAAATGATAGGTGTAACATTAAGGGACAAGAAGAGAGCGGAGTGGGTCAGGGAGAAAACTGGTGTTAAAGACATATCAGTTGAAATTAAGAAGAAAAAATGGACGTGGGCAGGGTATGTAATGCAAAGGCAAGATAACCGCTGGTCATTAAGGGTAACAGAGTGGATCCATAGAGAAGGCAAGCGTTGCAGGGGGCGGCAGAAAGTTAGATGGGCAGATGAGATCAAGAAGTTTGCGGGGATAAATTGGTCGCAGTTGGCACAGGACCGAGGTAATTAGAGAATAATGGGAGAGGCCTTTGCTCTGCAGTGAGCGTAGATAGACTGGTGATGATAGTGATGATGATGACCGGAAATCGTAATGCCTTCTGGGAAAGGCGACAGCCCCGAAGGCCTGGAAATTTGTTTTGGTCTTGCATTTTTGCTGTTGTCGGTCATTAGCAGCTGATTGTTTCCTTCGATCGAAAGATTGCTGTATGCAGGAGCTGACCCACAGCTCCAACTCTTCGCGCTCCGCACAGGACCGGCTTCGAAAGGAATGGGGCGACGCCGGCCATCTTTCTTCCAGAGCGATATCAAAAACTACGCTTTAAATCACGCCCTGCGCTAGTGTATGCAATTTTAAGCGTTTTATTACGATAAAAAGTTACGCACAAACAAAATCAGGTGCGGAAGAGAATCAAAAGTCAAAAAAATTAAAAAGAGCCAAAGGAGGAGGACAAAGAAACACAGTAGACTGTGTTTCTCTGTCCTCGTCCTTGGCGCTCTTTTAAATTTTTTTGAAGCCATGAACCAAATCACCCAATAAAGCGTTCTATTCTGTCATCAAAAGTCAACCGAGCGCAAGGAAACAGCAAAAAGAGCGAGCCCGAGTGAAGCAGCATCACCACCTAGACTGCAGATTTCCTCCATGGAAGCATACGACACATGCGAGAATCCCTAAGCCGACGTCATGGAGCCACGCTTCGCAGCGCCGCCCGTGGTCGCGCTCACCGCCAATGGTGCCGGCGTAGTTCTGCTCGGCTTCGTGTTCCAACACAAGTGGCTCAATGGCTGCATCCGCTTCGTTTAGATGTATTTTCAGGCCGCTAAGCCTAGTCGTTAGAACGTTTAGGGCCTTTTTTTCTGCGTGGCTTTCAAGCGCTGAATTTGCTTCGGAAATCAGTTTCGTCTCCTGAGTTCGCAATGCTGCTCTTTTCTGTTTGAGCCGGTCCATAGCCCCGTTGTGGCGTGGTAGGCTTCGTTTGGTTCTTCGGCTTCGTTGGGATGGCGTCTTTAGGCTTCGTGCGTGGGCCCGACAGAGTGAACTCGCGTTTCACTTCTAAGTCTGTGTGCGTTCACCATGTCCTTGGATTTGTCGTCTCGTCGCCGCCCGATAGCCTCGTTGTTTCACGGTAAGCGTTGTTAATTTCCCATGTTTCCGGCACCAAAATAATGAAACTTTGAAAGACGCCACACAGAGCTACACCACACCCGTGTGAGGAACAAACAACGACTGAATTTATTTCGATAGTGCTGCTGTCTACTCAGCGAGCCTGAGACGGATATACAGTGTTGCCAGATAGCTAGAAGAAAGAAGCCGAAGTTGGGGGTTTCTACAAGGACCTTGTAACGCCCTGAGTTCGCATAATAATGCATAATTGGCGGAAGTAGCCCATTGAATCGTTACAATTGCGTAAACAAAATTTTTTTTTGAAAAATCAACAAATAAAAATTGACAAAATAAAACATTTGCAGACGTGATAAGAAGAAACGTAAAATATGCATCTCAAAATCTGCACACACCAAAAAACGAAGATTAAACTAAAAAGTCCGGAAGAAAACGTAGGAAATACCAATCGAAAATAGCGAAAACGGACAAGTCAGTCTTGCATTCCACCTAGGGGATGCGGAAAAATACGTAATTGGCGAAGTAATGTCACTTAGTCGCTATAGTGGTATAAGTTCACATAATTAGTTCGCGATAATGTTCAGACATAATACTCAATATATTGCTTCCCGCATTATATAGGAATTGCATTCACCGTCTCGATTACACTCGCTACAAAAGGTGTCCGGTGTTATTTTGCACGCAACACATTACTTCGCAGAAGGTTAGGTTAGGTGATATAGCATAGTCGTTTGAGTTTGTTCCGCCCAGAGATGGCAACCTTTAAATTCACCCGGTAGGCAATCCTTTTTATGCTTTCGGTAATGTTGAGGAAATATTGAATCCCTGCTGTTTTTCGTGCACAGCACTTAGACGGCCGCTATTGTGGTTTGACGGTGGCGTCGTAACCGAGCGAACGATGGGCAGAACGATGACTGAAACAAAACGGAGAAGGAGAGTGCCGCGAAATTGTGAGGGGGAGGGCGGTTTGCCAAGGCGGTGCGAGACCCTCCTCCGAAAGGGTGAGGGGGAAGGCAGTATGCTGAGCCCGCGCCACACACGTGTGCGAAAGCCGCCCTCGGACTGCAGTGGCGCCCGAGAAAAGAAACGCAAAACCAGGCATCCATGAAAGCAAGCCTCTTTTTCTGTCAAGTTCGTAAAAAAGCACAGAGGCCCAGCACGCGCTGCGTTCTGCACGTTCATCGGTCCTGCGAGTCAGTTATCGTCCTCGATGCGTGGCTCTCCTGAACCCGGTGATTTTGCGCGGGAGGTTCAAATACGATTCACAACAATTAACATGCTCGGCGGCACCGACGCGCTATGAGATAACCGCAGAGCAGCGCGATACGCCTTGCGTTCGCTGATCACGCGATAACTTCTTGATACAGAGCAGCTATGAGTCTTGACCGAGAAGACAGCAGTTCGCGCTGCGCACATATTTCGCATTAAGGGAGTATGGTAATCGTCGGGTATTTTACTGCGCAGCCCTTTTTCGCCCGTTCGTGGGCTGAGGCGCGTCGCCATCGTCATGACCGAGCGAACGATGGCTGGACCGACGAGTGAAAGGAGGAAAAGCGAACAGTGAAAGAAAGCAAAGGGGGAGAGTGTCGTGGAATTCGGAAGAGAAGGTGGTTCTCCGTCGCGACGTGAGCCAGCGCTCTCCGAAAGTGTGTGGTGGGTGAGGAGAGGGGGCAGTATGCTGTGTTCGCACGAGGCGCTCGATGGTGCAACACTTGGCGAAAGCGTGAGGGGGGCGTGCGCGCGACTATGATGTGCGTTTGCTGAATACGCAATTCACGGTCCTTTCCTGAGACACTTCGTGCCGCCGACGCAGAGGCTCATCATTGCTGCCGTCGAGAGAACGCACGAGTGAGTGCTGCCTCAGCGCACTGCTGCTGCGCTCAAATATTGCATTAGGGAGTATCGTGATCGCCAGCCAATTTTTCTTCTTATTTCCGCACTTTGAAGAGACTTCTTTATTTTTTTATACGCTTGAGTATACTTTCCGCAGCAGATATTATAACAGCAATAGAGAACAATGTGAGGGAGACTGCGGGAGTGAGGCGTTGCTGAGTTTGTGAGATACGGAGTTCATATTTCTTCCCATGACCTGAGAGAGAGAGAGAGTGAGAGAGAGAGAGAGAGAGAGAGAGAAATTTTTATTTATGGAACAAAGGCCAATGTTGGTGCGAAATTGGTCATACTGAAAGTATGTGCGCCATCGAAGATAACACTTTACGATTCCTATTTTATTCGAACTCCCAAACTTGCGGAATAGCTAGTAAATCACCGTAATATAAAGTCCTCATTTTCTTAGGCTCCAAGTGGGCTGCTATAGCAATACTCTGTGCTTGCATAGCCTTGCATGAACAGTGGTCGGTCACCCTCGTAGTGCATTGGAGATTCTCCGTAAAAACAAAGCAAAATGGTGTGCTAGTTAGAACTTGCTCAAAAAAGTAGCAGTCACGTATGCTGCATTTGTCCGACTCGCGGTAAATCCTTGAATGCAGGGATGGTACACTACGTCAAGAATTGATTCCAAAGTTTACATTCGAAAACAGCGGCATGAGGTGACGTAGTCAGTACTATCTGCACTATTATGTAGTCCGGACTGTATTTAAAGACTGTGCACCGCATACGCGAAAAGCACGACCGACTGCCTCAAAGGGACCCTGGAACACTTTTTTCAACTTCCTTTGAAATCCTAAATACTTGCAGAACGTAGTCACCCAACACACCCAGTACCTAGATTAGGGGGTTGCAAAGTACTTCAGCCAAAAAAGTGCTTCTCTGTGCCCATCAAATAATTTTGAAGCTCGCTCAAAAAAATTTTAGATGCGAAGCATCTCTTGCTCTCGGCTCCGTCTGCTACGTAGACGTCTGCTTTTGTGTGATCCACCGCCGAGACTTAAAGCCTTTATTTGAGCATCTAAACTCTTGTGTTCCAAGCATCCAGTTCACCACGGAACAAGAAAATAATGGACAGATCGCCTTCCACGACATACTTGTGAGATGGTCGGCCAAAGGATTTACAACCAGTGTGTATCGAAAGCCGGCCCACATGGGTAGACACCTGTGGTTCGACTCTGCGCATTCTATAGGCCAAAAACGCTCTGTCACCGCTGCACTCTTCTCACGCGCATCACGAATCTGCTCTGAGCCTGGTCTGTGCAAGCAAGAGCTAGCCGTGGTAAGGAAGGAACTTCGCAGCAACGGCTACCCTTCAAAGCTTGTGAGGACGCAACAATTGCGGGCTTCAGTTGCCTCCCACGAAAGGGTTCGTGAAGAATACAGGCAAAACAGCGCTGCCGTCCCCTACACGCAAGGCATCAGTGAAGCTCTTGCAAGGGTGTTTGGCACATATGGCGTTAAAATTGCACACGTGGCAACGAACTGGCTTAATCAGAAGCTGGTACGCATGAAGGACCCTTTAGAAAAATGAAGATTCCCGGAGTTGCCTACAAAATTCCATGCAAGGATTGCGACGCATCCTACATAGGTGAAATTGAGAGCATGACAGAATCCCGTCTTACCGGGAGGGTACATTAGGAACGAAAGAGACACGCCGACCAGTCCAAACAAAACGTACTGACGTTTCGGCTTCCAGCACGGAAGCCTTGTTCACAATAAATGCATCACCAGTAGTGGGTCGTTTAAGTGGCCTTGAATAATGGCTGCAAAGAGCGTGCGTAGATCGGGTTTAGATTTCAGTCGTTACGATTGACCGTGTTAGATGTGGTCTGAATGATTAGTGATTCCAGATGTAGCCGTGATGCGGTCACTTTTTCTGTAGCGACGATTCTTGCATTGTCCCAATCAATCTTGTGGTCATTTACGACGGTGTGTTCGGCTAAAGCATTGTTGCGGACGCTTCTATTCTTTACGTTACGTGCGTGCTGCTGCAGACGATTCTTATAATTTCCTGATTCCCCGATATACACGCCGCTGCAGTCTGCACAAGGTATCTCGTATACCACACCGGGGAAGCGCTCCTTGGGCAAGCGGTCCTTGACTCTCACGAGCTCATGGCGCATCTTTTTGGCTGGAACGTGGGCCACCTGTCGAAGTTCCTGCACCAAGTTATGGCTCCGCTCGTCGGTAAAGCGACCACTCATGTTCGTAATTCTTTCGATTTTGTCGAGAAGACTCGCAACACCGTGATCGAGAAAGACGACTTGATAGTGTCCTTCGACGTGAAGTCCCTTTTCACGAGCGTTCCGATTGACCTGGCTGTCAACGTATGCACCGCTGCTCTTGAGGCTGATGAGACGTTGCCCGGGAGATCACCGATGGATGTGCCAGAACTACGCAGGGTTCTAGATTTTTACCTGAACAATACGTAATTCGTCTTTATGGGCCATTTTTACAAGCAAAGGCAGGGGACTCCAATGGGTGCGGCTATTTTGGTCACGGCGGCGAACCTGACCATGGAAGCGCTGGAAGCACGCGCGCTAGCCTCCTTTGCCCCTCATCCAAAAGTGTTCTTGTGTTATGTCGACGATTGTTTCTGCGTCGTTCAGAAAGACGCGGCGAACAGCTTGCTGGCCCACCTCAACAGTATGGAACGTGCCATTCAGTTCACGTCAGAAGAGGAGGCCGATGGCAAACTTCCCTTCCTGGACGTCCTCGTGTCTCGGCAGGGCCAGAGGCTACGTTTCAGCGTATACCGCAAGGAAACGCACACATGCCGCTACCTGAACTTCAACTCCGTGCACCCCGCTTCCCACAAGAGGGCTGTTGTTAGCACGCTACTGTAGCGTGCGAAAAGATTGTGCTCGAAGCCCGAGGATGCGGCGATGGACACGGCAAAGGGGTGGGACGACCTGGCTAGCTGCGGTTACCCGAGGCACTTTATAAATGCAACGGAAAGCCAACTGACCCGACGGGGACAACTGGACGTGCCTCATACCCCGATGAAGCGAGCTCCTGTGCCCTACCTTCCAGGAACAAGTGAATGCTTGGCACGTGTCCTACGGGAATATGACGTGCAGGTGGCCCACGTTCCAGCCAAAAAGATGCGCCATGAGCTCGTGAGAGTCAAGGACCGCTTGCCCAAGGAGCGCTTCCCCGGTGTGGTATACGAGATACCTTGTGCAGACTATAATTATAAGAATCGTCTGCAGCAGCACGCATGTGACGTAAAGAATATAAGCATCCGCAACAATGCTTTAGCCGAACACGCCGTCGTGAGTGACCACAACATTGATTGGGACAATCCAAGAATCGTCGCTACAGAAAAAGTGACCGCATCACGGCTACATCTGGAATCACTAATCATTCAGACCACATCTAACACATTCAATCGTAACGACTGAAATCTAAACCCGATCTACGCATGCTCTTTGCAGCCATTATTCAAGCCCACTTAATCGACCCACTTCTGGTGATGCATTTATTGTGAACAAGGCTTCCGTGCTGGAAGCCGAAACGTCAGTACGTTTTGTTTGGACTGGTCGGCGTCTTTTTTTCGTTCCTAATCCTACATAGGTGAAACTGGAAATTTTTAAAAGAATTCAATAGCACCAGAACGATGTCAAAAAAAGGCAATGCAAGCTGAAATGCCTTGGCGGATCATCACCTGGCTACTGACCACGTCATCGATTGGTATTCCGCAACTATAATCGCATCAGAGAAGCGCCTGTCGACACGACTACTTTTAGAATCAGTGCATATTCAACCAACTAAAAGCATGATGAACCGGTCGCGGGGTAATCTCTCCGAGATATACATGCACACACTGCGCCACCGAACCTATAGATAGTCGCGACCTGTCAACCCCTCTTCATTGTGAACAAGGGGCCTGTAGGGGCCCCAAGGCGTCTTTATTTGTTTATTTGTTTTTGACCAGGCGAGTGCCTGCCTGTTTGTATTTCATCAATGAATAACCCTCCCCTGACGAGTTTTCGTCGAACCTTGGACTCTGTTAGGTGTCAGTGGGTTTACACAGCCAACTTGTGGGGACGCACATAAGCTCTTAACAAATGAGCTTCATGGTGGCTATGCACTAGCCATGGTTTTTATTAGTTGCCTTGATGAATATGATCTTCTGTCGCAGTGTGTTAGGTAGCTCACTCGCACATTATTCCTTTGTTTTTAGGACATGGTGGAGTGTCCCATGATTTTTCGTTCTATTTCTGATTTTTATTGCAACTGTAAATATGTCAGGAGTCCTGTAATGAGTTTCTGGCAGTAATAGAGCACTAATTTGTGCATGAAGGCAGCCTAAATAAAAAAATTGGCTGCCTTGCCTTTGCTTAGAGGGGCCATGCAGACAACACACAAGTTTCGTTCATTCGACAGATTGCCTCGTTAGAATTATATTGACACCATTTTTAAGGCGCACTTCGCTCGAATAAGCTATATAATTAGGATAAAGGGAATGGCCATGCGACCCACTAGCTCATTTCCTACAGCAGTACCTATGATGTCATATGTCCAGAGCTGTGCGATTGGCTGAGGCCGAAGCAAACGCAAATGGGGCAGGCCTTATAAACATGCCAAACGAGCTATTTGCGCTTAAATGTAATGCATATTCATTTTACAGCAGTAAAAATGGTGCAGTAAACAATGAAAGTTACGAAAATACGCGTAAACATACAAGTATCGATGCGCACTGCTGTTGGTACGGCGTGCACTATGCTTGTTTTAGCTGGACAGCACTCCGCCGCTTTGGAGTTGGCCTGCACGGCACTGGCCGATTGGCATAGGCGATGTTGTCTTACGTGACCCTGTTTGTCGAGGATACCCCATGTTTCACAAAACCATTACTTTCTACAGTAACGAAAACAAGCCAGGTGCAGACGTGGTCAAAAACAAAGCAATGGCAAACAACGGTTCGTGGATGAGTATGGTAGCTCCACCTGGGAGGACTGATGGCTAGTAAGGCTGCAGACCCGAGCGACGCAGTAGTTTGTTTGATTACACGCACTTATGGCTTCATTGCTGACATCCCAAAAACACAGGATATGGTGGGAGAATCAGACTTTTAACCTAAATTAATTTCTCAGTGAATGCTGCATCACTTGCTGCCGGTCAAGTGGTGGGGGCACTTATAAAACAGGAAATATGTCGAACGAAACGAAATTCTATGTTGTCCCAATGGAACCCTTTAATGCACTGTATTGTATTTTTGGTTGCTGTAGTGATGTCACCATGAAGGAACCGCAGTAGACAAAGTAATGTCAGCGCTTTACCATGCATTTTTTTTGTGTTTGATGGAAACAAATATAATACTCTAACGAAGGACTTTATCCGAAGCGTTCCCCGTTTCGGAACCTACTTGGCTCCGTCATTAGAACTGTCGATGTTTGACCAAGAGTAATAGTAGTTCTACATATAAACAATTTTTTTGTTTGCTGCAGCGGATCAGAGGCTAGGGCACAAATAGGGGGTAGGACAGCCAGATATCTGTTCATCTTTCGCCGGCTTGCTTGGGTGTGACAACTGTACCTAGTTGTCAATTCCAATTTGTTGTGGTCAGTTTTTCTCAACTAAATTGTAGCTTTTTTAAAGATTACGGTATGTTTTTGTGGGCCTAAAGGGTTACCTCATTGCATGGTTGGCCTATGTAGCGTTGAAAGCGGATATTTTGCTTCAAAGTGGAATGTCGGCCTAGCATCATGGTCCTTTGGTTGCTGCTCACTTTCATTAATGCCATTATTTTTTATATTATCACTTAAAATTAAAAGTTAACCAATCTGCTGTCATTTTAATTTTGTCACCTGCTTTATACTTTCTTTTTTTCCAACTGTCTGTAAAGAGCGACTATTCGTCTTTTTATGATACCAAGGCGTCGGACTGTCTAGTTGGTACATGTTTGAATGGATGAAAAACCAACGAAAAACCAGCGGAAAATACAGGGTACGGAAGAGAACGACGGGATAAGCTTGTTCCATTGTTCTCTTTTAACTGTGTCCTGTGTTTACCGCTGGTTTTTCATCCATTTAATTTTCATGAATTTGTTGAACAGTGATTAGTTTAAGTGCTCAAGCAATTTTTGGCTTGAAGGTTCCCTGTAGCAAGTGCTCTCTGCTCTTTTTTTACCCAAGACCCCATTACCAGCCTTAATGAGATTGTCTTTTGTAGACATGAAGTTGAAATAAATATTTGTTTGCATTGATTTGCATATTTTGAAAGAATTGCTTGCTCACTTTCTTTCAACCCTGTTTCTTAATCCTGCTTAAAGCATTTTTCCATGTTTATTTTTTTTTCAGAACCAGGAAGGGTGCTCATCCTCGGTTCTTGCTGAAGCACCAGTATCTGTACTTCACACGTGAGCTTTGAACACGCAGTAATTATGGTATGAAACATTTTACCAGTATTAGCTTGCTTTGTAGATGTCAAAGCTCTCGACAGTGTAGTACATTGTCTGGTGTAGTGCACAATCTCTCTATAACAGCACCCGCTGGGTGCTGTTGAATAGAATAATTTTGTGGCTATAATACTTGAGATTATTTTAAAATGTACATCAAATACTAGTAAGAATAGCTCTCTAAATTGGTGGCCATTTTCCTGGTGGAGGCAGAAAGTGAAAATGCCCATGTGTGGAGATTTAAGTCCACAATAAATATCCCAAAGTTGCCAAAGCTAATCCAGAGCCCTCCTCGCGGTGCACTTAATATCCCATGTGCAGCTTTGTGTAAAAACAGCCAGAAATGTATGATCAATTAAAATTGATTGTAATGTTTCTAAATGCAAGTATTCTACGTTTAAGCTGCCTTATTTAGTAAAATATTTTCTAACAATTGCATAGCTACCAAAGGTTTACAGAAAAGCTATCATTGGTTATGCACCTTCTCAGCGAAACAAAAATGTCATTAAGAAAAGCAGAAAAAACCTAAATATGGAAAGTAGCAACACTAAAGCTGCTAATAAAAAGATGCTAAACGTTTTATCGATAATATTGCTGATTTTACTTCTAGTCAAGTCTAAAAAGGGCTATAGACGGGTTTCATGGTTCCCATGACGCACCTCGTAATACTAGACGAAACTAATGGGCACTGGCTGTTGGCTTTTCATTTGCAACATCGAAAAACGACCCCTAATCCACCAGCAGGGACATAATGCAAGGCACCATGCACAAGCTAGACTCATGATAAAATACTGCTATAACAACAATGTCATCACATTTCAACCAGGGAACTCATATGGATTGTTCTGTGATGTTTACAGTTCTTGGTATTGCTATGTGGGGTCATTTTTCATGAAGCAAAAAGAATAATGTAAAATAAGTGGCAGTGGGGACCCAACTTTTATGGGTAGAATAAAGCCACAGTACGTAGGGAAGTATACATCTTGTATTTGGTCTGCCTTAATATTCAGCTTTTCTGCTCAGCTCAAGAATAAGGCACTAAACATTGCGAGTAGCTACCGTGATTAGAAGTTTGATGCAATGCTGAGAAGCCAAGGGTTTTTAAGTTCGAAGAACTTTTGTGCAGTTGATCTGTTGCACGCCTACTTGCTTTCACTGCATAACACGTTTATGCTTTGCAGTGAAGCTCGAAGGATGTGCGCTGCAGTTTAGCAAAATGAACATAAAATTGAATTTTTAACACCGTTTCGAATAATCAACATCCTCTAATGATACAACTTCTGTACTGTGATTTGGCTGTAATATTAGACTTTATAAATGGATGTTTCAAAAATCGGTGGGTCAAAAAGTTGAAGTAAATTATCAGCTGACATTGAGCTTTAATGGAATGTCTCAAAGAACGGAGCTTGGAAAGCACGTATGTTTCATACCGTAATTGTGTGTCATACTGTGCCATATGTGGCTGCACACCTGCAGCGCCATTTGTGAACCGAGGATGATGCACCCCTTTTGTACCCCTTTAGGTGGGTGCTTTTGCAGGAAAAGCTCCTACCTATGATATTTTGGGCAGAAAAGGGTGCTCCTGCGGCGAAAGAATCCAAGCACCCTAAACGGTGTGCTTGAATTCTGGCAGTACTTGTCCGTGCTAAGCGCATGATATGGTTTGGACATTCCAAGCTATAGCCCGCCGAACGCAAAGTAATGCCTTGACTCCAACGCGAGTGCTTTTAATAACAACTTTGATGACACCACTGTTGAGAATCGGTTGAAACGGAGCAGGCGACGCACGTCGGCGTTATATTTTTCTTCGGCGTGCGGCCGCAGTGGCACGAGCCGCGCGATCAGCCATGTTCGGGGCTATTTCAGTGTTGCCAAACGAAGAAATTGACAGCTAAACTTTTCAATGAATACCGGCTATAGAATGGGTCAAAGATAAATGTTCTTTATAGTTCAGACTGCTGTGTCCACCTCATTGCATTCGGAGGGAAGGAAGTTCATAATTGCTTGTATCTTGATATTTGGTATGTGCTTGGCTGTAAAGTTTTAAGGGAAGTTGCCAAAATGTTTATTAATAAACACCTCATTCATAGTTTATGGTTGTGAATTAGTTTTAGTCTCAGGATTCATGCACAGAATTTTGCAAACATTCTTGTTTCTTTTGTTGTGTTGCAACTCTTCCTGTCGATTGTAAAAGTTTGTTCGGAAAACGTGGTTTCATTCGGCTTGAGTCTCAAGATTTTTGACACAAAAGAAATTGTGCAATTTATGGTCAATAGAACTTATAAATGTGTTGTCTGCCTTTTAAAAAAGTTGTGACGACAAATACCAATACAAGTTCTCTACGGGTGCACATCACATGGGATATTGTTTTTGGAAGCTACAACCAGAAAACATGATTGCAATTGTAGTGGGGGTCCAGTTCTGTCTAGTTGTATCACTTAACTGCTAATGTGTAGTGAGCACACTGATAACGGTTTTCAGTGGTCCCTCTAGTGCACCAATGTTGTCATCGTCACGTGCATGAAATTGTGAAGTTCTATTATTTCTTCTTTTTTGTGGTTCAGACTATTCCGTTTTTTTGTGTGTCATGTCAAGTTAACCGATATTTCAAGATATCCGAGTTTGATGCCACGAGGGATCACTGTATATATAACTTAAAATTGTGCCATTAGTTATAAATTGTTGCATTTCATTTACTTACAGAGCCTCCAGACATACACCTGTCGCCATGAATTGCATTAGGACACCATGGTGATAGGTCGCAAGCCTCCAAGGCTATGGTGATGACATGCACAACACCATGGTACTGCGCATGCCATCACCTTTAAAAAACGGTGTGAGGATGCTTAACACCCTTTATTTAGGGTGTTGAGCATCCTCAACACCCTTTTTTGAGCTCAACACCCTTTTTTGTTCTTACACCCTTTTTCGTCCTTACAGCCTTTTTTTGCGAAAACACCTTTTAAAGGTGTTAGCCATGGGACAAGGTTTTTACACCCTTTTCGGCCAAAAAGGGTGTAAAAAAGTTTGGTTTGTAATATATTCCGGTGTTTACTTGGACTTTCGGATGTCCCAAGTCAAGTACGAGTGCACATTTTTTTTGAAGCGTGTATGTCTCTCGTTACTGTCCGGCGCACGCAGCCTAAGAGTGGAGAAGGGTTCCGTGGTACAGCTAAATGCAAGCTGCCCTTTGTTCACTCTTCTTGTTAGTGACGACGCTAAGCCCAATGTCCCCTCTCACGCTCTCCCCACAACCCCGCTCACCCGCTCACCCCCCTTCTCACCCCGCTAAGACCGCTCTCCCCATGAAAAAGATCAGCAACTTTGCCTGCGGGCTAAACCGCCGGCTCTCCTACAGGTGCGGTCTTCTCTGCTTTTTAACGAGATTTATTGACCACGTGTACATGGTAATAGCGCTAGAAATGCTCGGTCGAAGAACGCCAAGAGTGCCTGAGCGAGCTGTAGCTGTCACAAATCGTTATAATGGAGTAAATGGGAATATCGGTCGAATGGAAGTTTAAAAAAAACCTTACATCTGCACAAGAATACTTAAGTGGTAGAGCTAACAATGTGTATGTTAACGCACGTTTACTACATAACTGACGACAAGAACGAGAGGAACACTATTAACCAATAAAACAACATAGCGTACTTGTCTGTTGATTAAAATATATGATTATACACCTATCACAAAAAGAGAAGCGGCGCATGAATGCTCACGCAATACAATTCAATAAAATTTCTGCGCATTTTTGTGGCGTGTGTTTGCCTACCTAAAAGGGGCTGAATCGCATGTAATTAGTTTTATGCTTGCTTTCCACCATTTTTGCCCTCGTGTGCAACACTTTTCAAATAAGTGCATGTAGCAGTTGGTGAGGCTCCAACGTGACATCCACATTGTTACAAAGGACCACCACTCCTGAGCTTCTGTCCGCAATCTCAATGCTCAATATACCCCGAAGATTAAAAGGGCAATGATGATAAAAGCGGTTGATTAGAAATTTTTTTTTGTACCGATAGCAGTCACTGTGATTTTATCACTACTTTGAACAACAAATCGATATATTAAAATATATATGAGACAGTGGTGACTCCCTTGCTATTCTCGGGTAATTTCACAATGACATCGCGGAATCTTGTTCATGCGATGGGGGGCTACCGCCAAAAACATTTCTAGGCGATTGAAGTGGCGCCTCTAGTCTGATCTCATGGCTTGAATGCTAACGTGGAGTCAGCACACTTATAACTATGTTGCAGTGCTGGCCCATATCACGTAACCTCTTACCCTATTACGTCACTCTGGCGCGAAATTTGAAGGTTTAATAGCTGTTGCATTTATGTTCGGGTAAGAAACCTTACACAAAGCTAGCTGTTTACAATTGAGGAAAGTGGTATTTGGTTTCTGGTCCCCTTTGGAACGCAGCAAATGCAGTACGGTTCCGTATTCCGCGTGATAGCCGTCATGAGTTACAGTTGAACGTTATTATAACTGACACTGATATAGCGAATTATCGGCTATAACGAACTAAACACTAACTTCGGTTGGTCACGCTTCATTTCAATGACACTCATTCTTTTATAGCGAAAGGGAAACTGTGAGTTCCACGTGCACTACCGGATATAACGACGAAATATTTGACCAGTAGGCTCTAAAGCTACTTGGAAAAACTCCCGGCGTTCGAAACTGCAGAAGTAGAAAAGGCCGCTTTGTTCGTGGACACTGAGGAAAAGTTCATTCTGCTCAGTGCTGTGAATAGCCACCAGACGAAGATCACATCCTTCCCGGAAAAAAAATAGGAACGCAGACCTGTTTTGTAAAATGAACTTTGTTCTGTTGCAATTTTCCGTTTCATGTTCTGGTTCTCTGAGCTTGAAATGCTACAAGGAGGAAGATAAGGGTCACCCTGTTTATAGTAGGTTCGAAGATTAAAATAATGCGGTTTTGTATCAGGGACTTTTGCGGCAGCCAGATTACCGATTGGTTTGAAGCGATTTTAGCTCTATTGTTACAAGAAATATCGGATATAAAGAAATAAATTACTGTCTCTATACTGCTTCATTATAACGAGGTTCGACTGTAGTTGAATAATCGGCCGTTAGGAGCTTTGACAGCGGTTATAACCGAGCAGGCAACAGCGATGTGCCTCCGGACCATATCATTCTGGGTGTGAAGTCACTTTTGCGGTGATTTTCGGAACACCGGATTGCACTCGGTTGCATTCCGAGGCGTAAGGCCGGCATCGCCTATAAACTTCCTCGTTTCTCGGCTCAGAATACAGCGTCAAATTTATCGCTCCTGGCAGTCAGTCCTCTTGGCAGCTTCCCACAACTGATAAACTGGGCGTACTGCTTACGCCTGGCGGTTACGACATTCAGAGAGTCTGTATCTATAACGAGAAGGTCGCGAATGACACACTGAGCTCGATGAAAGAGTCATAATTGTCCTGCCGAAACATTTTTATCCAGAGGCCTAGGCTCACTGACTGAGCCATTCAGTAAACTGGAAAGCGTGACTTGGATGCTGGGTTTTGGAAAGTGACTGCCCTAAGAGAGTAAAGAGGGTTAGGTCGGTCTTCGCAAATTGTTGACTATTTCAAAGGCCGCCTAAGATACCTAAGTGATTTTTGCTGATATATGTAACCGGAACAAATATCTGAAAAATTGTTTCCGGGTTGCAGCCTAAAAATTCTGACGGAGAGAATTTTAATTTGGGAGTAAACTGGATATTTTAAAGATTCTTTAGTTTTTTGCAATTTATGCAACACAATATTGAATTGAATTGTAGTTATGTATTTCAAAATCATGTTGCAGGAAGACGAGAAAACAAATTGGCTCCAGTTCACGCTGTGAAGGGGGTTGGACTGCAAAACTGTAAACGACACGTACAACGATTACCCATGCGACGTTACTTGAATTTACGCATGTCACCGATGTCGGTTACAAAGAGTGAAAGGAGTTACTCTGTCAGCCGTTACCTGTGTTTCGGGGAGGCGGCGTCCGCGTTACCGAGGGACCTAACGCCGCAGCGACGTCAGAAAGTAAACGGAGAGGACCGTCCGGCGAAGGGTCGTCCGCGTAACCGAGGGACCGAACGCCGCAGCGACGTCAGAAAGTAAATGGAGAGGAGCGTCCGGCAAAGGGTGAGCAGGAGGGCAGCACGCGCGGCTTTGGCTCTCACACTGCCCCTCCCTCTCACTCTTGTTTCATGCGTCGCCGCCAAGGCCCTGACACTTTCCCCAGACGCTGTTCCGTTCGACGCTAATCCAAACCAAGTGAACACCGTTATCATACATTACGCAATGTGCAATTCACACGAGGGCTTCGAATGACCGCGGGTGGTAGAACCGCCGCTGCGCTCGTTGAGTACACCGGCTGTCTCCCCATCTCCTCGTGTGGATGTAGCCTAGTCCATAAGCGATGGGTTTTCGCTCCGTTTCTCGGTGCAGGTGCAAGTTCGATTCCTGGCGACGCCAGTAATTTCTTTTATTTAACCTGGCCTTTTCTGCTGACGCGGACACGAAAATGCTCTTGGCTGGTAGAGGTATACTGCTTCGCAATAAAGGGCTGTACTGCATGGGCCTTGCTTTTTGTCTGCCTTTTTTGTCTGGATAATTCGAGTGGATGACTGGCATAGGAAAAAAAGGGGGATTCCACAGTGCATCAAACTTTCTCACAAGTTAACAAGTGAGAGAAAAAAAGCAAAGAGATTGAGAGCGTTTGATGGTGAACAGCAGGTGCTGATGTGCATAACTTTTTTGCGGTTGTGAACGGGGGATCCAGGAAAACGGGAACGTGAACCGGAAACAGCAAGGAGCGGCACTCGCCGTACAGTTTGCAGCTTTCAGGCCGAACGGAAGAAGCCCACTGTCCAACGAAAGTGTTGGAAAACATGGGCTACCAATGCGTTTATGCGACTGAGTGTTTAGAACACAAATAGGCCAAGGGAACCGTAAGCGGAATAAAATGAACTTCCAGAGAAAGGGCACCGGGCATTGCACTCAGACTGGGTCAATTGCCGCATTGCCAGTACCGGCACCACGGAATAATAACACCGCAAATGTGCGTCGTAACAGTTTTTAATGCAGTGTACACGTGTTTGAGGAATTACACCTTCATTTGACCGGCAAGCATGAACCTCTCGCGAAAAGAAAGCTTTCAAACTTAAAATTTGTGGATTCAATTGAGTTTTACTTCAAGAATTTTATTTTCCCAACAAATATTTTAAGCAGCTTTAGTACCCTGTAAAGGAAGTTGAAGTCTCCCAGCGCTGTGCCGGTCTGCGCGGGAATCTGTTTACTGGTACTCTTTATTTGCCTGTGCAGATCAGCTTTGAGCAGTTCCCGGGCAACCCAACACAACACCAAAGACAAATAAAACATGAAGCTCCTCAGAACTGCTCTGAGCAGGCAAATAAAAGATACCTTATGTTTGGCGTATCTTCGGCAAACGCACGCGACGGATCAGAGTCGAGGCCACGAAGGGCATTTGCTTCGCGGCATTTTCGCGGCCACGAAGGGCATTTGTGGGGTCGTCGTCGGGCGTGGTCCTCCAGTAAAGTTCCCCCACAAGGTCGCACGCTTCCTTCAGCAGGGCGAGCAGGTCCTCGGATCCAGTGCTCTTTTTCAACTCCCAGCAGACGGTCATGACGAACCACGAGCCATACCCTTCTTTCCCACATGCGAAGCCTGCGAAAAAGGGTATGAAACACGCGAACATGGTGGTGATCATTAACAACACATGAAACCTTTCAGACTAGTATTTTTTTGTAAAGATGTCGCCGTGCCAACTTGCCGAGCATACTGCTGAGAACTATTCTTTGTAGCTGTATAGAGCATTTATAGGGCATTTATAAAAAAATGAATCAATGAATCACAGGAACCAAGCCGTGGTAAGCCAGTGTTGACGGGGGGACAGTGGTTAGCTCATTCTGCGCGCTGTACTTCAGCCCCTGCTTGGTAGGAGTCATTGCCTGGGGGCGCACATTTTTCCTCCCTGGCAACTTTGGTTAGCAATAATCTAAGCAAAACCATGACACCGAGTACACACGACGGAAGTTGCGATGGCGTAAAACTTCACTCGAGGAGCAAACGGGACTCGAACGATCCCTTCCATCGACAGAAATTTTGATAAAGTATTAATCCAAAAAGCTGTTCACTTCTGCAACCATCATTCGCAACACAACCACATGTGTATATTGTCATGAAGTCAAAGATGACACAGTTGTCTTCAAGGAAAAACAAGTTTATTGGAGCGAACTTGTGCTCCCCTAACCACTAAAAAAGTACACGGGCGGCGAAGCAGCAGTCAACAAAGTGACATGCGTTAGCGAGCGTCGGCGATTCGGAATACCGCAGTGTCTGCTCTGCAGGCTTTTATCTTTCGGCGTAAGTCTTTCTCGAACCGTCGATTTACTTCCAGAACATTGTAGATCGAAGAAGATTATTCCAGGCGAAACACTCGCCGAATGAGATAACCCGGGCGGCATAAAAATAAAGAATGGAACATGCACTTCGCTTGGGACACAAGTAAGACTGCCGGGCGCAGCCGGGCAGTAAAAACAAACCATAAATAAACAAACCCAATGCATGGTTCGCGGCAATATAATGTATTTCCATATTACACTGGGCCTGTGTTAAGCTCTGTTTATTCCCTTTGTCACGACATACAAACAAGCCCGTGAGCTCTCTGCCTTTGCCGAAATGGAACTAAAGTTCAACGCGAAGGTATCGGTGCCTGATTGCAAAAGTTAAAGAAATTGATCATTATGCGAACGTGCATAATATTGGTCACATCGTATAAAAAGACGATAAAAGGTAGCGCCGGCCGATTTCTGTCGAATGAACGGCCACTAGTGCATATAATTCTATAAGTGTCAATGTATAATAATTATAATAGTAAATATAAGTGTATGAAAAATTAGGAACTCCTACTTGATGTACTACTTACAGATGAATTTTGTAAAACATCTGTTTCGTTTTTGCAACCAATCCCCGCTGTAATGTCTTTTGGCCCTGAGGTTTTTTCGAATAAATAAAGAAATAAATAAATAACTAAATAAATAAATACACGAACACACGTCGCCGTTTTATATAGTAAATAACAGGGAACAATTTTTAAATTCGCTAGAGGAAATAATTTTAATCTGGCAATCTGGTACCAAGTGTAGTCAAAACTTGAAATTTGAAAGGTGCTTAAACTTGTCATTGCACTGTACGACGCGTCACGTAACCTCTTTCGCCAGCTCAAACTATAGCAACACGCACCAAAAATGTATTTATTTATTTTATTATTATTTATGTAAAAATACTGCCAACCCCTTGTCAGGATTTTCGCAGGAAGGAGATTGGAAACTCACACAATAAAAGCATACAATAAAAACATCCGTAAGTTATACAAAAATACAAATAAAAGTACTTATCCAAATTTTTATGGTTAGCTTCGTCAACTCCAACGTTTCTACGGTTTGATGCACGCATAGTTAGAGACCTCTACTGCAGTAGAACCGAAACGCGTAACGTGGACGGGCTCAGGGGTAATAGTTGCGTACACGAATGTCAGAAGTAGGTCACTCGTCACTGTTTTAGTTTAACTAATTTTTAAAATAGTCTTTATGTATTTATGTGTAAGTCAGTCTGTGGTTCGTCATCCTGGTACCCAGCATTCCTTGTTGACCACCTACTTAATACCGGCGAGGCCGGCAGATTCTGTTTTCGAACGTTTTGGGGTCATTATCAGCAAAGCCGTTTCGGTTCCAGGTGTTTTAAGAGAAGCACTTTCCTTTACAGTGCAGGCCATATACTCCACAAAAATCGGTTAGTGGTCCTTTGGCCACAAACCCTTATGACAGGGTCAAAACCGGGGTGCATATGCTTTTTTGCTTCATGAAGTCGCTTCACGAAATCATTCCCAGCAAGCCGCGATACCAGTCTGACTGCCAGGAGGAGCAGTCCGTGTCAAAAGATGACAACTGAGCAGGTGGCAAGGAGGTTGAGAATACCGCAGTTCTACCCTCGGAGTGATGGTATAACGCGCGTGCATATGCTGGCTCAAGCATGTAAGCGATCACCCACCTGGAACCGTTGAGTATGCAACCAGAAAGTCGTCGGCGTTCTTCGGTATACGGCACGTTGCACCGGAGTCAGCGCTGTCGAAGACGACGGTGTCCCCCTCGTCAACACATTCTCCACGGCAGGCCTTCAGGGCACAACGGAAAAAACAGAACAACCCAAGGTTTATTATGGTCCTTAGTCGTGTGACGAGTGTTGAGCATAAAGGAAACGCAACACTGGGATCAAGTTTTTTTCTCCTTGCGGCAAGACTGCAAGCCGAGGAGTGCAAGAATGAAGGATCTGATTTGCCGTACATGTGAATGCTATGGTGGGGCGAAACTGTTCGAAAGGGTCGAGGTTTGGGCCTGTTGGTGACGCATGAGTGGGGATAAAAGCGCTTAACAGGAGACAAGGATAAAAACAAGCGAAGACACCACGAGCGCTTACTTCTCAACAGAAGATGTCCTCCTAGCATTAAATGGAGAAATTACGGCTGAACCAAGCTTGGCGCAACTCATCGCCATATTCGCAGCCGACTTTAAAGAGGCATTTGATTGTGTACACCCCGACGCCATATTAGAGGAGTTAGCCGCCAGCAACTGTGGACCAAGCCTGTACAAATACGTCAGGGATTTCTTACGAGGAAGTTATTTCGTGGTTTATATAGGTGAACATGTGTCACAGAATCGAGAAGTAATTTAGTTGCCGATGTCTCGGACGGGAGGAGCGACAAACTCCCCCATGGATACGAACAGAGGATGTGGTTTGGACCTGCGAACCGGCGATAGGTCCAAGCCTGATTGGCCGCTGGCGTGAGGCACGGGATGGGGCACGGGATAACAGTCTCAAAACAAGGCAGATTTACTTTATCCACATACACAGGATTTCCAGAACAGGTAGACAGAAGGTTTGACAACTTAATAACACACTGCAGTTGACACCCTGTCGGGGTCAGAGCTGCCCAGAGGCCGACATTGAGCATGTTGATGAGAACGAATGAAACGGTACTCGCCGTTACGAGCCCAAGAAGGAGGCGACAGTAAATGAAGGGGATAGTAGAGTGTACAACAAGTGGGATTGGAGGCTTCCCGCAACTGCTAACAAAGGCCCGCGAAGAACACATACAGCGTGGTGCACTGAATGAGGCGGATAAGAAGCCCGTGCAGCCCACTTAGAGAAATACAACAGAGAAGGCGAGTAGGAAGAGTCCGAAGAAGGGTGGAGAAGGGGAGAACATCTTAGCTGCTGTCCGGGTGACGGAGCTGTCGGTCGTCTGTGGTGGGGCGCCGCTCATGAACGACGCAATTTGGGCGCACTTCGGCCGCGCACTTTCACCTCCTCGAGGCGATCTTCGGGGGCCCGAGTTCACCGCCGTCGTCACTCGCCCTCCCCTGCACAGCCCTCAAGGCCGACGCCGCATCCCGGCCGTCCGACCGGTCACCTCCAGTTCTCAGCCCATTCTCCCCGCTAACCCCGCGCTGCACCACGCACACAGTCCACCGGGCCGCGCGTCTTCCGAGAATTCGCGGGGCGCAGCCTTCCGTAGGCCTCGGCACTCTCGCCCACCTCTCTCCCCAAAACACATGGCCAGCCGACTCGGGTGCGAAAATGGCGGCGAAAACATTACTTCGCTACGCGGTACACTCCTCTCGGCTCAAAAATGGCGAGCGGCAAGAAAATCCGTCAAGGAGGGACATGAATTTCGCGACAACATGAGACACCACCTTTCCCCGTACCAGCAAATAGGCATACCACAGGGTGGAGTACTATCTCCCACCCTGTTTAACCTTGCAGCCCTCCTGCTCCTTCTCCGTTTTATCCTCCTCCCTTTCTAATTTGAATGTTTGGTTTTTCTACCTAAATTAGAAAGCATACAAGACAGCCCTGGGGATTCCAAACTCGACATCTACCATCAGACTTCTAGAGCTCGGGGTTCAGAACACAGTGGAGGAACTGTGGGAAGCTCAGAAGATAGCCCAAATTAAGCGGTTAAACCAAACATACAATTGAAAGTGGCTATTGGAGCAGTTACGTATCACCACGCCTGGCGGGAATCCAGAGCCGCTAGAAGATCTTGCTCCAGACATGAGAGCAAAAATTACCATGAGTCGAATACCTAGGAATATGCATCCCATACATAACGCCGAGAGAAGGAGAGCGAGGGTTGTGTACCTGGGGCGACTATGGGACAGCAACAGGAACACCTTATACGAGGACGCCGCCGGACCTCAAAAGGGCAAGATGGTAGCGGCAGGTACGATGCCGGATGGAAGAGTTGTAAATTCGGCTAGCCTAAAGACAAAAATTACCACCCAGAGGGAAGAAGCAGCCATCGCCCTAGCTATCGCTTACAACCCCAGGACAATAATTTTAACTGATTCGCAAGAGGCCTGCAGAAAATTTATACAGGGCAATGTCTTCAAAATCACCCACCAAATTCTTCGTAAACGCCCAGCGGAAAATATTCTCATCATATGGACGCCAGGACACACGGGTCACAAAAGGAATAAGGCCGCAAATGACACAGCCCGAGGTCTTCTTATCCCGGCCCCCTTGTACCAAGCGCCGTCCTTAGACGTGCTTAGCGTAACCTTCACCGAATATTTGAGCATATTGAGACTCAACAGAAGAACATTTCCACCACCGGACAAAAGCCTCACGGACAAAAGAAGAGCACATTCCCAGGAGATTACAGACAGACACATTACCCACACTGGCTTGACTACACTGCTGGTACCCCACGTTATATTCACCTTTTCGCCCGCACTGCCGGGAGAGGCCGGACGCGTACCACGCAATGTGGGCATGCCAGTACATACCAACAGTACACCCACTCACAAACACGTCAAGGGAACAGTGGGAGGCCACCCTGCACAGCGATGACCCTGCCTGCCAGCGATGCCTGGTAGAGAGAGCCATAGCGGCGATGGAGGCCAGTGGAATCCCTGAATCGGGATAGCCACCTTCTTTCCTCCCACTTTTTTTCTTTTCTTTTGAATAAAGATATTTTCAATCAACCAATCTTCCCTTCCTAGCGTTCAATAAAATATTATCTCTCTCTCTCTCTTCCAACCGCCAAAATTAGCGCTCTGAAGGTATGCAAGAAGTTAGCACTCGCGGTGTCTTCGTTAGTTTTCGTCATTGCTTTTGTGGAGCGCTTTCAGCCCCAGTTAAAACCGTATCGACTTCTTAACTTAATTAATTGCATAATTGCGACGTCGGAGTCGTAGTACGAAGGTCTCGTCAGAAGAAAATTGGGAAACGTTATTATAGACGCCAGCATGGCAAGGCTTATCTGTATGCTTGACTTGATGTGTCAAAAGTGTCTTCGCTAGAAGTAGCTTCGTCTTAAAACCACCCTTCGAGAACATTGATCAGTGGTATCCGCAACAAGTTAGCACGAACGAAGCCGATCAATGAGCTAACAGTAAGATGGAAAGTTGAATTCAGGATCGCTCTGCAGAACCGATATTCACGCTGTAACCGAGGAAGCAGAGTTTGCGGCATAGGAAGCGAGCGACCATCCTACGTGCATTATCACGGAGTGCGCAATAGAAGTAGGAGATAACAACGGTAAACGCTACCAGGTGACGCAATATTTAATTGGGAAACGGCAAAGCATGACACCCCGATCCCAGGTAACAGCATACAACTAGAGGAGCTTTCGAGGTTAATCAATAAACGCAAGACAGCTGACACACGGAAGTATAATATGGAGAGGATTGAGCATGCTGTAAAGAACGGAGGCAGACTGAAAGCAGTGAAGAGGCGCTTAGGCACAGCGAATAATAAGATGTATGCACTTGAAGACAAGCAAGGCAATGTCATCACAAATAGGGGTAAATAGTTACAGTAGCCGAGCAGTTCTATAGAGACCCGAGCAGTAGCCGCGCCATACAGGATAATACCGAGCGAGGAAGTAGTTAAGAGGAGACAGCGATCTCACCAGTAACTACAGAAGAAGTAAGGAAGACTTTGAAAGAAATGAAAAGGAGCAAAGCACCCGGTGAAGATCAGATAACAGCACACCTCTTGAAGGATGGCGGGCAAATTGTCCTTGAAAAACTTGCACACCTGTATGCGGAATGCCTAATGACCGCGAGTGTACCGGACTCTTTCAAGAACGCCAACGTCATTCTAATCCACAAGAAGGGTGACATGAAGGACCTGAAAAATTGCAGGCCGAACAGCTTACTGTCAGTCTTCTACAAGGAACTTACAGAATTTCTGCCACCTTAGATTTCATTCAACCTGATGTAGAAGCAGGGTTTTGTAAAGGCTATTCAACAATAGACCACATTCACACGAGCAATCAGGTGATTGAGAAATGCGCGGAGTATACTCAACCGCTTTATATAGCCTTCATAGATAACGAAACAGCATTTGACTCGGTCGGAATCTCCGCCGTCATGCAGGCATTGGGGATACAGGGTGTAGACCAGCATTACGTAAGAATGCTAGAGGATATTTACAATGAGTCGACAACTACCATCATCCTCCATAAGGAGAGCAGTAAATAGTTACAGTAGCCGAGCAGTTCTATAGAGATCCGAGCAGTAGCCGCGCCATACAGGATAATACCGAGCGAGGAAGTAGTTAAGAGGAGATAGCGATCTCACCAGTAACTACAGAAGAAGTAAGGAGGACTTTGAAAGAAATGAAAAGGAGCAAAGCACCCGGTGAAGATCAGATAACAGCACACCTCTTGAAGGATGGCGGGCAAATTGTCCTTGAAAAACTTGCACACCTGTATGCGGAATGCCTAATGACCGCGAGTGTACCGGACTCTTTGAAGAACGCCAACGTCATTCTAATCCACAAGAAGAAATACCTATGAGGATGGGCATCAGGCAAGGAGACACAATCTCTCCAGTGTTATTCACAGCGTGTGTACAAGAGGCATTCAGAACATTGTATTGGGAACAGGTGGGCGTACGGGTTAATGGAGAATACCTCAGTAACATCAGATTTGCTGATCATGCTGCCTTGCTACGTAACTCGGGGGACGAATTGCAAAGAATGATTACAGCACTGGACGAACAGAGTAGAACCGTGGCCCTGAAAATTATTATGTAGAAAAGTAAAGCAATGATCAATAACCTCGGGACAGCACATCAGTTTGGGATAGGGGGCGAGGTAGTGGAAGTGGTAAAAGAATATATCTACTTAGGCCAAGTTGTGACCCCGGATCCCAACCATGAGGCAGAGATAATTAGAAGGATCAAAATGGGGTGGAGTGCATACGGCAGACATTCTCAGATAATGAATAGCAGCCTACCATTGCCCCTAAAGAAGAAAGTTGATTTGATTGATTGATTGTAGGGTTTAACGCGCCGACGCAACGCAGGCGATGAGGCGCGCCGTAGTGGAGGGCTCCGGATTAATTTTGACCACCTGGGGATCTTTAACGTGCGCCGAAATCTCGTACACACGGGCGTTTTTGCTTTTCGCCTCCATCAGAAAAGCGGCCGCCGCGGCCGGGAATCGAACCCGCGACTTCGCTAAAGAAGAAAGTGTTGGGACAGCTGCTTCTTACCGGTACTCACCTACGGGGCAGAAACTTGGAGGCTAACTAAGAGGGTTCAACTTGAATTTAGGACGAGCAATGGAACGGAACATGATAGGTGCAATGTTAAGGGACAAAAAGAGAGCGGAGTGGGTAAGGCAACAAACGAGTTTTAAGGACATATTAGTAGAAATTAAAAAGAAGAAATGGGCATGGGCACGGCATGTAATGCGAAGGCAAGATAACCGTTGGTCATTAAAGGAGTACTGACACGAAATTTTCGTGTTAGGTTTTTTTCGCTGCTATGCGTGCCTACCAGCCCACTAATCATAGAATGACAGATTAGACGGTCGAGCGCAGCGTAAACATTCATTTACGGCGTCGTTTATTCGTGCCAGTTTCGGTTTCGACCAAAAAACGCCAAGCGGCCGCCATGACAGGATGTATCACGTGACGTCACCATTCTTGCCGTATCGCTGCCTCTCTGGAAGCGCTCGCGAGCGAGCGCACGCGCGAGCCCAGACCGGTCGCGGTTTTCGCCGTCCCCACAGGCCCAGGCAGCATGACGTCAGTCCTAAAACCATGACGTGTACACACACCCGAGAAGCACGCGCCAACCATAGCCAGCGCCTCGGCTTCGTCACGGGAGCCCCTACGTCGGCAGTTTGGGGCCCGTAGCAGATGATGTCATGTCGGTACGCTCTGGGCTTTCTCGTGCGGGCGAAGATTAAAATGGATTTTAAATATGTTTTTCTGAACGGTTGCTGTTAAAACTTGCTGGGAGATATCTCCTGATAAAAAGGAAGCGTTTTACATAGTTATCTCAGCTTTGAAGTTTCGTGTCAGTACTCCTTTAAGAGTAACAGAGTGGATCCCTAGAGAAGGCAAGCGCGACAGGGGGCGGCAGAAAGTGACGTGTCCAGATGATATCAACAAGTTCGCGGGGACAAATTGGTCGCAGTTAGCATAGGACCAGGATGATTGGAGATCTATGGGAGAGGTTTTTTCCCTGCAGTTGTTGTAGACAGGCTGATGATGATGATACGCAACATATATTCCGAACCTGCATCACTACTATGGACAAACCAAATACAGCTAATGGCTTCGGCCACTTTATGATGTGTTTACGTGCCAAATACAACACACGCCTTTATAGAAAACGAAGGGAGACAGAAAAAAGAGCTTGTAATTATTAACTGGTGAAAACACTTAAACATTGGTTATTGTGAACGCCTTGTTAGCTTCTCGATTCATGGCAGACATGTTCCCTGGCTCAAAGGAATTGTTGATTGCTTTCGTTGGAGTAACGTTATAGCTGGAATGTGCGTTGTTGTCTGTTTGATGCTTACGCATTTTGCGTTATTGCATCATTGGTACGTTACCGTTGGGTTCCGCTCCATCTGGCTTCATGTGCCATTGACACCTCCGAGCCACTGACACTTCTATGCATTGGGTTAGGACAAATAAATTGTCCTCTAAGCGCCTGTCTCGTCTGAATCCATTTTGTAGTTCTCCCATATTGCCGTTCTCCTCTATCCACGCCTGTAGTTCCGCTTTTATGGCTTGCATTGCCAGTCTGTATGCCACTGAGGTAACTGTAATAGGCCTGTACGAATTGGCATTAGCCCTGTACCCTTTACCTTTATATATAATCTTTGTCCTACTAGTATGCCACTTGCCGGGTGCTTGCTTAGTTTTTATCACTTTTTCGATTGCTAGAATCAGTTGTGCCTTGCCTTTTGGACCCAGTAGGTTGACCAGCCGTATAGAAATTTCATCCATCCCTGTTGCCGTATTAGCTGGAACATTTTTTTCGGCTTTTTTCCAGTTTAGATTCTTCAGCTTTATCTCTCTATCTGTGCTGTAGTCCTCGGTCCGTTCTTCTGAACTTCTCTTGTATCACTGAGCGTATGTGAAATGCCGCCTCTTCCCTTTTAGTACTTGGCCTTCACTGTTTATGACATGAATTTATACTTCGGTCTTTTTCCTTAGTTCCTTTCATGGTTCCAAAACTTTCTCCGCGCGCCTTTATCCTTTGCCTGTATATTAAAGACCCATCGCCCCCTATGTCGTTTAAGTTTTTGCTGTACAAGTTTGAGTACTTCCAGCTTCTTTAGGCGGTACCAATTCAACTTCATTGTTATTTCCTCTGCTTGCATTCCCACTCGCTTCGCCTTCCTGTGCTCTCTCGATGCTTGCTGACTTTGTGATATAACTTTCTTGATTTCGTTATTCCAATAGGTTATAGGCTTTCATTTTCCTTTCCAGTAGTTGTGTTCTTTCACGTTCCTTATCTTTCCTTGAATGAAACCAATCAGTTCGCTGTGTTCCCAATCTTTCGTAGGTTGTCTCTCCGTTCCCGTCTCCAGGCGTTTGGCAATATTAATCATTTGCTGATCGCTTAATTTCAAGTCGTGAACCACCGTTTTCGGGTTTTGACATTCCATTTTTCTGTTGCTGAGTATTGAAAAGCCACCTGGGAGGACTGACTGTAAGCAAGACTGCACAGCCTAATGACGCACTGTACGTTTGCTTGAATTCCCGCCCGTATGACTTCACGGCAGATGGCACGAAAACATACGATTTGGTGGGAGAATGAAAATTCTAACCTAAACTGATTCATTTCTCAGAGAATACGGCATCGTTTGCTGCCGGACAAGCGCTGGGGCACTGTAAAACACGAAAGTTTTCGAATAAACCCAACTTGTGTTTTGCAGCATGCTCACTTTAAGGCCGGCATTGTGGGAAAAAAATTCAGCGAGCCGTGGGACACACTATGCCCACAAGCAGAAAACAACGTACTTACATGCTGTAGAAAATTACACGAACTTTACTTCTTGTTTAAACTCATGTTCACTTTAAGGGGTTAAAACCTTACTATGTTAGGCATTCGGTCACTGGTTGAGGTGATTCGTGTCATGATTTGAAAAGGGGATACATAAAGACGCGACACGAAATGTAACGCAGGACAGCGTTGCATTTCGTTGCAGGACAGGCGTTGCAGTGGACAGGCAGCGCTAGTCCTGTCCACTTCTGACTTATTGTGTCCCTGTTCGCGCTGTTCCACAAGATGCAAGTACACCAACTCACCCAACTCGCCACCCTGCAGCGCAAACTCACAACTGCCTAATTGTACTGAGAGATCCATATCAAATACACTAGGACATTAACGAAAACATACGTCTGATTATACATAAAATTGAGCAAAAATGTCGCATAGTATCAGCAAAGACTGTCCAAAAAATGGTAATAATCTTCAAAAGAAACGGTTAGAATTCCCTGACACAGGCTGTTCGCGTGTGTAAAATACGTCCCCGTTAATGCATGGGCGATAGCACCCGGGTCGTGTGCCAGATAATTGTTTTTGTTCATTCTTTCTAAAAGAACACAGCGCAAGTTCCCAATGTCGTGGCAAATGCACGAGTGTGCACGAGTTTTGTCTCTTCCGCGTTTCAAGCAGTTAGCCTTCGTTTTTTGAAATAACCACCACGCCACTTTCATTAGACCAACACGCTACAAAACGGCAGACAACTGGACTTATCGGTAAGAAAAGGACGAACCGTGGAAACAGTATTTATAACATGTTTCAAGCTCGAGCGGTGACCACGGCGTCGATGTTTCGTGCAACTAAACTAAATTAGCGCGTTAACGCCGCTGATATTTGCGTTCGTAGGTGAAATCTGCAAGCACAAATAACTATGGGATTATTTACTGCCAGACGAGTGCATAGCATGCGCCTTGCGCCATGCGCAACGTAAGCGATCAGCCTCCGCCAGAACGGCATGCATACTAGGAGTGGTTCGTCTGTCTGCCGGCAGAGGCCGATTGTGTTCGATCGTGGCCACGTGGCCATAGGTGCGAATGAAGCTTTATCCTCTTTCGACAACACTTTCTCCACGCGTTCTGTCCCCTATGCTCTTCTCTGCGCTTTTATTGCTCGCTCTGTTGACAGCGTGCCCAGAAAATTATGCCGGCACACCCCATCTATGCTCACGTGGGCTACACGTGGGCTACAAGGTTGCACGTGGGCTACAAGGTGCGCCATAATACCAGGCCCTGAATTCATGCCTACCATGATGGAATATTTAGCAGGCGCCAAGACACACGGGCCTTCCGGTATTGCGTTTCCAAGAGAAAAACGGGTGGCTCGGCCAGTATCGAACACGCAGGTGCCTTTGGAATTAGCAGCACAGCGCATTAGCCACTGAATGGTTGTAGCGGATACAATCACTACCCTCAGTGTTGTGGACTGTAGGGACTTACTCGTAAACTTAAGGACCTCAGCGAATTTTTTTCTTGAGTAGCTAGGCGCCTTTAGCGTTTTTACAGAAAGCGTATCCACTTCTACAATTTCAGTTTGTATCGTTAGTATTTTGCCAACCATACTCCATAGCGCGTCTTCATTCTGTTGTCTTTTTTCCCTGGAATTTTTTTAGATTTCTTACATATTTTCCACAAACTTGCTGAAATCGTAGATATTCCAGTAAGGAGTCTGACTGTTAATTAAAAGACGGAAAAGACTGTGAATAGTAAGGACACAAACGTTTACGTCTAGCGTCTGTGCCAGACATAGACGCTTGTTACGAATCGGCAAACGCCGCCGTATTTTCCCGCATCACTCCACGGCTGGGCGGTGAAGCCACCACGTGCGCCGTTCTGTCGTCAGGCGCCAGCGTGTCGGTGAATCATACTTTCGTGTCTCGACATGCCCGGCTCAGACGCTTCGCTATCGGCACGATCAACATTCGCTGGCGCGCCGACTGAACAGGCCCAGGCATGCTTCACGGACGTGCGCCCCACAGCCGTCAGGTGCCAGCACGTCGGTGAGTCATACATTCACGCCTCTACATGCCCGGCCCAGTCGCCTCGCTTTCAACGCGCTTCAATCTTCGACGGTTGCCGGCCCGGCGAGGCATGTCTCAGCATGTTTCAAGGACACTCTCTCCCCTCTCTCGGACTCAACGTGCGCCGAGGCTGCCGATGACTCACGAACTGTGGAAAGAGCGTTGTGTGTGTCTGTGACGTTCGTGGCGTGTTGTTACTTGTTGGCGTTTTGACCGTTGCGGCTTTTTGGTATAAAATAGAAGCCGCCCAAGCGCTGAAATTCATTCCTGTTTGAGCAGCGAAGTCATACGGTCGCTCTGCTCGAGTCCTGCATTGTAACCTCGCCCGTCGGGGCATTGTTTTTTTTGGCTTTGGCTCACCTTTCGCTATGAAGTAAACAGTTACGTTAGCCTACTGCTTCTGGACTTCTTCACGGCTGCAACAGCGGCTGGCCGCTCGCATCATACACGCTACCCCTCGTATGTCAGGGGCCACGGAGCTCGGATCGGGTGCCCCCGCCCGGTCGCAACAACTGGTGTCAGCGCTGGGATGACACGGTTGCAACACGCTGCTGTGTATAGTGATATGTGGACACAAATTTTAGCTGGTGCTGGTGAGGCGGCAGATATTTTCTAGTGTGGACAAGTTCAAACTATGGGTCGACTGAATGGCTTATTCTGAATTATGCGGACTGTCGAAACATTGATAAAACAACAGGCTAAACAAGAAATCAAATTTTGTTCGATTAAAGTTAAACTGCAAATTAACGGAGTTTGTGCTGTACTTCATCTTGGCTGTATTTTGCATGCTTCCAGTGATGATAAGGCAGAACATATATTGTCTGCGATATGTTACACAAAGCACAGGATATGCTGGGCGGACTTGTGCGATATGTCACATATCGTAAGATAACCTTGAAGACATATTGCAGAATATTGTCACGTAGCCAAGGACGAAGCAGTTGTTTGGAAAAGAAACAAGTTTATTGGAGCGAACTTGTGCTCCCCTAACAACTGAAAAGAATACAGAGGCGGCGAAGCAGTGGTCAACAAAGTGACGTACGTGCGTCGGCGAGCGTTGCAGAATCGAATGCCCCGGCGTCTGCTCTGCAGGCTTTTTATCTTTCGGCGCGCGTGGTTCTGGAACCGTCGATTCGCATCGAGAACATTGTAGATGCAAGAAGATTATTCCGGGATGTTCACGTTAGATCGCAATGCTCTCCCTATCTGAACAGATAACACATGCGGCACAGAAAGAAAGAATGGAACACGCGCTTCCCTTGGCACGGAGATAACACAGACCGGCGCAGCCGGGCGGTAAAAGCAAAACACAAATAAACAAACCCAATGCATGGTTCTTCGGGGTTCTTCGGGGTTGTTACGGAGAGCGACCTAGCCGCCCAGCAGCGTGCCGACCCCGACTTGCGAGTAATGATCGACTACCTCGAAGGACGTAACGTCGCCGTGCCTAGAGCGTTCAAGCGTAACTTACCAGCATTCAGCCTCAGAAACTCCGTCCTCGTGAAGAAGAATTTCAGCCCCGGAACAAGAACGAATTATCTACTTGTCATCCCCGCAGACCTTCGTGACGAAATTTTGGAAGCGTCCCACGACGACCCGTCTTCCGGACATCTCGGCACAGCTCGCACTATTGCAAAAATTAAGGCGAAGTACTTCTGGCCCCGCCTTACATCCGACGTCACCCACTACGTTCGGAGTTGCCGGGACTGCCAGCGACGAAAAACGCCGCCGACAAGACGCGCCGGACTTCTACAACCGATCGCCGTCCCGCGGAGGCCCTTTCAACAAATTGGAATGGACCTTCTAGGCCCGTTCCCGACGTCACGATCGGAGAACAAGTGGATTGTCGTAGCGACAGACTACATGACGCGCTACGCAGAGACCGCCGCTCTTCCGCGGGGGACTGCACAAGAAGTCGCCAAGTTCTTTATAAATTAAGTTGTGCTGCGACATGGAGCCCCTGAAGTCCTAATCACGGACCGCGGAACGGCCTTTACCGCGGAGCTGATGCAAGGAATCTTACGCTACAGCAACACGGATCACCGAAGAACGACGGCGTACCACCCCCAAACGAACGGACTAACAGAACGTCTGAACAAGACAATTGCGGATATGCTGTCCATGTACGTCGACGTTGAACATAAGACTTGGGACGAAGTCCTCCCGTATGTCACGTTTGCGTACAATACAGCGACGCAGGAAACTACGCAGATGACACCGTTCGAGCTTGTCTACGGAAGACGACCGACTACGATGCTGGACGCCATGCTTCCGCATGTAGAAGACGACGACCTCAACACCGACGTCCAAGGATACCTTCAACGTGCGGAGGAGGCCCGCCAGCTCGCTCGAGTTCGTATAAGGGACCAGCAGCTGGTGGATGCCGGCCGCTACAACCTCCGACGCCGAGACGCCGAGTACCAACCAGGGGATCGTGTGTGAGTTTGGACTCCCATCCGACGACGCGGACTGAGCGAGAAACTTCTGCGACGGTATTTCGGACCTTACCAGATTCTGCGACGTGTTGGCCAACTTACCTACGAAGTGATCCCCGATGGTGACTCCGGCACATCACGACGACGTACGCGGCCCGAAGTCGTCCACGTGGTTCCCTTAAAACCTTTCTACGAACGATGACGAACTTTTATTTTCATTTTCGGACTGTCGCTTATGTTAGCATCGGGTCGATGCACTCTTAGAGGGGGGGTAATGCCGCGGGGGTAATGCCAAGGGAAGCGCGTGGTTCTGGAACCGTCGATTCGCATCGAGAACATTGTAGATGCAAGAAGATTATTCCGGGATGTTCACGTTAGATCGGAATGCTCTCCCTATCTGAACAGATAACACATGCGGCACAGAAAGAAAGAATGGAACACGCGCTTCCCTTGGCACGGAGATAACACAGACCGGCGCAGCCGGGCGGTAAAAGCAAAACACAAATAAACAAACCCAATGCATGGCTCGCGGCAATATCTGATTTATCTATGAACTCTTTATATCATAAACATGTTGTCTATCTTCTTCGACATGTCGTTTGACTCTTTACAATATCAGACTTTTAGGATCTGCAGTATATCGACATCTAGTAGAAGTCCTTATGATGTCAGACATGTCATTATACTTATTCGACAAGTCGTTGAAATCTTAGCGATATTGGACCTTTACGCTGTTGCAGGATTACGAAATGTCGTTGAATCCTGATTTGAAAGACATGTCGTAAAACGTTTTCGAATGTCATTGAAATACTTGTGATATAGAGGACATGTCGTCCTCCTAAAGATTTCTTTAGATTATCATACTAGTAAAATATTTGCGCCATATTTTCGGCGGGGATATGCGTACCGGTACCAGAAAAGTGCTGAGAGTGGCATTATGAAAGCTGGCTACCGATACAAAATGCAACTTTGTTGGAAAATGCAACTTATTTTATACAGTGACACTGCGCAAAAATGTCCTTCTGCTGCCTGATAAGGCTGATTCATCCAAGACAGTGGGTATTAAAGTTTAAATGCACCTGGCTGTCCCTGTCGAACAGGCATGTAGATAGTACATGGTATCATTTGCTGATGACTTGCCTACAAATAATTACTGTGGGTCACTGAAAATACAAAAAAATGTCAACAAAAACACCGCACTAGAAGAATCAATGTGCAGACCAGAACGAAAATTCTGCTATGTTCTTAATTTGTAAACGAAATCAGCATTGAATTTATGTTGACTTTCCGTTGAATCAATAATCACTCAAAAAATCTCAACAGAAATTCAGAAACCATTTTTCCAAAGGATACCTCCACTTGTATTTGTGTGACGACAGTTGTAGCTATCCTCTTTGCGCCTTCGTGTTTCCGAACAAGCTGCCGGGCTCCCAGTGCAAGTTGACGACTTCCAGCATGCGTTGAAACATACTCGTGTGCAGTACGAGAGGTATGGATGTATTAAGCTGGCGACAATAAACGCTAGGTATGAATGAAGTTTTCGTTTCAATATTTCGGTGATCGATGTAGAGAGGTTGCCGAGCACAAAGTTAGTACACTGCCGCTGGCCTTCTCCGTCAGTTTCTTTCGCTTCTGGCGCTTATGACGATGCAGAAGTGAGCGACGGTGACAACAACAACCATGGCCATGTTTATTATTAAACCAAATAAGTTAAGTTTGTAGCGTCACCCGGAATTGTTGCTTTATTTGGTTACCCCTTAAAAATAGAACGTATCAAAAAGTCACATGGCTTATCATCTAGCTCCAGGTTGGCAAAGATGTCTTGCGAAAAAAAGCACGGGAACTGAAAGTTCGTGCGTTCCCAACCAAATGTGCAGAGCGTGGCCTTGTAGTTTCTGATCGCGCGTTGTTAGAAAAAAAACTTACGCTAGTAAAAGGTTAAAGGCACGACATTTCTGGTTGTGACAATTAAAGGTTTGAGTGACTAAAATAGGCACAACAAGATTACACGGACCCACTGGCGTGTTGCTTTGTCTTTTGGACTTTTTATGTTACGTTTTGCGACAGGCGTAGTGTGAAGCACATTTAGGTGAAATACCGGTCTATTTTCTCGAGAACGAGCCAAGTAACTGGTGTCGTAAAGCATAGCATTTGAAAATTAATTACACCAAGTACAGTACGTTTTATGTTTGAGAGCGAGTGTTAACAAGCTAAAAGTTTAGGCGGAGTGCTTTCATAGGCACGTATGTTAAGGAGGTTGCTAGGTGCTGCATGGAGTAATCAATCAGCGTGCATTAATCATTGCAGTGAAGGAGGTGTTTATGTATTTCAGGCGCTCCAACGTAAAGGTGCTTCCCGTGGACAAGTGGCGGTTGCAGCAGCGAGAACAAGTCTTCCAAGCTGGAGAATTCTACAATAGTGCGATTGAACTCTACATATTGGAATCTCCGCAGATCGGCCCAATACCAAGAAAAAGGTTTTCTTTTTTGTCTGAATGCTTCTGTTTTGCAGGCATCTCAAGAAGATAAACGAAGCATAAATCGGTTCGCGTTTTATGAGCTTTTTCATTTTTTTTGTCTATTACGTGTATTGATATTTTGCTTCCGTGTTTAGGTTTTGTACAAACTTATTTCGTGTTTTTCCCACTGTTAGGTCAGCTTTCTGAGGTGCCTAATAAAAAAGTAAGCAAAGCAAGCTGGTGTGTTATGGTTCTTAATTGTTTGGGAAGTCACGCAATTGCCTCCAAAAGTTAGTGCAGTTCGTTTGTTGTGCGCAGTTCTGTTCCGCAGTTCCGAGAATGCATGGACGCTCCAAATAATTGTCATACAAACTTGGCCGAGCCCCAAAATGTGAACCTTTTCAGTTCATTTCCATTTTAATGCGTGCGTACCCTCGGTGAAATGTCATCTCATTGCCTAAAAAAGGAATTTACGAGTCATAATTGAATTTGTGGGAAATCTTTACTCATTGATTGAGGTACAGATGTTTTTCAAGTTACTTTACATATACGTGTGCCCACATAAGGAAACATCAGAAACGCCTTCACATCAAATAATTTCCAATTTCATTGAGAAACTGGCGATTATTCAGGTGATCTGATCATGCCGACTGTCCTTTCTACAACTCGTCTTGCGGCTTGATTTCTGTGGTATACGTGTCATTATTTGTGTGGAAAATTATTTTATGCGTGCACAATAAATTAAACAGAATTAAAGGTCAAACTAGTCTTTGACAAATTAAGCGTGGACGGGACTATGTTCACTTGGGATGATAAAAAGAACAAGCGGTGCAAAATCTCCAAGACTGTTAAATGACCTTCAAAACAAAACAGACGAACCAAAGAAGCCCTTTCCATTTTAAATATCAATTGTCGGAGTGTATTTAATAAAACAGCCCAGCTAGAAAGTGTGCTACTTTCCCACGGTCCTGACATAGCAGTGCTCACAGAAATATGGTTACACGAGGATATATACGACAGTGAATTTGTGCCAAAGAATTACAATGTTTTTCGTAGAGAACGTGGGAGCCGAGGAGGAGGGGTCGCCGTTCTTTTAAAAAAATCCGTGAAGGTCGTGAGAATGCCTGATGTGGAAGAGATGGAAAGTGTTTTTTGCAAAGTGTTTATTAATAATGTTGCATATGTTCTTGGAGCCATTTATAGGCCTCCAAATTCTTCAATTGGTATTCTAAAACATTTAAAAGATTACCTAAGTTGCAACGTAAAACAGGACGACAAAATTATTCTCATGGGGGATTTCAACTTGCCAAACATAAATTGGGCAGCGCTGTCATCCCGCTCAGGCAATGTTGTAGAAAATGAAATCCCTGACATTGCGTTTAGCTTTGATCTATTGCAGATTGTGAGCGATCCTACTAGAATACAAAAGAATTCAGAGTCTATTCTGGACCTGTTTTTTGTGTGCGGCAATATAAAGGAACATGTTTTATGTGAAGTGGTGCCAGGTATCACTGATCATAAAGCAGTTGTACTCACCTTAACCGCCGTCACCATAACTCGGAGCAATGCCATTCGTTATTTCCCCAATTTTTCCCGTGCCGATCACGAATCCATCATTGATATGTTGGATTTACAGTACGACAATTTTAAAGATAACACTTGCAGTGTCGACGCATTAGGGCATACATTTAAAGGCATTGTTCGTGAGTGTATTCAGCGATTTGTGCCTTTGATAGGAAGAAAAAGCGCGAAACACAACCCCTGGGTTACTCGGGATACATTGCACCTACAACAAAAGCTGAAGAGACTGAAGAAAAAGTCGAGAAAGAAAGGTGGTAATGAATTAAAATCAACTATTGAAAAAAATATCCCTAAAATTAAAACAGCAAGTTATGCAAGACAAAGAAAAATACTTTACACTCAGCTTCCATCCTTTATTAAATCCTCCCCAGAAAAGTTCTGGAGAGCTATTAGCCCCCGCAGCAGCTCTTCTGATTCCTTTTTAATCGATGGAAAGCTTGTGAATGACCAAACCATAGCTTGCTCGGCTTTTAACAGTCATTTCAAAACAGTGTTTACGAAGGACAATGCCCGACTCCCGCATTTTAGTCTGGATCTCCCCCCTGTTCCTGATATTTCTATTTCTGAGCATGGTGTATTTAATTTGTTACTGCAACTTGATGTTAAAAAATCCACGGGCCCTGATGGTATTTCCAACGCCTTCCTGAAGCAATATGCTGAGTTAAACTTAAAATTAAACCCTTGCATAAAAATGGTGACAAAGCATGCATTTCTAACTACCGCCCTATTTCCCTGACATCAACAACGTGCAAATTACTGGAACATATTATTCATAAACACGTGATTAAATTTCTCGACGAACATAATGTCTTGACGAATGCACAACATGGTTTCCGGCGCGGTTATTCCACTACGACACAATTAGTTGAAACTGTTCATGATTTTTCACAGGCAATTAATGAAGGTAAACAGATCGATGTTATATTTATGGATTTCCGTAAAGCATTTGACAAAGTCTCGCATACTAAATTACTGCACAAATTAGGCTGTATAATCAGAAACGAAAAAATACTAACATGGATCAAAGCCTACTTGTCTAACCGCAACCAATTTGTTGTTCTGAATGAAGCTTGTTCAGGCAAAGTAACAGTTGATTCCGGTGTCCCTCAGGGATCGGTTCTATGCCCGCTCTTATTTTTGTTGTTTATAAATGACATTGTCACAGACCTGTCAGTTCCAGTTAAACTATACGCTGATGATTGTGTATTATATGAGAAAATTAGTTCCGTTGAAGATCAGGCCAGGCTGAACGAAAACTTTGCGAAAGTAATTTCTTGGTGCGATAAGCGGCAAATGCCAGTAAACTTTGAAAAAACGGTATTTATGAGAATAACACATAAAAAGCGACCGCTTTTGTTTTCTTACACAGCAAACAACGTTTTACTTTCAGAAGTACAGGAGTACAAATATCTTGGTGTTTGGATTTCCAATGACCTGTCTTGGACGAAGCATATCGATGTTGTAACTGCAAAATGTCTTCGGAAACTGTTTTTCTTAAGGCGTTCGTTAAAGTCCGCCACACCCGATCTTCGCCTTCTTGCCTACAATTCAATAATTCGCCCGATAATGGAGTACGCAGTCGTCATTTGGGACCCTTTCACTAGGAATAATATAGAAAAATTAGAAAGAATACAAAAGAAAGCAGTTGGATTTATATATAACTCATATGGTCGCTCCTCCATTACTGAACTCCTAAACAGAAGTGGGTTCCAATCAGTTTCGGAGAGAAATCGCATCTGTCGCTTAAAATTTCTTTTTCAGTTAGTAAAAGGGCACTACCGTGTAGATACGTCGCACATTTTATCCTTTTCTTCAGGTTATGCTACCAGAAAACGGCACTCCCTTATGATTACACCACTTGTTCCCCGAAATAACTGTTTTAAATATTCTTTTTTCACACGTACCATTGTTGATTGGAATTACGCGGCGAATGATGTTGTTTCACTAAGTTCATTATCTTTATTCGAGTCGCACTTGCATTGATTGTTGTTGATTTGTTTCTATTACCTGCCATCGACTATGTTTCTGTACAACTTTGTGTCATGTTATGTACTCGTTACAAAGATGTAACCCACCCTGCTAAGGTCTCGTTACGAGATCGCAGTATCTACAAATAAATAAATAAATAAATAAATAAATAAATAAATTATCTAATGCGTGCGCATCAAGTAATTTTCTACATAATGCATATATAAAGCAGAAATCTGGCCGCGAGGCAACTCATACAATAGGCATTGGCCATAAGGACTGACTCGAAAGCCACAAATGTTAATGAAAATAGCATGGTGTTCCACGGATAGGCTTGTCATGAAAATTTGCTTCGCCAGGCATTGTCCAATATTGCCCTTTCAGAGCTTGGCCACCTGTCGGCTTGTCACCTTTCCCATACACCAGCCAATAATGGCGGCCGAGATATTGCCTCGCTCGGACGAATTGGACGCTAATTTGCGATGCTTGGGCTTGGTACTTTCTGTTGCTTGGGATGCCTACGATTATTTTAAAAGAAAATTATTGTATTATAGAAGTCTAAGCTAAGAAGTCCAAGCTTAAAGCTATTTCAAGCGTAAGGGAACAGTTCTGGGCAACAAACGTTGGTAATTTGCTTTGAGACAAATTCGCCGGATGTCGCCACTTGCATTACGGCAGCCGGTTAGGCGGAATTCTCAAACCGCAAACGGAGAGCTAAAACATGTCCTTTCGGTTTCAGCGGCAAACTGAAACTCTTGTTTGCGGTAACACAGTAGAGGGGAAAGTTCGGAGAGAAAACCAGGCAACACGGTTCGCTCAGACGGCCGAGCGCATCCAACCACATTTTCCTACGATCATAACTTGATGGGAAGCAATGAAATGAAACTCCTTGGCAGGAGTTATCATTACCCCAACCACGGGGTGTGCATACTCTACCTCATAGCAGAAACAGCGTTGAAGCATCGCTCGAAACAGTGAATCAAAGAAGATGGTGCAAAAAATTACACCATCTTTCCGTAGGGGAACCCCGAGTAGTATTCGAAGCAGCCACGCGGTCGACTGAAGTTCCCATTAGTTTTCAGTTCGTCGTTTCCGTTGACGTTCAGCTTCGCGTGCCTTCGTTAAATCAGTAGCTCCTTGACGTAGTTTGAATGAGTGAAGGACATCAGGCGCGTTCGTAGCGCATGCTCCCGTCTCGGTTTGTAGCGCAGTGGGAAGAGCGCCACGTACCTGCCGTTGCTGCCGGAGAGTCGTGGGATCAAAACCGGGCGCCGCCTAACTATTTCTTTTTATAGTGGACCGCGCTGACGTCAGCCTAAACGCTGACGGGGCTGAAGAGACGCGCATGCGCAGCAGAGTGCGGGCGGCGGACAAGGTAGGTAGGGACACAGCCCCGAGCATGAGATGCTCCGTATCTAAAAATTTACATTCAAGGTTGAAGGAGAGGAGACGAGAGGAGGAGAGATGCGCAAGCCCTGAGCATGCGCCGCGAAAGCAGAAGCGAGAACGCGGGAGAAGCGAAAGCGAAGTGCACGCAGCTGGTACGAGAGAAGAATTGGCGGGAGTATCGCGCAGCTGTGGGAGAGAGGGAAGGAGGAGAGTTGCGCATGCGCAGTGTGATCGCGGACGCTGACGTGGGACATGCCCAGACGATAAGATGCTCCGCATCTAATAATCGTTTCCCGTACACAGTCAAAAAAGCAGAAATAAAACCGATGAAACCCATGTGCCAGAAAAGGAGCGCGGAGTGCTCGCGCCGTGAGGATCGTTGCTCTGGCGCCCCCTGTATCATTCTGCCAAGAACAGGTGAGCGTGTAGCCAGGTGCGGAATCGCTTTGCTCTCTGGTTTAACATCAATATCTGCCGCTTCATAAACGCAGACACACACAAAAGATGTTTTTGTAGCTTCCTGGACTTTTTACTCTCGTAAAAAGTACATTTATTCAAGGTCAGAATACTACGTCAAAGATTAGTTCAATGAATAGCTGTTGCTGTGCGATACTATCCACCTCCCGCCCCCTCCCCCCAAGATAAACAATGTCTAAGAGCTCTTTAAGAAATACAGACCCATGCGCCTACTCTCAGTTGTTTACAAGCTGTTTACCAAAGTTATAATTAGCCTCGTGGATATCAACCGGGATTCCCAACAGCCAAGCGAGCAGGCTGGGTTAAGGAAAGGGGACTCAACCATGAATCACATCAATGTCGTCAATCAAGTGATAGGAAGATGGGAAGATGAAACTAATCCCCTTTACATGGAATTTATAGACTATGAGAAGGTGTCTTACTCAGTACACACCGCTCCCGTGCTAGAAGCATTAAAAGGCGAGGGAACAGAAGAAACCCACATAGACTCCTAGACGACACATGAAGGGACGTACGGGCAGGATGACCTTTCACAAGCAAAACTATAAATTCCGGAACCGAAAGGGACTAAGACAGGTAGGTACCATCTCGCCAAAACTGTTCACAGCATGTCTGGAGGGGGTATTCAGAAAGCTTGACTGGGAAAACATAGGATGGGAGTACTTGAGCCATTTGAGGTTTTCGTGCGACATAGCCTTGCTGAGTGAGACTGCAGATTACGTGCAAAAAAACACTTGAGCAACTATAATCAGAAAGCACGGCCATGGGGCTAGAATAAATATGAATAAATCTAAAGTAATAAGTAACAAGCATGCACAAAGCGTCCTCTCCAGCTTAGGAAACAAAACACTAGAAGAAGGTAAAGGTTATAGCTGCCTCGGACAGATGGTTAGTGCTGACCCAGCCACGAGAGAGAAATCCGGCGCAGAAAAGGTGTGGGGTAGGGTGCTCTGGGCAAGCACTCCCCAATAATGAAAAGTAAGCTACAACTGTCACTCAAAAGAAAGATCTACAACCAGTGCCTGCTGCCGGTGTTAAAGGGGTCCTGAAATACCTTCCGCCGATGCGTGGATGTACAGGGCCGTCCACGCTAGGTGCGAACACGGCGCAGCGTGGCCTCGCTCCGCGGAGCGCCAGCGCACAATCCGCGGCCGCGCATCGAAGCTAAGCGGCGCAGGCGCACAGGGGCTTGGAGGCGGGGCTTCGTGTAGTCTGCTAGAGCGGGAGAGCGCCGTGCCTGCTTTGCTGTGAAGCACGCCTAACTGTAGGCATGCTTGTAGCGTCTAAGCGCGGCGCGACGGCGTTGTGGGAAAGCGCACTTTCCTTACTGCGGCACGTTGTGTAGACTCTGCGTACGAGAACTCACAGCTTCCGCTTTTCAGTTCCACGATGCCGGTTAAATGCAAGTATTGTTGAAGGTTGAAGGCATTTCAGAACTGGTTTGGCTCGGGTTATAGGGGTTAGCGCTACAAAACGACACTTGCTACGAAAACGCTGCAGAGAAGTGCTCCGAATAACCACCCAAGGAACTTTACCGTGCATTGATACCACGCAGCAAACGCGCGTTCTTGCATTTCGCCTCTTTTGAAAGTGGCACCTGCTACTGGGATCGGACATGGGTCTCCCGGCTCAGTGTAGCCAACCAGCCCAACCAGTGAGCAACCGCGGCGGGCCAGGTGATGTCCTGGCGGGTTTTTCGGGATTTAACCGCACCCTAGAATTAAAAAGGGTAAGGGAGCAAAGCTGTATTTTCTGCGTGTGCTCTCTAAAGCAGATGACCTTATGCCCGAATGTGCCATCCGGCCGGCTTTTTAAACAACGGAGGTGTTACTGGCCGTAAGACCACCGTTGCAGCAAACAAAGAGAGAAAATTTTGAAGGCTTGTTGGGGCGTACTTGCGGCGACCTCCGAGCGTCCCCGGCACGCGCAGTGGATTTAGCGCGAATAGGCAAAAACCTCTAGAAGCGAGAACATGCCGAGCACTCGGGAGCGTGTACCTTGTAGAAAACGCCGATTCCTCGGCTCGTGCAGTGGCTATAGCAAAAAAACAAAAAAAAAGACAACCAGCGCGGTCGTCAATCTCTGCCGCGCATGCAACAAAACTTCAGCGTTAATGCTAAAGTCCAATGCTAAAATTAAAAAAAAAACATGCTGCTTGGTAGAGGTCACCGCGACCGACACATTCTCTGGAAGCCATTGTGGATAATTGGAGACATGGCTACGAGTGTGGCAATACTTCCCGAGACGACTGGCAGATCCTGCAACCGCGTCTCGAGTCGATGACGAAGGGCTGGTTGAAGACTACAATGCAGAGGACGACTTTCAATCCACCACTCGCTTCGAGAAAGACGACGACCGGTTTGATGCATATGACTACGATTACTAGCACCGCAACTATGAAAATAAACAATGATATTAAAGCTTAGCTGCGTCCAGCAAAGCTCACCAACAACAGCTTCAACACTGAAGTCTTGCGCGTGAGTGCTAGCTTCCGAAATTTTTTTTGATCGGAGTATTTACATGCTCGGTCTTGCTCGAAGACTCTCCAGGATTGCTCGATGCCACTTCGATTATGATCAACGAGCTCATGGAAAAGGAATCAGAATATGCAGAGTCCACAATGCAAGTGTTTTGTTTAATGTAAGGCATTGCATGCATTGTTAAGCATATTGAAAATGTATTGAACATATTGGTGATTTTTCTGTTCGTGGCATTTGGCTAGCCCATGTGTGTGGGGATAGTAAAGAGAAGAATGCCGAAGTTGTGGACCTAAAGAACGGAGAAGCTGTTCCACAATTGTGTAGCATGGAACTGGTGACCACCGCTTCATTGCTCACGCAGGCCCATTGCGAGGAAGTACGGGTCTTACCATAAAGAAGGATGCGTACAGGTGGCAACAAAGGGAGGGGCCGCTTTCTCCAAATAACTAGCCATGTAGGGAGCGCAACCAATGACGTATGCATTATAATTTAGCACACTAGAGTGGGACCGGTCCAGGATTCGACCGTAGAGTAGACGATTGTGCTGGGGGCGTGACTTCCTGGCTGGGCGACTGCTTGAACCATCTCGACGATGCGCGATATTCATATGTTTGAAAAAAGCCAATACACATCTGGAAGAAATTCGGCAGATCGAAACCCAGCCGCTGTGACCGAAATTTCACGGAGGCGAAATGCACAGACAATTATGTTCTGCGTAATGCCAGTGAGCATTAAATAAATCCTAGTGGCCGAAATTATATGGCGCCGTTCTATACAGCGTCTCTCATTGAACTAAACCAAGCCAGTCCTGAAATGTTTGCAACAATACTTGCATTTAACCTGCACCGCGGAACTGAAAATTGGAAGCTGTGGGTTTTCGTACGCAGAAACTACACAACGCGTCGCAGTAAGGAAAGTGCGCTTTCCCGCAACGCCGTCGCAGCGCGCTTAGACGCTACAGGCAAGCCTACAGTTAGGCGTGCTTCACAGAAGCAGGCACGGCGCTCTCCCGCGGTAGCAGACGACACGAAGCCCCACCTCCAAGCCCCTGTGCGCCTGCGCCGCTTAGCTTCGATGCGCGGCCGCGGATTGTGCGCTGGCGCTCCGCGGAGCAAGGTCACGCTGCGCCGTGTTCGCACCTAGCGTGGACGGCCCTGTACATGTAACCAAATAAAGCAATGTATTAGCAATCTCCTCCCGCAAGAATTTTGTTGAAGCGATGAGTATTAGCTGAGAAATCGGAAATCAAAAACCGCGCGTTACCGTCGCGCCGCGTTTCCTCCTCCTTTCAACTTACTCTCCGCTGTTGATGGCCAGCGAGCCTTCCCTCCCATGATGCTGCGCTCCTCGGCGGTGACGTACTTCCGCTATTGCGCTGCTGACACAGCCGTCTGCTACGGGCAAGCTTTGTCGACACCATGAATCCCGCACTCCGCTCAAGGCTGGAAAAGCGAACGAAAAATCTGGCCCCATGTGTGCGGCGGCCTGGCCTTGCCCTTTCGCGGTGTACGTTGCTGCAGAACTTTGCTATCGGCGGCACGCGACTTTTTATCGGCGGCGAACTCGCAGCCGCACGGGGAGGATCCTGCGCTCGCTCCCTTGGATGCACAGCGCACTGTTTATCCAAAAAGCGCCCTATCAGATGTGGCCCCGCTGGTGCCGGGTCTTATTTTGTGGCGGTGGTAATTCCTGCCGGCGGCATGTGAAAAAGACATTTTAAACCGATACAGAACTCGTGCACAGAACGCCAGTTCAGCTTGGGGCGACGCGTCGTGGAGAGCGGCAACGTTGGCAAAACATGCCCCGCCACGGCTGTGAGCTTCCTTGCGCTGGAGCGAGCACCATTTCTTTGACAATATCAAACATCGGTTGCCCTGGCAACAAGGCACAAACCGCTCTAGAAGTCAGTTACGGTTGCGTGATCCCGGTTCAGCTTGGCGCCCCACCTCGCGGCATATGGGCACTGCAGGTATACTACTCACTCCCATTTGGCAGTGCGCGATGCCTTTGGCATTACAGGAGGCGATGGTGTGTGTGTTGTGGACGCCTTTGTTTCGCGATGAAATGCGACGTTGTGCTTCTGCGGGTGGGTAGTGCTTCCCATGGTGTGGATTATCTTTCTCAAGCGGCGTACGACTCAACCTCGCATGGGGTATGCGCAGTGTGCGTGGCTAAAAGCCATCTCGGCTTGTGCGCCAGAGTTAAGTGACTTGCTGTTCGTCCCCGCAAACCGCGCGCGAGGTGAGTGCCGAATTTACGAGGGGCAGGAGGAGGCAACCCATCGTCTGTCAATCGCGGTTCGGACTTGCAACGCATGTTGTGACGTTGTATTCGTTCGAAACGCATCTCTGGATTGTTTGGAAGTTGAATAAAATGTATGCGTCAAACCCGGGCATTCGGCTTCAGGGCGTTCTCTGCGATTGCAAGAAAAGTTCCAAGAGACTTCAACGCTTTCTTTATGGAACGTACTTAAGTAAGAGAATATTCATGTCGTGTTATGGCCCTGCTGCATTCAATACAAAGGGTTAAGCGTTTGTTTACACTTGCTTCGTTTGTCGTAAAATGTCCAAGCACTCCGGCACTCCGCTGGCAGATCAGCTGGGGAGCCGACGCTGAGCAGACGACTCATCTCTTTGCCGGAAGTGCGTGAAAACGCCGCCCAATAGCAGGATGTCTAGCTCATGACGAACATCTGGGAATCGATGATGTAGACATGTGAAGATGGCGGCGTCCAAAAACACGAAGGAAAGGGTGTGAAAAAAGCGACAAACTTTGCAACAAAAGTGTGAGCTTTCCGCTGCGCGTAAAAGAGTAATACTTGGCACAGATGATGTTGACGACCCAGTGTAACGATTGCGCTAGTCAATTTAGTGTCCTCAAAACGCCTTTCAGGGCCCCTTTAACATACGGAGCTGAAAATTCGGGCCTTACTAAACAACGAGAAAGCAAAGGGTCAACGGGCCATGGAACGAATAATGTCAGGTATAACACTCAGGCACAAGAAACGTGCTGCCTGGATCAGAGAACAAACTAGAATTCACGATGTCATAGTTGAAATAAATAAAAACAAATGGACTTGGGCTGGCCGTGTAGTTAGGCGAACAGAAAACAGGTGGACAATTAGGGTAAAACAGTGGTACCAAGAGATGGGTATAGGAGAAGGGGAAGGCCGATAACATGATGCAGGGATGAAACAAGTAAGTCCAGGGCAAAGCAGCAGACTCGAGCAGGGCAGGAAACGAGCGGTTGGAGGTCAGTGGGAGAAGCATTCATCCTGCAGTAGACCTGAGTAGGCTGCTGCTGCTGATGATGATGATGGAAATAAACGACTTCAGATCTAATCGGAAATAGGAAAAACGACCAAATTTATAGCTCCAATAAGTCATTTGGCGGTAATTTGCTGTTGAGCTTGTAGGGATTCTCCCCCCCGAAAGCTCGAGTTATTCCGTTGGAACTGCCGCGCGCCATCTCTCCTGCCATCTGCGAAACGCAAGGTGGAAAGTCTGTACAATGAAAGGTCGCGTGGCATCTTTTGTGCACGCTAGATAAGCGCGGTGGCGCTTGTCAGCGGGGGGAAGGGGGGGGGGGGAATTCGCCAGGCAGAAGAGAGAAGCCGCCGCCAGCCGCCCTCAAGGAGTCCGCACGAGAGCAAGCGGTGATCCGTCCGTCCCGCCGTGCAATAAGCCTCCAGAAGTTGAAGTGATGACATGCAGTCGCCAGCCACCTTCAAGGAGCCCGCACGACAGCAGGAAATGACCTGTCCGTCCCGCCTTGCGGTAAGCCTCAAGAAATTGAAGTGCATTGGCGAATGTGTCTCCTGTGCCGTTTATATTTTGTTTCCACTGCTTAAGTGAAGCTCATTTTCCCTCTTGAAACGTATTGACTATATTAATAATTTCTTATTGACTATATTCTTGACTATTGACTTGATATATTGACTATATTCTTGACTATATATTGCAACGTATTGACTTTCTGTATTGACTATATTCTGGTGATGTACCATTCTGTAACAACAATAAAGTTCTATTTTATTGTGCAGTAATGTTATGACAAGGCTCTCGCCTAAACCCCCCTCGGTAGGCAGGACTACATCCAAACTGTGATACGACATTGTCTTACGTTGGCAGGAAACTGGGTGGCTGGCAGCAACCAGTCTCCCACCTGCCCCGCCTCCGCTTTCCGCAATGCCGTCACATCGATGGCACGAAATAATTAACACATACCTGAATGAAGAATAGCTTTGGTTTTCCAAGGAGGCTTCTGTTTTCGCAGAAAGGGCTCATGAATTTCTCCGCGGTCATCTTGCCGCCATCGGAGGTGTACATGTAGCTCTCTTTGGTGCCGTGCGTCAGGATCCAGCAGACAAAGCTGTCGTCATGGCTGTAGTCCTCTTCCCCAACTGCATGGCAAAACAAGACTCTTGCATGTTTTCACCGAGTTTCCGAATTTAGCCTGTTAGCCGGGGATTATTCATACTGCAGCTAGGTACTCGCCCAGCGGTAGTGCGGACGAATCAGGCGAATCCCAGCTTTGTTGGAATAAACATCTTGATGCCAACTGTAAGAAACTCTCTTCCGTAGCTGGCGCGATAGCACGCACGCGACGGCTCTTCCCAGAAAAAGTTAAACTGAACAGCTACAATGCTTTGTTTGGCTCGTACATAAATTACTGCAACTTAGTATGGACTACTACAACTAAACAAAACATCAATAAAATACTCATCTTACAAAGGAAAGCCGTTTCGCCATATCGCAAAACCACAACGAGACGGCCAATACTGTAGCGCGAGAATTAGCAGGCCACGCGACAGTAATGGTCTCGTCTGCAGAGTGGTGGATGGAGACCAAAGATAGGTTCGACACCTTTCAAGGTGTAACCAAGTATTACAGAAACAATAGAAGGGTGATGGCACCGCCACACCCCGAGCTAACTAGGGAGCAAGCATCAATATTCAGACAACTGCAGACCAATTCATTATTGACCCCGGTCATAATGCAGGACATATCACCAGAACTGTATGCAGACGACACGTGTGTACTGTGCAACAACGCCCGAGGGACTGCTGCCCTTTTGTTGTGGGACTGTGAGGTGAGACCAGTAGAGGCTTCAATCAGGACCGACCTCCGGCCGTGGTATCAAGACGTCACGCGAATCTACAACAAGGAGGACCAAATTTCCGCTGTCCAGCAGATCCTGTCGACTCTCGAACGGCAGCACCGGTGTGAAAGCTGCGGGGCGTCATCCTCCCTCCGGGGAACAGGGCAACCACCACCACAGTGAATAGCGACGGTGACCGTCTATTAGAGTGGCCAAATGACCGACGAGGGGCTACGTCCGGGCGTAGTGGCAACACTACGTCTGCTGCAGGCATTTATTAAAGTCCTTTTCACTCACTCACTCTTTTTGCACTCACACTTTCTTCCCACGTTACAACATAACGAAGGCAAATTACATGTAAGACTTCCGAATTCTTCACTTCCTCTACTTTTCTTCGTTATCAATAAAATACTTTCTCATACATTGGGCATCACTCCAGGCCAGAACTCACTTTATAAATACCCGTAACACAGACGATGTTGTTTTTGACGAACTACCGTCTTGGGAGTCCCGCAACAGATCAAACGACTAAATGTAAACCCTGCCATCGTGTTAACTAAAACCAAGGTAGAAATCGGCGAAGAGCACTTTTCCTGAACCAAAAGCAACTGCTTCGCCCGACGGCCACGTATTCACATCTTCACCACACCAAGATCGCGGCGCCCACTAATGTCGTTCCGGAGATACGGCGTTCCAAAAATTGCCGTTTTTTAATCAAATTGCACAAGTAGTTTGACGCTTCAGTACACATAAGTATTTTTTCTACAGGACTTTGCAATGTTTTTCGATGGGAAAGCTTTAAAAGCGCACAGAATATAACATCTGCAACCCGACATTGTGACTTCCGATGAAATTCTCTCGGGTACAATTTTAGGCAGGTTTCTTATTGATTGATCAATCAATTAAACTTTTACAAACAACATCACCTTGGGGGTGCTGGAATATTATGCCGTCAGTAAGCATTTTTCTCCGGCGAAACTGACGGGAGGGTTATAATCCTTGACTCTAAGACTGTTTTAGAGCATTTCGGCGCAATGTTTGCACTTTTCAAGCTTTTGGAGCAGTGTGGCGCAGGAAAACAAATTCCTATCAAATCTGCGCAATATGCGCAGCTGTTCACCCCTGTGTTAGTGTTTATGCATTTTAGCGCGTTCGTTTTCAACCTGTACTTGCGGCTTCGCTACAACGACTTTGATGTTGACTCGGAAGCCGTCAAGATCTAGAGAGAGAGAGAGAGAAAACGATTAAATGAGCACGATAGTGGGAGTGGACCCTAGTACGGGAATTCATGTGTTGTCCTAGCCGTCTTCGCTAGGGTAACTAGAAGGCGCTTCCAGTCGACAGTTGTTCAAAATTGTTCCCCACAGGTCAGGAAATGAATGGGTGGAGTGGGGTGGTATAGCTGGGTTGTGAACGCATTCCAGAATTGTATGTTGGAGGGTACCTATAGTTCATACCATAAGCTAGGTGCAGCGCTGTGGAGGCTACATTGTTGTCAAAAGCCGTCCCCTCAGGGCGCGTAACTCACCGCGAAGGAAACAACAAAAGGCGCCGGGGCCTTGCAGTGCGACTTGCCGAGAGGGGAGAAGAGAATGTCCTTTCAGGACCCCCTTCTCGGCGAGTTAGGCACCCTCAGTGGGCGCACTATTGATAACAATGTAGCCTCCTCAGTGCTGCACCTAGCTTGTGATATGAACTATAGTTGTGGACAAAATGTGCATGCAGCCGTGTACTATGTGGGGAAAAGTATTGCAAAGGTCAACTAAGGGTGATGTTGAATATAGGCCTTACAACATACCTACCCAGATGGTCTCGTCTGGCCAATGACGACGACAAAAGGAACCGAATTCTAAAAAAAAAGCCGGCGTCGTTTTGAAGCGGCGCGGTTGGCCTGCAAATGCATGCATTCTTGGGTTGGGGCGCCACTCTGAGGGGAAACGGAAAGGTGGACACCCTAGGGAGGAGCACTGTAACAAGGGCGCAAAGCGACAAGCGCAACGACGGGGGCAGTGCGCGTCGCTTTGCGACCTTGTTACAGTGCACCTCCTTAAGGATTTCACTTTTACGCTGACGCTCAAAGCGGCGCCCCAATCCAAGAATACATGTATTTGAATGCCACTACCGCGCCGCTTCAAAACGGCGCCCGTTTTTTTTTTAGAATTGTGGACATGTTGACGTCATAACCCATTTGGTTATGACGTCAACACGTACCCAGAAGCTATTCCAACGCACCCACTCAAGAGGATCAGCTAATGGCGATATTATGTCATCAGCTGACGTATGAAGTTCATGGCCAATCCGTAAGTCCCGACTTGGCTACCGCGTCACCGTACCAAACTCTAACCCTTGGATACCCATCCCTTGGATATCCAAATCTGTCAGAGGCTCAAGGCCAGGTCACCAGTTTTCAGTAGCATTAACATCAACACATCTGCCCACACACGCGCTTTCTGAACTAAGTGAGAACTGATGCTCACGCATTCTCCCATATAAGATAACTTAGGTGCTGCCGCAACTTGTTTGCGCCAGAACCTCCGGTTACTATCGGGTTTTGATTGTTTTAACGTATTCAACCCTCATTCGAAATCCTCGTAAAATATGTGTACAGCGTCATCATCGTAGACAGACGTTCGTGCATAGGTTAGGACTAACTTTAACTTATACGTGGCAGTTTGCGCCTTTACAGCTTCTGCAGCTCCTCTTGCGAATGCTGCAGAATTCATCCACATTGCCTGAATTGTTTTTAGGATCAGAAATACTACTCATAACTCCTTACTTTTCTCGGATTCACCGCATATAGTCTGCGGATACGTAGTACCAGGTCTGTAACATTCGTGAAACACGAATGCGGATAGTCCGCGTTTGGTTCGGTACTGATAACCGATCAATTCCACTTCAGCCGCTTTGAATTGAGTCACGGCCTTGGGCGCATACCGGATATTGGAGCATGCACACCGCCTGCGGGTTTCGCTGTGGGAGAAGCTCGTTTTCCCCACAGGCACATGTGAAGAGAGATGGTGGCAACGGGAGAAGAAGCCACTTGGCACTTCGCCTCACAATAAAAGCGGAGGAACATCGAATCCTTTAACTTCTTCGGCCAATGGCGAAAGGCTTGCTTGGTCAAGGCCCGCGCGAAAACGTCTTATAGTTTTACCGGTGAGTAAAACTATGAGTCAAAGAGGGGAAGAAAACGTACGAGACAAACTGTCCCAGATGTCGCTGAACCACGTTAATTTGTTCGCGGAATTAGCATTACCCTACGTCATGGAGGAAAGAATACTCAGGAGAGGCCCCTAGCATCCCAATGCATTACGAAAAGTGTTCTTGATCCCATGGACAATGTTGCTTACTTGTTTCCAACTGCGGTAGCCAAACCTGGGCGAATAGAACGGACAAATGTTTAAGGCGCTTGGCATGTGGCTGCCTCGCTACGCTTGAAAACCAGCGCAGTCGCTACGACAAACGTTTTTAGATTGGGTCAGTTTTTTTGAAAGCTCCGCTGTCGGAGGCGGCCTTAACTCGCACCCCGGCCGCAGCGGCGCTTACATCGCGTCGAGATCGGCGGAGCCAGCCGCTGCCGCCGCCGGCCACCTGGAGGGAAAATCCCCTTCTCTCAGCATTGGCGAGAGCCACAGTTCGTTCTTTGCTCACTTTGTGTTTCTTCGTTGCGAAGTGAAGCGAAATTTATCGCTGCTGAGACGTAGCGCGCAAAGGCCGCAGTTCTGTACGACCCCAAACAATGCTCCCGTCGTCTGCGTTCGCCATCCCGCGAGCCTGTTGCTATGACGACGAGAAACTCTACTTTGCCAGGCTTAAGAGCTGAAAAATCGTCCTTCTATCTCAAAAAAAAAGGCCGGTTTTCGATTGAAACTTTGGGTGAGTGTTAAAATGGACAAATTGAAGGCGAAATCAACAGCTTAGAACATGACATCGCTCCGAGGAATTAGCGACGACGCTGTTTTCGCTTCAAAGAGGGAGGGCAGGGCGACGCTATGTTAGTCAAATCAAACCGGAGACAGCAAAGGATGATGGGATAGAATGCTGGGTTCAGTGGGCTCAAATCATGGCGGGACTCGGCTTCACAAATGTGACGTCAGGGCCTCTCCTAACCCTTTCTTTCCTCCATGCCCTACGTGGTGACGATGACTCGTTGCGGACTCTTCGCCATGCAGCCGCTTTCAACTACACAAGCCATGCTTAGCGCTTCAGCAGATACCACGGACGCCGGCCATTCAGCCACCTTCACCAGTTAACCGCTGATGTTTATTCAACACGGTAAGCACCGGCAGTAATATCGTTTCTTTGCGCATCAAGTTCTTGAACAACATCGCCATCATCTTCATCACGTTATCAATTGGCGTAGCAAGTTTGGCATTTTAGCCCGGCTAACATCGCCAGACTTCATCAAAGATCGTTCTCTCTCTCTCGTGTTTTGCTTTTAGAGCGGCCGGCTCGCAAATGGGGAAGGAGGCCCGCTACTCAGAAGATACTGATTAGGTGCATTCGCGCAACAAATTTGCTGCTGCTCGCGCTGAGGCTTAGTTTTGGAGATGAGAATGGAGGATCTAGTTTCTGAATAGCTATGGACTGTAATTGTCAGTTGAGGATTATATTGCGTGTTCTTATATACTCGTAAGCGAGTTGTGGGCTGCTTTAGACAGCATGACCTACACGCATGGCTGCTGGTCAAAAGGTGAGCACCCAGGCAAAGCCGAGAATGGGCGCCTATAGGGCCTCTGCTCACCGCGTTAGGAATTGGCGCAGACGTATTCGTTATGCATAACCGCAGCAGGGTTGCTACATTCGCACAATTTCCACCGTGAATGCAGGAAACATGTTTGCGTTGTTCAACTCACGTTCACGTAGTTTCGATTCCGTTCCGGCCTTCGTTAGATCGGGATACACGATGACTTCGAAGCCAAGTTCGCTGAACTGGAGGTCGAGCTGGTGGACGTCTTCATCTGTGCCCGTTCGTTCCTCCAGATTTGTATGGCCTTGAAATTTCTGTGAGATGCCATGCAAATTTCGGTGAGAATTTGAAAATGTGCGCTTGACAGCAGGAGGGTTTAAACATTGCTGATTGTACGATGCACACACGACACGTGGGTAACCGTCAAAAACTATGTTTTCGTCCACGCAATTCAATACCAAGTAAATTGTGGCTTTGGTTGGAATTATTCACACCGAGCCCAGTGGCAGCACAGAATTGTGCCGGTGAAATTGAATAGCGCATGCGTATTTGTACACAGGGCAAAAACATGAGCTGAATGTACTCCGAACTGTTCACAAAATTTCGGTATTATGAATTGCGCAGAATCCGTTCGTCCCACCATCAAACTATGCGAGGTGAAGCATCGGATGTGTAAACGGATGGTCGGGAGTACAGGGCCGCACCCGGAACGCACGTCCTGAACCACAAACAACACAAAAAACTCTCGCTCTCTCTCTTCCTCTCGGTATATATACTTATATATATATATATATATATATATATATATATATATATGTATATATATATATATATATATATATATATATATATATCGTATGTAAGAGATGCATCGTAAGCATCGTATGGAAAATATGCCTTTATCCATAATCAGTTTTGCATAACAGTCTTATTTGATATGGAAAAGGCTTATGACAGTGCCTGGCGTTATGGCATCTTGAGTGACCTCAAGTCGTTTCGTGTCTCCGGCACCATGCTGAACACCCTCGCTAGCTACATGTCGGAAAGGACCTTTCGAGTGAGGGTTGGCAGTGCACTTTCCAATGTATATGTCCAGGAAAATGGCGGTCCTCAAGGCGGTGTCCTGAGCTGCACATTATTCATTGTTAAGATGAACTCGCTCCGGAAGGCATTGCCACCAACCATATCCTGTTGTGTATACGTAGATGGGACAGCGATGGCGTATACCGTAGTTATGGGAGACCTCAATGCTATAGTAGGCAAGAATCAGGCTGGAGACAAGGCAATTGGGAACTATGGTCTGGGCTGTAGAAATAGCAGGGGGACCTACTAGTTGAGTTTGCAGAACGGAATAACCTACGCATAATGAATACCTTTTTCTGTAAATGCGAGAGTCGGAAGTGGACCTGGAGGAGCCCGAATGGGGAGCACAAAAATGAAATAGACTTCATTTTATGCGATAACCCTGGCGTCGTGCAGGATGTGGAAGTGCTCGGAAGGGTAAGGTGTAGTGACCACCGTATGGTAAGATCTCGACTTAGGCTAGATTTGAGGAGAGACCGCAACAAGCTGGTACGAAAAAAGCCAATAAATGAGCTAACAGTAAGACGTCAAGTAGAAGAATTCAGGATCGCGCTGAAGAACCGACATTCCACTCTTAACGAGGAAGCCGAGCTTACGACACAGGAAGCCAGCGACAACATTACACGCATTATCGCGGAGTGTGCAGTAGAAGTCGGGGGCACTATGGCTAGACAGGATACTGGAAAACTTTCAGAGGAGACGAAAGATCTAATCAGGAAACGGCAAACCATGACAATCTCTACCGCAGCTCACAGAATAGAACTAGCGGAGCTCTCGAAGTTAATCAATAGGCGTAAGACAGCTGACATACGGAAGTATAATATGGAGAGGATTGAATACGCTGTAAAGAACGGTGGTAGCCTGAACGCACTGAAGAGACGTCTTGGCGTGGGAAAAAATCAGATCTATGCACTTAAGGATAAGCAAGGCAATGTCATCACAAATAGGGATAAAATAGTCCCAGTGGCCGAGGAGCTCTATAGGGATCTGTACAGTAGCCGGGACATCCAGGATAATGCCGAACGAGACACTAGTTCAGAGGAGATAGACATCCCACCAGTAACGACCGCAGAAGTAAGAAAGGCTTTGAAAGAAATGAAAGGGGGCAAAGCACCTGGTGAGGATCAGATAACAGCAGACCTCTTGAAGGATGGCGGAGCAGTTGTACTTGGAAAACTGGCAAACCTGTATACGCAATGCCTAATTACCGCAATGGTACCGGAATCTTGGAAAAACGCGAACATCATCCTAATCCACAAGAAAGACGAAATGAAGGACTTGAAAAATTACAGGCCGATCAGCTAACTGTTAGTCGTCTACAAGGTATTTACGAAGGTAATCGCTAACCGAATTTCTGCAACCTTAGATTTCAGTCAACCTAACGAACAAGCACGGTTCCGTAAAGGTTAATAAACAATGGACCATATTCACACGATCAATCAGGTGATAGAGAAGTGCGCTGAGTATACTGAACCCCTATATATAGCCTTCATAGATTATGAGAAAGAATTTGACTCGGTCGAAACCCTAGCAGTCATTCAGGCATTACGGAACCAGGGGGTAGATGAGCATTATGTAAGGATACTAGAGGATATCTACTATGGGTCTACAGCTACCATCATCCTCCATAGGGAGAGCAGTAAAATACTTATAAGGAACGATGTCAGACAAGAAGACACAATCTCTCCAATGTTATTCACAGCATGTTTACAAGAAGTATTCAGAACATTGGATTGGGAACAGGTGGGAGTAAGGGTTAATGGAGAATACCTCAGTAACCTCAGATTTGCTGATGACGTTGCCTTGCTAAGTAACTCGGGGGACGAATTGCAAAGCATGCTTTCCGCACTGGGCGAACAGAGAAGAACCGTGGGCCTGAAAATTAATATGCAGAAAACTAAAGTAATGATCAATAACCTCGGGACAGCACAGCGGTTTGAGATAGGTGGCGAGGCAGTGGGAGTGGTAAGCGAATATATCTACTTAGGCCAAGTTGTGACCCCAGATCCCAACCATGAGGCAGAGATAATTAGAAGGATCAGAATGGGGACGGGTGCATATGGCAGGCATTCTCAGATAATGAGTAGCACCCTACCATTGTCGCTGAAGAAAAAAGTGTATGACAGCTGCATCTTACCAGTACTCACCTACGGGGCAGAAACTTGGAGGCTCACTAAGAGGGTTCAACTTAAATTGAGAACGACTCAGCGGCAATGGAGCGGAAAATGATAGGTGTACCATTAAGGGACAAGAAGAGAGCGGAGTGGGCCAGGGAGCAAACTGGTGTGAAATACATATTAGTAGAAATTAAGAAGAAGAAATGGACGTGGGCAGGGCATGTAATGCGAAGGCAAGATAACCGCTGGTCATTGAGGGTAACAGAGTGGATCCCTAGAGAAGACAAGTGTTGCAGGGGGCGGCAGAAAGTTAGATGGGCAGATGAGATCAAGAAGTTTGCGAGGATAATATGGTCACAGTTGGCACAGGACCGACGTAATTAGAGAATAATGGGGGAGGCCTTTGCCCTGCAGTGGGCGTAGATGGGCTGGTGATGATGATGATATATGGTTATAAAACTCAAGACGACAGGTTTTTTTAAAATTACACGCTTAGATTTAAGTGAAAACCAGCTCAACAGGGACGTTATGGGTCCAGGGGGACCCATAATTAGGTGGCAAATATTTATGTAGGTAGCTAATTAACTGAAATTGGATAATTAGCTTTTTAGTGCCTGCAATAAGCAGGCAGGTTTGTATTGAAAAGTTAGAAGCAATCGTGTTTCTACGCAGTTTCATTTTGCAGAATTCTTGTAGAGCATCCGCACTCCGAGACATCGAACTGCCAAGTTTAACTGCCGTCCGCACGATTACGCATGCTAGAGGGCGCAGACCGGCGCAAAGCTCCTCCGTTTTGTGACGTGCCTGCGGTTTATGGTGTTTAGTTTGACAACGGGGTGGAAGCATAGGCAAAAGTGATAACTGGCACTCTTTGAGTCTTGGCTGGCGTTATCGCAATCTACAGTACTCGGAACTGCTATCGAAACACTGAACAAAAAAGGAGAGCTTTGCGGCGATTTTCAGTGTCTAGCATGCGTAATCGTGCGAACGGCAAACTTCGCAGTTCGATATCTCGGAGTACGGATGCGCTAGAAGAATTCAGCCAAATGAAACTGCGTAGAAACACGATTTGCCCTAACTTTTCAATACAAAAATGCCTGCTTACTGAAGCCACTAAAGAGTTATGTATTCAATTTTAGTTAATTAAACCCCAGGCATCAATATCTACCACCTAATTATGAGTCTCCCTGGGTACATAACCTTACTGTAGATGGGCCGTTCACGTAAATCTAAGTGCCTAATTTTAAAACAAGCCTGTCGACTTAATTTTGATCACCCGGTATATATATTTACAGGCCTGTTATTAGTAAGCACTAGTGGTTGAGTTGCTTACTGGGGAGTTTGTAATCCCTGCCTAAAATCGCTGGTAATCCCAGGCGGCATTGCTACTTGTCATTTCCTTTATGGGATCCTTAAAGGCCCCGGGGCGCAAAATACGACGGGCTCCAAATACGTCGTGATAGTGTGCAGTTTGGTGTAAAGAGATACATTTTACAGTAACAAACACGCGTATGGTGTTTTGATCACCAATAATTTTTCTTATCGATAATTAAATGGAAAGTGCGGTCGTAAGGCTCCATTAATTTCTTTCAAGCAGTAGTTTTACTTCCGGCCAGAATAGTAACTCAATTCGAAAGGCGAAACAACGCTTATAGGCTGCACAAAATTTCCCTTCGTAAGATTCCGCATGAAATCAGGAAAGCTTGCTCGTTTCATAAAAACAACCGGACACCCAAATGAAAATCTTAAAAGCGGAAAATGATAATTGATGTGTGGTATAGGCGCACCGGCATTGTGAGTATTACCACCACGTCTGATTTTCCCTCGGTGTTCAAAGAAAACCTGTAATACGAGTGGTAGGTGAGGATACGTTTTTGTTGCATGTACTCCATGCGGAGTGAAACATATATTGAGAAACTCCCGTTATTATGGTAACGTTTTGACAGGGAAAACGAAGAACTTTTCATGGGATCAGCGTACTGCACAAGACATAAGACATTTTTGGGGGTCCACACGAGATCCTCAACAGCAACAACAAAATTAACGCCAGTTCCACCCATTGTGAAATCTGCTGAAGCAGCGGAGCTCTGGTTCTTCTGTGTCGGCTCGAACGTAAAAGGGTGCTCGTCCAAGAGGAACACACGACTGCCGGGCCACTGCACCGTAGGTCTTGGAACCGTCGGTGGGTCTGGGAACCTGCTTCTACGTCTGCGTGACGGTCGACCTACAGCAGACGGACGAGAAGCCTCGAGATACAACAGCTGTGCGGTTTAAACGTAACAGCCAAGCCACCGCTTGATGATGAAGGGGAAGCCGTGCAGGCGTGAGTCCCAGAGACCTCTTCTCGTCTATAATAAACAACGATGCATATCTTCTCTATCTTTTCGTCTTTTCCTGCGTCCTTCTGAGTTGCTGTCGTCATATTCGCCGCTGTCATTGCCGTTATGTTAAATGGCACTACTATGTGAATTCTGCAACAGTTGGCGTTTCATCCTGTGCTAACCTCACTCCGCCTGCCCAGGACTGTGACTGGTATTAGAAAAGCCTCGGAATGTTTGAAACAGGATCATTTGGGGTCGCCGCTCCTTCTCAATCTACACTTGCTTATCTAATTGTTTGTCATAACAATAACAGCAACAATAATAGCCTAAGAGTAAACAAATGTGTCAGTGTATCTCACAGCCTTCAGATTATGGAGTGCAACGCGTTCAAGCTACGCCTGGGCTATGAGGCGTGCTGTAGTGAAGGGCTCCGGATTGATTTTGGCCACCTGGGGAGGTTTGGCGCGAACCGAAGTCGTAACACACGGGTGTTTTCGCTTTTCGCCTACATCTGAAAAGCCTCCATCCGCGGGTATGGGCGCACCCGCATTCTTAAGGCTTAGCAGCACAGCGCCCTTGCTCACCACTGAGCCACTGAGGAGGATCTCCCACGGCTTTAGCGAAAACGTTACGGAGAGGCAACTAAGCAGTCCTAATAAAAATGTCAAAACGTAGGCATGCACATAAGAAAATGAAAGGAGAAGAAATAAAGGGAACAGCAAAATTACAATTAAAATTGTTAAAAGGACACAGAGGAGGAGAGAAACGCATATTGGAGCGGAAAATGCGGTTGTGGGTGGCTTTCCTAGTCCGGATAACCGCGAATCGTTATCGCTGCTCTTGCCCGAGACACGAGGTTAACCTGCGTCTCTAGCAGGCAGCTGGTCAGCTCGCACTACCACTGCTCCAAGGAGGGGGAAGCGATGGGGTTTGGGTGGTAGAGACAAGCCCAGACAAGGTGGCATGTGGTGTTGGGGGTTTCACAGGATGGGCATTCGTAGGGGTACATGGTTGGTGATACGTTGTGTGGTATTGTTGTGTTGCAGTGTGTCTGGGTTTGTAGTCGTCGTCAAAAGCGTGCGTCGTCGGTGTTGAGAGATGGTTGAGGAGGTGGGTAAACTAGACAATTTCGGCGCTATTGGTACAAGATGTCATTGCAACGACTCGGGACAGGGAGGTGATTGAGGGATTCCGGTGGGACTTCTCTGGCTTCAGAGAATGCCCGCGTAGTTAATTCGCGGGCAGCGGCGTGCGCCGCCTCATTTTCTGGAAGGTTCGTGGGGCCTGGTGTCCACACAGTATAGATTAAAGGCAGCTTTTGTATGCGTCGTAGTATTTTGATGGCTTGAGGCGAGATACATCCTTTTTGATAGTGGCGGTATACTTCCTGGAAATCTGTGATGATGGCAAGGTAATCTGTCGTGGTTTGGTTGCAGCAAAAGCTTTGAGCGTTTCTTCTGCGGTCGTGGAGGTGGTAGAGGGTAGCGTGGCGGACGTAAGGAGGGTTTCTTTGGTGTTGAGGGTTACAATGGCGTGAGCTTGGCGGTTATGATATGCAGCTGCATGAGTGTATCTGGTGTCGGGATTTTTCGGGGTTCTATCGCATGATACACTAGTCTCAGGAGATAGCGGACTCGCGCTGCTCATCGGCCTTTGTTGTAAGAGGGGTGCATATAGCATGGAATGGGGCAATTTTAATGTTGGCACGGATTTCGGGAGGAATGCGAGTGGGTGCTTCAGTCGGAGTTATGACGTGGCGGCAAAGTCTCGTGTATGTGTTAGAGACAATCGCGTAAGTTTGTTGGCTTGTTGGGTTTCCATTATTACTGACAGTGTATTATGCCGGCCTACTTTAAGGAGGAGCTCAGTCGGCGGGAAGGACGTAAGTTCGAGGGCTATTTTATTCGTCTTACGGGTTAGGGCGTCAAGTTTGGAATGCTCTTTTGATTTGAACTGTACATAAGGTGTTCCGTGTGCTACGCGGCTGGTCAGCAGTGCTTGGACGATACAGCATGTCTCGTTCCTTTAGGCCATGGCGCTGGGTGCAGATGCGTCGAATCAGAAGAATCAGTTACGCAATCGTTTGGTGTAATTGTGGCAAAAGTGCCTCCCCCGATCGATCGGTGAGAAAATGGACTCCTTTAATTCGGAGGGTATGGACTTGTGTTACGGGAGCAGTGGCGATGGTCACGGTTGGATCCGGCGCAGGTTTTGGGGTTCGACCACGTGTTCTATCCCGGAGCACGACACGGGCGGATTTGTTACGGGCGCAGGTGAGTCCTCGTTTCTCCAAGCATTCGAGCGTGTCGTGGAGGGCTTGTTGGATGTTGTCTTGCTGTTGTCCAGAGGAGCCGGTTGTCGTCCATATTGTTCAGTAATCAGCGTAAAAGGCATGGTGGAGGGCAGGAATGCTCGAGAGTCTGACTAGCACTTCAAGAAGGGTGATATTAAAAAGCAGGGGGAGACTTCGGAGATTACGGACAGAGACGTAGTTCTTGCAACTACCGCCTGATGAACAACATACTGAGACTACTTGTTGCATTTAAACTACCTAAAAAAGAACCGCACAGTCAAGCAAAACGTTAAACTTGAATTAAACGATGCAGTATGTCGACGGGCGCTGGTCTGAGATCCTCTGATTACAGAAAGTTGAGCGCGAACGTGGCACATGCCGACATCCTGGAGATCTTCGCGAATGATATGCAAAATCAACTCCTGACCCACAAAACAAGGCTGCAGACTCGCCATGAAGGCAAAATACAAGTTTGAATGATTAAAAATGCTGCTTTGCCTCAATAAAAATGATACCAGTCTCGCCACAAACTTCAGAGAAACAACCAAGACGTAAAAGAAAACATGTGAAACAGTGGTGATTTCTCAATCCCTTTCCGGAGATATTTCTATGACTTCATAGCATCTTGTTTGTCCGATTGAATCGCCACCGACCTAAGCCACCGCTAAGAAACATGGCTGAGCGATTGCAGTGGAGCCTCTATATCTGTTTGATCATACATCTTGAGTGCTAACGGGCAGCGAACACACTCATACTGGTGTTTTTAGTGCTTGCCTACAATGCGTCACGCGTGGCTACAATACGTCCCTGCAGCGCGAAATTTCAAATCTCTCTTGCACAACCGTCTTTCTGGCTGGAATGGAGCTCAGTAAGTTACCGAAGGTCACCTCTCTAAAATTGAAAAGAGTTGTATTTTGTTTTATGAGCCCATTTAATGTGTTTTCGCCAAGTCATCGAGGCAATCATGAGCTTGCCGCGATGCTACAAGACGTCACGGAAGCTAGTTACCCACCCGCCTCCCCCCAAAAATTTTCCGGCAGCCCTCACCTTGTAGCTGAAGATGACACACTTCCCGCGCCTTCCGCTCCGGATGTGGTACTCCTCATCGTTTAGCTTGGTAAGTAGCTTCGGGTGGTCGGAGGTCTTTGATTCGGGGAAGTATTCGCCCAGTTGCCTGCGGGAGGAGCAGCAGTATGAGGAGTCATTTATTCAACGCGGCGCGTTTGTAGGATGTGCTTCTTCACGAGCTTTGGGCTCCCAATGGAAGCTTCTGGCAGGGTGGTCTTCTGATTGCGTTACGATGCATGATCGCCGGCTACGCGCACAATGCCGAGGGACATTTGTATCTGCCGCAGCAGCAGCAGCGCTGAAAGCTCGCCTCTCCGAACCAACGCCACTCCGCTTAACTTCAGGAAGCAAGGCTGAATTACACTCTTCCTGCCAGTTAGACGGCGAGAAAATAACGGTTCTGGCACTGGTTACTTCCGACAAAACTACTAATTCGGTTGTGGTATTCAGTTCGTGTTCAGCTGAAAGCCGCGTTCAGGTAAAACGCAGCACTGCTAAGCTCAGTCTTATACGGCCTTTTAGGAAGATGAAGGTGGGGTTGTAGAGGCATGATAAGCTGCCGCATAAAATCTGATGGCTTTGCAATCTGCGTACGCCTGAATGCTCCACAGGAGGAAATGATGGTGTCGTTGGTTAGGACGCTGGTCACATTATCACAACATTGACACTGCACCCTTACCTTTCGTCGAAAGGTAGCGCCTCGGCCTGGCTGACTTCTTTAGCTGCACCAGAAAAGATGGGAGGAGAAAAGGATACAACTTTTTCTAGAGTAAAATGTGTTTAGAGAAATCATAAAAACACAAGCTTTAGTTATGCCTGGCTGCAACGTAGACTATGTACTGATTTCTCCAATGCTTCAGTTTAGGCTTCCGTAAAAGCTAATTTTTGTTCAGCCTAGTTATCTTCGAGGTGTTCTTTTCCCCGGGGCTTCTCCTCCAATCCGCAGTAGCGCTGAGGATCTCACCCCGGGTATCTCCAACCGACAAACTCAGCCTCCGATCAAAACTGTATACATTTATTTACAGCCCGGCGGGCGACTAAAAAAACAGGACTCGCGCGGAGCTCGAAGACGGTGAGCCGAGCTCTCCCGCGCCCGGACCGCGTCTCTCTTGTCTTCCTCTTCCCTTCCTCCTGACACTGACGGCCGGGGAAGAAGGAAAAGCCAGTTGTCTCCGTCGGTGGCCATCGCATGTGGTGGTGGTTAAGAGATCCGGTGCGCGCAGGCGTTCGAAATGCGCGGCGTCTCAAGGCGCCGCGCGACACGTGCATTTCATTTGTGCGCTGTCGTCCCACGCCCCGATCGCCAGTTCGTGCGTCGAAGCGCCCGACACCTCCACCGCCACTGTGAAACATAACTTCAGGGATGTTTCACACACCACACACTTTTCGCGCGTGATCCATCGTTCCTTCAATTGGCGACACAACAATCAGCACGGTCAGTGCCTCTTGACACTGGCTGCAGGTCACCATGACAAATTACCCTCAATCCTCACCAGCTCATTCAGAGGGAGCGACCTTTAGCAGGTGGTACGCACCGGCCGTCGTCGTCCGAAAACCCCCTTGCCATGCGGCGCACCCCGTCGCACAACAGTAGCAGGGGCCCCTCTCCTCCTCGCTTCCTCGCTCGGGAAGGGACCACTGCTGGCTCGTCACCATGCGTTGAAGCCACTCTGCACTGAGGTGAAGCTGACTGACGCTTTCGCCTCTTTCTAGGCGAACCCTCGGGTTCGGCCGCTTCTGCGCTCGGAGCGCCGTGCTCCACTACGCACCGCTGGTCAGCGTAAGCAGCAGAGGGCTGCTTAGCGGCTACGTCAACGCTGACATGAAATGCTGGAGAGGCTATCTCTTCAGCCACTCCTACAGACCTACCTGCAACTGCCGTGGGCTGCATTACATGAGCGGCCGTAGCCTGATTTACACTTTCCGCGCTCGATTCGCTGGAGCTCCCCCTGGCGATCACATTTTCGCGACATGACATTTGGGGATCTCCAGAAACAAGAGATGCAGTGTGCGCGACACTAACTGCATCGCATTCCTCGCGCGATTCCCGGGCTGCCGCATCCTGCAAAGCTCTTGGCCGCTCGGCCATGCTACCGGAATGTTCTGCGTCTCTGCACGCTGCGACGACGCACTCACGCTCACCTGAAGCCAGCCCCAGCCCCTTCACAGCGGCCGATCTAAGAACTGCACAGTTCTTCCGCTCCTTTCTGTGCGAACCCTCGCGTTCGGCCGCCACGGAATCACCGCGTGCGCGCGAAGCGCCGTTCTCTACCACACACCGTTGTGTGGCGGAATGATTAGAGAGGGGCTCATCGGTCACATGAACGAGGACATGCGACGCAGCTGAGGCTGTTTCTCTGGCTATCAGCTTTTTCACGGGCATGCGCACACTCTCATTCACCTTTGACCGCCTGTCATTTCCCAATGCAGCCTCGCGCGTAACATTTTCCTTCACCTCCATCTTCATTTCGGTGAAGCCTTCTACGCGGGATGCTTCACTATCCTGCTCCCCGGTTGCAGGAAAACTGAACGCCCACGAAGGAACGCGCGCCACTATCCTCTCTTCGCCTGTCCCGAATGAATCTGATCGTGCCGGATCCCGCGAAACAGGAGGACTACGCGCGCCCAGTGAATGGGTTCCACCTCGCACATCTTTCGGCGAACTGGCGCACCCCAGTCCACTCTCTCCCTCAGTGCTGAACATTACTGTTTGAGCAATCGGTGAGGCAGGAAAATTGTTAGCTCTCTTGAAACGTTCACTCTTCGAACGTTCCGCTGCTAACTCTGCCTCAGCGATTCTCAATTTCGCCAGCAATAGCGCCTTCTGCTCAGCGAACGACATGGCTGACCTAATCCTGACGCTCGCTGTCTCGTCAGCCCTCACAGTCAGCTCCATCTCACCATACCGACCTAACCGCCCCCCATTATCTCAGGGCTACTCATGCAGCACTCCCTACATGTCAGGGTGAGCCACGCACCCAGGATCAAGAGAGGCACTGACCTGCATAGCTCGGTGCCCGTAGAGATGCCGCACTGGTGCAGATGGGGTATCCATTTAGGCACGGCTCCGTCAGCCGAGGTGTCCACCAAACAATGGCCAGCTGACTTCTCGCCTGCCGACAGCTCGCTGCTCCTGCCGCTCCACGCTCAATGGGCTGCTGATGCCTCCACTGACCGCTCGCCAAGCTGCTTCTCCGCTGCTCAGCAAGCCGCAGAGATTGCCTCGGTCTCCGTTGAGCGTTGAGTCCGTTGAGCGCCGGTCAAGCCGCTTCTCCGCCAGGCTGGCGAGCTCGCTGCTCCTGCCGATCTCGTTCAGCAGGCTGCCGCTCTCCGTTGAGAAGTCCGCTGAGCGCCGGTCGAGCCGCTTCTCCACCAGGCTGACGAGCTCGCTGCTCCCGCCGATCCCGTTCAGCAGGCCGCGATTTCTCCGCGATCTCCGTCCGTCGAGGAGCCCGTCTCGCCCGCCGGCCGGCTGAGTCGTCGCTGTTGAAGATCCTGCCGACTGCGCCAGTTATCTTCGAGGTGTTCTTTTCCCCGGGGCTTCTCCTCCAATCCGCAGTAGCGCTGAGGATCTCACCCCGGGTATCTCCAACCGACAAACTCAGCCTCCGATCAAAACTGTATACATTTATTTACAGCCCGGCGGGCGACTAAAAAAACAGGACTCGCGCGGAGCTCGAAGACGGTGAGCCGAGCTCTCCCGCGCCCGGACCGCGTCTCTCTTGTCTTCCTCTTCCCTTCCTCCTGACACTGACGGCCGGGGAAGAAGGAAAAGCCAGTTGTCTCCGTCGGTGGCCATCGCATGTGGTGGTGGTTAAGAGATCCGGTGCGCGCAGGCGTTCGAAATGCGCGGCGTCTCAAGGCGCCGCGCGACACGTGCATTTCATTTGTGCGCTGTCGTCCCACGCCCCGATCGCCAGTTCGTGCGTCGAAGCGCCCGACAAGCCTGGTTCACTTGTTTCGAAGTCAGAGCGCTAAAAAATAGAAGCGATAACTACGTCCCTCAGGGTTTCTTCTGGCTCTTGACAGCCCACTCAGGTGTTAGGGAATGTGAACTGTGCAGCAAATATGTTCTTCTTGATTTCCGAAGTGGCATAGGCGATTTGATTTTTGCGTGTTTGTAGCGATTTTGTGCGCCATTCGTGGAGGAGCCATTGCAGAAACTAAATCACAAGCCTGCACTGCTTTAACACGTCATTTTCCCTGTTCTTATTTGTCAACGGCGCAATTAAACGACTGCGGTCACACGACGCTTTCTTTGTAACTTCCGTTGCGCTACTGAATCTGTGCAGCTGACGTGACCGACACGGATTTGAACTTGGCGTAGGTAATATAGTTTCATACTAATACACAAGGGAGGGCAATCCGGCGCTGTAATCGTGTGCCGTCGTAGGCGCCACAATTGCAGCTAGCGATATTCCTGCCCTACTTGGCTTGGCCAGACACAAGGCTCCTTTTTTGTCTCGAAGCCATAATCAACAAAAACGGTAACACCTTTTTCTTGTTCATCTTGCGTGAAGCCCGTAAATAATTCCTGTCAAATAAATATTTCTGGAGCTTCAATTTTATAACAGAAGACATTGGCTGAATATTCCCCAGCAATATTGTTTTTTTTTCTTTTTTGCAGTCAGAGGCAACTCTGTTCGTGAGCCATGTCAAGGAGAAGTGGAACGCGTCTACCCTTTACATGACGGAACACTCGCTGAAGGGCGGCTCGCCTAGACTGGGGTGCCATATTTCCCTATAGTATATTTTAGTATGAAAGTCTGTAGTGCCGATGACTCACAAAGCAGGATGGTAATGGGGCGCCGGTATCACAAAACACATAAACGTGGTTTGGGCATTTTACGCTGTGAACATCCATAAGCAAAGCCTTTTCGTTGTAAAAAGGTAACTACACTACCCTTGGCGGTGAGACCTGCCTCACTTTTGATGTAGGTCGCAGGTTTGCCTCGTTGTAGAAGTATACGGGAATATTTGTCCGGCCAAATGAAATAACTGTAGTAGTTAGTTGCTGGCGTCCAGTACATATACGACAGGCAGCGGCAAACGTGTACATACTCATTCGGCTTGGCAATCGATACGGTTTTAAGGTTCGCTATAAGGCATGCAGGGATATTAGCGTAGGCATAGGTCATGGTGGGTTAAAGAAAAAATTGGGAATACAAGGCAATGCTCATGGATCAATCGACTTCCTCCGCAGTAGCTCTGCACGTTTTAGGACGTTTGAGTAGCGGATATGTGCGTGCATTAATTCTAATAAAAAAAGGGATATCAGTAACAGAAACAAGGTGAAACCCCAACCAAGATAGTTCAGGTTGGAACATCAGTAACAGCAAGATTCAATATGATGTAAAGGGGAGGAAAAATACGGGGAAGGGGGTCGGGGGAAGTAATCAGTTCCTGAGTTTTACAGAAGGGCTACCAGGACACAAGGGACAGCAGGACAGGGGAAGATGAAGATCGGATCACTGCAGAGAACGAAGACAGCAGATCAAGACAGAAGATCAAGAAGAGTCAGCGTTGAGCATGAAATTTCACCATCTAGGAAGCACTTAAACTGCATTGGTGTTTGCATATCGAGATCACATGTATGAAGACCGACACGTTGACCCATAACCGAGCCTCCACGTAATAGTTTAAAAAATACCACTGATTGCCTCCCGTCCCCTCCCTTGACTTGGTTTCGCGTGATAGATCTCTCTTCTTCTTTTTTTTCTTCTTTTCCTCTCGTAAAAACACTCTTTGACTTCGGTCCAGTTTGTTTATTTTTAATTGGCGTCACCCGTGATACGTATGTGGTACGGGTTGGGCTTTTATTTTATTTTATAGCCCTTTATTTTGTTTGTCTGTCTCTTAAAACGAAAACGCGATGACTCCGCGAACACCGCCCATTATGCTACGCTAATCCAATCACAGCATTGTTTGCGGTCATTTTCATAGCGTAGTGTTCTTTGCCGAGTAACCGCACGGCGAGGACGACGTGATGTCGGGCATTCCCACAAAAATGCACAATTAGCGGAAGTAACGCATTTAATCGGTATAATAGCGTAAATGGAGAGAATTGGTCGAACACAACAGAAATATACCAGAAAATAAAAAATAGAAAAAATAATATAGCAACAAAAATGATCCGATGAAATAAAAAACCTGCACCTTCTCATCGCCCCCCCCCCCAAACTGGAGATTAAACAAAAAAGGCCGCAAACTAACGCTCAAAATACGATTAAAAACATCAAACATGAGCAAATCGCGTCACGCTCTGAATTTCCACACACACACACACAAAAATAATGCGCAACTGATGGAAGTAACACATGCAATCGTTATAATAGCGTAAATAACAATAATTGGTCGAAAATAATTCTCAAAATACACAATAAAGGAACGCTCAAAATACGATTAAAAATACCAAAGAATGAGCAAATCGTGTCACGCCCGGCATTTCCACACACACGCACACACACACACACAAATGATGTGAAACTGATGGAAGTAACACATGTAATCGTTATAATAGCGTAAAGGGCGATAATTGGTCAAAAAGAATTCTCAAAATCCACAATATAAAAAATAAAGAAAAGAAAAAAAAAACACACAAAATCAAATATTTCCATCTTATAAATCTCCCCACAAAACGAACGATCACAGACACAAAAAAAAGCCCAGAAAAGAACGTTGGAAATACAAATAAAAACGCCGACAATGAGCAAACCGTGTAACTCCCTGCATTACCACAAGCATAACTGGCCGAAGTAAGACATTCAGTCGTTGTAATAGAATAAATGAAGAAAATTGCTCGAGCAGAATTTCGAAACAAGCACAACACAAAATATAAAGAAATAAGATTTTTGCATAATTGACTGACGAAATCAAAAATATGCGCATTATACATGTTGTCAGAAAAAAGGATGACAAAACTAAAAAAGCGGGGAAAAGATTGTTGGAAATACGAATAAAAATAGCGAGAGTAGGCCAGCCCTCATCGCACCCTTGCATCTGCGGAAACATACATAATTGGCGGAGAGTTGGCTCTCAGTCGCCATGGTGGTATAATTTTACATCATTGACGAAAAGAAGCAAAAAAGAATGTGAAGAAACTATAAAATAACCCAACATTATTGCTACTCATAGACAAATCTGGATGCAAAGAACTCACACTATAGACAATTAACAGACAATTGTCAGAGTTTGTGCAGATGTTTTTACTAGATCTTTAAATCCTTTTACCGTAACCCCACAGTCGCACAGATACCCAGAATGAGAAAAGAGCGTGTAAGAAAAGAGCGGAGTGGGTCAGGGTACAGACGCGTGTCAAGGACACATTAGGAGAATTTAATAAGAAATAAGCGTGGGCAGGGATGTAGTGCGAAGGCGAGATAACCGTTGTTCATTAACGGCAATGTAGAGGATCCCTATAGAGAAGGTGAGTGTGGCAGGGGGCGGCAGAAAGTTTGACGGTCAGATGAGATGAAGAAGTTTGCGGGAATAAATTGGTCGCCGTTAGCACAGGACTAGGATAATTGTAGATTAATGGGACAGGCGTTTGCCCTGCAGTCGGCGTAAATATGATGATGATGATGATGACATTTATTGTAAATCTCAGCTGAGTTACAGGTGTGCTGAGCTGCTTAGCCAGAAACCATCATTTCAGAGATTCCGTTAACTCCTTCTCAGAAATATAAACGGTCTATGCTTATTACACTTAGCGACGCTACGGAACGAAAATGCGGGCCGGGGAGGTCGTCGATCATCCAAAGCGAATTCCAGCTCATACCACTTGTCCTAACTGATCCGTCAGTTACCAGAGGAAACGTGTAATCACTGGAAAGCACTAAATGTTGAGCTAAGTAACGAAAAAAATAGCAAGCGTGGCTACCGATTGAGCGTTTGCAACGCTTCCGATAGCCAGTGTGGTCGAAGAGTACCCGCTACAGATGTATGTGAGCCGCCTTACTGATAAGAGGAGTCCAAGAAGAAAGGTCGGTCACCTTCTGTGGAGGGGGAGAGTTTTACAGATAAAGGCCAATATGACTCACCTGCGATTTTAACGCGGCATTTGGAATCGTCACTCCGGAAAGTGTCTATATGATCCTATCAGTCAATTTATTTGTTTGTTTAAGGTACAGGTACAGAATTTTCACCATTTCTGTACGTTGTCAATTCGCTCTCATTACCCCGTTTATTCCTGACTGATATCCCTCGCTTGAAGTAAATATTTAAGTCGTCAATGCAGGACTGCACTGTTTCCGTTTCAGTTCATTTTACGTAGATAAGGGAAGTATCGCATTCGCACATTAAAGCGTAATGGTGGACAAAAGTTCCCGGTGAGCGTTATATTCATCTTTACGCCCTAAATACGCTTCTACTTTACAAAGAAGTCACAAAGAAGAAGAAGAAAATACGCTAAAGAAGTCACAATGTTATTGCCCATTGATTACAACAAGCAAAATACTTGTCGAACGCGGCAATTAATGGTCAAAATGACATTTTGTTCGGAACAAAGAGTAATTTGGAGCAAGTAATTATTTACTTTTAACGCTAAATCAGCCCTTTTTTACCGGTGGTATTCACTGAAAAGTTTAATTGGCGATTTGTTCGCTTGGCAACACTGAAAACCGCCATGACCGTGACCACTGTGGCTGCGCACGCGCCCCCATCTTGCAGAAAGAAAAAACACCAGCGAGCATCGTCTGCCGCGTTTCAACCCGATTCTGGGCAAGGGCGGCGCCAACAGATATATGTTCACTGCCCTCACATCATGTGGTGGCGCTCCACTTGCCCTCGAACACTTTGCATCCGTCGTTTCAGCCGTGGCGTCAACATATATGAATAGTAGCAGCGAGATTGTGAAGTGATGGTAGGATAGAAAGAGAAACGGAAAGATTAGGAAGGCGAGGAAAGAGTAGAGAAGAGTAATTCCACTGTCACACACAACGCGCTTCGAACACTGCTGGCTGACGTAATGCTGCGTCCGGGAGACGAGAAGCCTCGAAGGGAGCGGTGAAGCGTGGAGGCGAGCGGGCTTGCTGTGACGAGGAGCAAATCTGCAGCGGTTCCAACCACTTCTGAGTTCTCTGTAATGGTAATGGAGTGTGGCCGACAGACGGGTACTTGGGAGCGGGAGCCGAGCTGGGAGCCGATACCAGCAGGGCCAAAGCCGGGCGACATCCGAATCCACGGAGGCGGCACTCGTAAACAACGGGCGGAGCCAAACGAACTCCCTTCCAGAGCGCCGTTAGGCGTAAACAACGCTGCGCGATACCCGCTGGCTCCGAAACGAATGCGTACGGCGGAATCACGTGAGAGCGGAGGCCGCATTCCTCCGCGGAAAGGAAAACGTGTTTACGTCGCTTAGAGAAACCCATGTTTCTCCGAAATGTCACCCTTTCGATATCGGTGGCCCGGACTCCGACGGCTTGATGCGTGTGCCGCTATGATGGTGGCCGCGCGTCCCCGTTGCTAATTCGACACATATGCTTGCCGGAATGCGCTAAACGCCAGCGAATACAGCCTAAATGGCTGTCTCGCCTCGGAAGGTCATCCTTTCTAGGTGTCATAAAATTCTACATTGAAACACAAGTTTTCTCGCCGGCGTTTTCTCACAGGAAATACTGGAATGGGTAACTCGTATATATTGCTGCGTGGAACTTATTAGACCCTCGCGAGCCCGGATTCCTCACCGATGGCGTCGATGTTGAGGATTGGCTCAAGATGTACGAGCGCGTCCGTGGCCATAACAGGTGGGATCCGACACTCATGCTGGCCAGCATAGGATATTACTTGAGGGGGACACCGCAAGTCTGGTATGAAACGACCGAGTCCCGATTGAAGGAACTATTTGGGCAACCAGAAGGACGTCAGCTCGCGGCGAAAAAGGAGCTGGCGACGCGTGCACAAACAACCACTGAGTCCTACGTGTCTTATATCCAGGACGTGCTGTCCCTCTGCATGAAGGCTGATGCCCAGATGACAGAGGCCGACAAAGTAGGCCATGTGCTCAAAGGAATCGCGGATGACGCTTTTCACTTGCTGCTCTGCAAAGACTGCACCACCGTCAGCGCTATTATCAAAGAATGTCAGAAGTTTGAGCAGGCCAAAAGCCGCCGCATCACAGCGCCGTTCACCCGACTGCCGAACACCGCTCCGACATCTTCGTGCGAGGACACCGTACCCTCTCGCCGACAGTCCCCGTCTGACGTTGGCCGAGATGCTCCTGAGGGTCTGACACGCGTCATACGACGCGAGCTCGAGGCAATGGCACCAGCCTCCCTATTTCAGCACGCATCTCAGAGCAGCCACCCGTCCATCCCGCTTATACAAGCCGTCGTACGTCAGGAGATCGAAAACCTGGGCATACGCTCCGTCTGCGCTGTGGACCATCCCGGCCGCCACGAGACCCCTTTCCGAACGGCAAGCCGAAATACTTATCGCACGTCCAATTACAGGAATCCAGCCGAATGGAGGACGCGGGACGACAGGCCGATCTGCTTCAACTGCCATAGGGCTGGCCATGTTGCTAGATACTGCCAAAGCCGTCCTCTTCGGCCTACCCGCCGCCCCTACCCGGATTTCCAGTACGCCAACGATGCCCCCCGTTCGTTCTCGCCTCGACGCCAGCCACACGATGCCGCCCGAATTTCGCCCTCTCGAATCGACCGCTCACCGTCCCCGCAGCGTTGCCAATCGCGCTCCCCGCCGTTTTGCCGCTCGTGCTCTCCGACCCCTTACGCCACTTCGCCGGGAAACTTGGAGATGCAGCGCCTGGAGGTGACGCTGCGTTGACGACCAGGCCTCAAAATCCTCTACTGCCGTTACCTGCAGGGAAGAATTTACTCGACGTTTATGTAGATGGCGTCCCTGTACGTGCCCTTATTGACACTTGAGCCCAAATTTCTGTAATGAACTCTAATCTCCGCCGCCAACTCCGAAAAGTCCTCACCCCTGCCCCAACCAGTGTCATACGTGTTCCCGACGGACGCATGCCGGTCGTCTCTGGGCTGTGCACTGCTCGCGTAGAAATTTCCGGCCACCACATCCCCGTCCAGTTCACTGTCCTTGAAAAGTGCCCCCACGACGTTATACTTGGTCTCGACTTTTTGTCAGAACATGCTGCCCTTATAGACTGCCCCTCCGGTGTCCTCCGTTTAGAGCTGCCTCTTTTGTCAACAGCAGGCGACGAACCAGGGCCACGCTTTTATTGCGAAAGAAGCGTTCGTCTGCCGGCAAAAACCGTGACATTGGTGCCCTTGTCATCGCGGCTGCCCGTGCCCAATGGTCACTACCTCGTTTCGCCGATACGCTCAGTGCTACTCGAGCGCGACGTCACTCTTCCCCACACCGTAGTGACAATTACTGATAATGTGATCAGCCTCCCTTTTGTGAACTTTGGCCTGTCAACGCAAGTGCTGCCCCAGGGTATTTCGCTTGCAACCCTTTGCCCTTTGGACGGTGATCAAGTTTCCCCTCTATCGGCGGACGCACCGTCGAGCCCTTTCAACGAGACCCCTGCGGAGCCTAGGCAGGAAGACGCGCTCAAGGACATGATCGCCTCCGGACTTCCAGCAGCCGAAGCTGAAGGGCTCTACCGCCTTTTGGAGTCCTATAAAGACATATTTGACTTAGGTGACCGCCCGTTGGGCCAGACTTCTGCTGTCCAGCACCGGATAAACACTGGTGATGCAAACCCAATCCGCAGGTGGCCGTACCGTGTGTCGCAGGCTGAACGACTCGTGATACAGCAGGAAGTCGACAAGATGCTCGACAAAGACATCATAGAGCCTTCGTACAGCCCGTGGGCATCTCCCGTAGTACTCGTAAAAAAGAAGGATGGCACCTGGAGGTTTTGCGTTGATTACCGACACCTAAACAAGATAACAAAGAAAGACGTTTACCCTCTACCGCGCATTGACGATGCCCTTGATTGTCTCCATGGAGCCAAATATTTTTCATCAATAGACCTACGATTAGGCTATTGGCAAATTTCAGTGGACGAAAAAGATCGCGAGAAGACCGCTTTTGTGACACACGACGGCCTTTATCAGTTTAAAGTGATGCCTTTTGGCCTCTGTAATGCGCCGGCTACTTTTGAAAGAATGATGGACTCACTTTTGCACGGGTTCAAATGGTCCATTTGCCTTTGCTATTTGGACAACGTCATTGTTTTCTCGCCCACCTTTGACAGCCACATTTCCCGCCTCTCTAAAATCCTATCAGTATTTCGTCAGGCCGGTCTCCAGCTCAACGCCAAGAAATGTCGCTTCGGATGCCATCAGCTCACTATCCTCGGCCACGTGGTTGATTCGACGGGAGTTCGACCAGACCCTGGTAAAATAAGTGCCGTTCGCGATTTCCCTGAGCCCCGCTCACCTAAAGACGTCCGTAGCTTTATTGGTTGTCTTTAGGTGAGCGGGGCTCAGGGAAATCGCGAACGGCACTTATTTTACCAGGTTCTAGTAAAATTTTGCTACCATCGCCCGCCCTCTTACCGATCTCCTTCAGAAGAACACAACGTTTATCTGGGGCTCCGACCAAAAGCAAGCATTCTCCGCACTGATTGGACTCTTGACCTCAACGCCGATTTTGGCTCACTTCGACCCCTCTGCTCCCACTGAAATTCGCACCGACGCTAGTGGCTACGGCATTGGAGCTGTATTGGCCCAACGGCAAGCCGGTGTTGATCGAGTGGTCGCGTACGCCAGCCGCTTCCTTTCGGCCTCGGAGCGCAATTACTCTATAACGGAGCGCGAATGCCTTGCTCTAGTGTAGGCCGTCGGCAAATTCCGCCCCTACGTGTATGGTAGGCACTTCGCAGTCGTGACTGACCATCACGCACTGTGCTGGCTCTCCTCCTTGAAAGACCCTACCGGTCGGCTTGGCCGCTGGGCGTTGCGCCTTCAAGAATACTCTTTTTCGGTGATTCACAAGTCCGGCCGCCTACATATGGACGCCTACTGTTTATCTCGAAACCCCGTCAGCCCTCCGGAATGCTCGGCGGACGACACTGACGCCTGTGTCCTAGCGGTCTCCGACTTCCTGAACATTGGCGAAGAACAGCGGCGCGACCCTTCTTTGCGCTCTATCATTGACGGCGTTAACCTTGGTTCCGACGACCCTGCCCTCCGCTCCTTTGTTATACACGATGGAGTCTTATATCGTCGCAACTTTCGCTCGGATGGTCCTGGTAACCTGCTCGTCGTTCCTGAACACCTACGTCGGACTGTGCTGCACCAGCTTCATGACGCACCCATGGCCGGCCATCTCGGCGTGACCCGCACCTACGACCGCGTGCGACATCGTTGCCTCTGGCCAGGACTCTACCGCTCAGTGCAGCGTTACGTGCGTGAATGTGGCCTGTGTCAACGCCGTAAGCTACCCTCCAAGCTACCAGCAGGCCAGCTGCAGCCACTTGAAATTCCCACTGAACCATTTTTCCGGATCGCACTAGATTTGCTCGGGCCCTTCCCCTTGTCTACTTCTGGAAACAAATGGATTGCTGTCGCTACCGAGTACGCTACCCGCTTTGCTGTCACCCGTGCGCTACCCACGAGCTGTGCAACTGACGTGGCCGATTTTCTCCTCTATGATGTCACACTGAACCACGGCGCCCCTCGGCAGCTTGTCACAGACCGCGGTCGAAATTTTCTGTCTCAAGTCATTGCGGACATACTTCGCTAATGTTCGATTCGCCACAAGGTGACTACAGCTTATCACCCACAAACGAATGGCCTTACTGAGCGTTTTAATAGAACCCTTACGGACATGCTTGCAATGTACGTGTCTAGTGACCACAGCGACTGGGACATTGCGCTGCCTTTCGTCACTTTCGCGTATAATTCCTCCCGTCACGACACTGCAGGCTTTTCACCCTATACCTTCTCTACGGGAGGGAACCGGCCATGCCGCTTGATACCATTCTGCCTCCCGCCACCCACCCGTGCACCGAATATGTCCACGAAGCCATCGTAAGAGCCGACGAAGCACGTCAGCTTGCCCGTTCCCACCTCGCCGTTTCACAAATCAGCCAGAAGAACCGATATGATGAACGTCACCGCGTCGTACACTTTTCACCAGGGTCCCTCGTCTTACTATGGTGTCCGACTCGCCGTGTCGGACTTTCTGAGAAGCTGCTTTCCCGCTATGCTGGCCCTTACAAAGTGCTTCGTCAAGTTACAGACGTTACGTATGAAATCGTCCCCGTCGTCCCTTCCAGCTCTGAACCTCGGAGTGACATCGTCCATGTCGCCCGCCTCAAGCCGTACCACTCCCCTGATTCACCTTCCACATTGTAGCCGCACAGCACCGAGTCGGTGCTTATCCTGCGGGGGAGCTATGCTGCGTGGAACTTATTAGAGAAATGAGCTGGCCAGACACTCGACTTGCAAAGGGCGCAATCCCCCAAAGTGGGCATGTGCCGTGGTTGTGCGGCAGCCTGGCTATCAGTAGAGGAAGAAGAAGACGCTCTGGTGGACTAGCGTGTGCACGAGCTGAAAGACCTAGCTGCCTGTCTGAATTTGCCTTCTTAATTATCTGCCAATAGAGACACATTCCTTTACTTGTGAATAAGCGTTTTCCTTGCTCTGCAACAATTTTGTTATCATAAAAAAAACATTTTTCAGTTAGAACAAGCAGGGTATTTCTCCGGTAAATTATGTGTTATTTTTACTCTGTTTGTGCCGATATCACAGCTGGGGCTTCTACGATGTTCAATAAAAAGACGCCGACGATACGGTTACACGGTATGAAGCTCTTTCGAAGGAAAGAATTCGGAACATGTTTACAGATGTATTGAATCGTACAATGTCTTATGAATAAATTGCTGTGCAACTGATGGGATGTAAATATTGCATACGAAATAAACTACAAATGCCAACTTGTCATAGACGCACGATTAGCGAGATCGGTGACGCTATAAGAATGTATGACGGAGACAAATTCCCGTTGCCTCAGACGTCCTCTAGTAAAAATGGCTGGGCCGCGAAGAGCATCTTTCTTGGACGGACACACTCGAAGAGAAAACAAGGTTGAACCGCTAAAGCTCCGAATCAAATTAACTAACGTTACGATTCTGGCCATCTAAACTCCCAGCCTTCGTGCCGCTCTTAATAAAAAAGGTCGTAAAAGGTTAGTATCGGCCGTATTCACGAACTACTTACGAACCTTACTACCCCGCGGAACGGTTCGTAGGCCCTGCCAGTAGCAACGGCATGGTTAGGAAATTAACTGGATGTATACACTCAGACAAGTAACTTGTAAGTGTTCCGTTAATGAAGACCACAACCGTTTCTTTAAGAGCGAAGATTCAGCCCAGCATCCCTCCTTTGTTTTTGCTCATGTTGCATACAGGACATGTATTTGTGGGACATTCGTGACAGGAGCTGCACGTTACATCACTCGAAACGACAATGAGTTGTGGCGGGCGATACACAAATCCAACGCTTAAAAATCAACCAATTATTTCGCGTTTAAAAACTGCGATGCGAATGCGGAACTTCAAACTTGCCTTCTTTGTCGCTCATCGCTCCGTCTTCTGCTCCAAGGCCGGACATCCTTTCCGCAGACGCACCCCGCGCACTAATCTCAACGGTGAATGCAACGTAAATGCGGCCGCCGACTCCACGCTGTAAGCTCGAATGAGGCTCAACTGGCCGCGAAGCTCGCAAAGCGCCGTTATCGTCATCGATGAGTCCTTCGTTTTACTTTCTCTCATTCCTCCTTTCCACTCACTCTCAGCACTCCTTTTCGCAATGCGCACGCTCCCATGGGTACAAGTTAAAAGCGGAAAAAGCGCGCGTATTGCACCCCGCCGAAGCAACGCCCCCGTGACGTCGACGCGCGCGCCTTTTGAAAATTGATGGCGCCGAAAGCGCATGAGCTTTTGTTTCTCTAAGCAAAATCGGCCGTTAAAATTTGCACTAACCCGAAAATTAAGTTCGCTAGGTATTATTTCGCGCCTGCTGCTATTTTGTGCTTCCTGTAACACTCGCAGTAACAAAACCTTCGAGCCGCGCGGAGGAACAGCCGGTTGGGGGATAAGGGGCAGTGGCAACTCCCGATGCTGTTCTTAACTGGTTACCGACTAGCATAGTACAGTGTAGTATAGTATAGTATAGTATAGTATAGCCAGGGGCTGCTGCGGCCGCCGTACCTGCAAAGCGCGTTCCCAGTCCTCGCTCTAGAGCTCTGCAGGATGGTTGGACGAACTACACGCAGTTATTCGTAAAATGAAGCACAAATTTTAGCTTCAGACATGATTCAAAACTGCACAGGCAAGGAGAGTTGAACGACTCAGGTGAAAGTGGCGCTACTTAACCAGGCCGAGAAATCCGGTACGCATGGACGCTTTTTAAATTGAGTAATTTGTGTCCAACAGGAATATTGGCCTCAAGAACAAGGTTTTAATAGCGTTACAACAAGAGTTTCTTTGTTCGTATTGTTCTGTTACATTAACTTGTGGGGATCCTGGTGTCCGAGCCATTGCGCAAGCGCTCGTTTGGTGCCGTCAGCGCGGCGCTTTCTCCCCCGGAGTCGCAGATGGTGGCGGAGCCGCACATAGTACCGGTTAGTGTCACTAGATAAATTCACAGAGTATTGGAACTCTGTTCTCCTTTTGAAGGTAATAGCGCACAGAAACGGGGACAAAGAAAGGAACACACGGACAAGCGCCTTCTATCAACTGAGTGGTTTATTAGAAAGAACACAGACTTTTATACCCTACAACACTGCGCAGATCAGTACAAGAACCCATCACCGGCACACATAGCAAAAAACGTGTACACTCATCAAATCACACTAACGCTGATAGTAGCGACAGCTCCTTATCTAACAATGTTACTGAGGGATGGCTTACACAATCTTCTTTTTGGTGGGAAATATGGAATGCCTCAACGATCTCTCTTGACGTTTTATTGTGATGCTTGAACAAAACGACAGTGTTGTCGAAGCATGGTGTACATCCACACGCGTTGCAATGTAAAGCCAAATGTGTGCACGGGCGTCCCTTTAAACTAGATAAGTGTTGATTTGATTGATTGTGTGGTTTAACGCGCCGACGCAACGCAGGCGATGAGGCGCGCCGTAGTGGAGGGCTCCGGATTAATTTTGACCACCTGGGGATCTTTATCGTGCGCCGAAATCTCGTACACACGGGCGTTTTCGCTTTTCGCCTCCATCAGAATAGATAAGTGTTCTCTCAGTCTTATATTTATACACCTTCCAGTCTGACCGACATACACATGACCGCACGTCATTGGTATCCGATACACGACATCTTTTACACAATCAACAAATTGCTTTCCATGTCTTACAGTACACTCATTCTTGCCTTCATTCCTTCCTTCTTTTTCATACTTTTGTTTGACCATGCAACACACACTTCCTATTTTGTTCTGTGCAGAGAACACCACTTTTACATCGTAATTTTCTGCCACCTTCTTAATTCTATGGGAGAGTCCATGCACGTAAGGTATTACAGACACCTTAGACCGTTCCTCTCTGGGCCTGCTTTCTTCCGTCGTGCGCTGTTTTTCCTGTTTTAACTTTCGGAGCAACCGGCTACACGATGCAAGCAAAACATTTTGCGGATAACCAGCGTCCCGCAACCGGCGTATTTGCTGTCCGAAAGCGTCATTCATTGCGTGACAGCACGACTTAAGCAAGGCAGATCTTAAGCATGACTCAGCAATCCCATTCTTGACCAACCGCGAATGGTCTGAGGCGTAGCTAAGGAGAGGCTTTCCAGCACGGGGAGAATACGCCCAGCATACATGATCCGATTGAAAGGTTAATTTTGTATCAAGGTACTGCAGCATATTATTAGCGGGTACTTCTGACGTGAACATCAACCCCTTGCCTCGTAACTTAAACGCGTCTAGCACCCGCTTCGTGAACACTTCTTTGTCGACGTTTGAGCCCACAACTAAGTAATCGTCCACGTACCTGAACACCTTCGTAACAACGCCATCTAAATCGTTGGCCAGCTCTCGGTCCACACTACTAAGAAAAATTGTGCTTAGGACAGGGGCCACCTTCGAACCAATGCACACACCTGTAGTTTGTATAAACGTCTCGTCACCAAACCCGACATGTGTATTGTTCAAGTAGAAATGTAGAAGCTCTAGAAACGATTCCACGGTCATTCCACAAGTGTTGCGGAAAGCTACTTCATTATTCTCCTTTGTTATGCATTCGTTGACGGAGAACATTAAAGAATCATGTGGCAGTGAATAATACAAATCCTGAACGTCAATACTGAAGCCCCAGCTGTTGTCTTCACAGCCAGACTCCAGAAAATTAACTAGAGCCTCAGAGTTAGCCAATAAAAACGGGTCATGTGTGCTCAAGGAATTCAACATCTTCTGTAAAAACCCCGAAACAATCACTTGCCATGTACCCCTCTCGGAAACAATTGGCCTAAACGGAACACCTTGCTTATGTGTCTTAGCGGAGAAAAACACATCCAGCTTCAAACCTTTTGTGTTCTTAATCTCTGATGCTAGTTTTTCTTGGTTACATCGTTTCAACAACTCTACCGCACGCTTTTTCACACTTTCTACATTGATTTCAGTTTTGCTGAAGCATTTTCCGACTGCCATGGAAGCCTTTTCTAAATACATCGCATCAGGTAGAACTCTCCCATAGAATTAAGAAGGTGGCAGAAAATTACGATGTAAAAGTGGTGTTCTCTGCACAGAACAAAATAGGAAGTGTGTGTTGCATGGTCAAACAAAAGTATGAAAAAGAAGGAAGGAATGAAGGCAAGAATGAGTGTACTGTAAGACATGGAAAGCAATTTGTTGATTGTGTAAAAGATGTCGTGTATCGGATACCAATGACGTGCGGTCATGTGTATGTCGGTCAGACTGGAAGGTGTATAAATATAAGACTGAGAGAACACTTATCTATTCTGATGGAGGCGAAAAGCGAAAACGCCCGTGTGTACGAGATTTCGGCGCACGATAAAGATCCCCAGGTGGTCAAAATTAATCCGGAGCCCTCCACTACGGCGCGCCTCATCGCCTGCGTTGCGTCGGCGCGTTAAACCACACAATCAATCAAATCAACACTTATCTAGTTTAAAGGGACGCCCGTGCACACATTTGGCTTTACATTGCAACGCGTGTGGATGTACACCATGCTTCGACAACACTGTCGTTTTGTTCAAGCATCACAATAAAACGTCAAGAGAGATCGTTGAGGCATTCCATATTTCCCACCAAAAAGAAGATTGTGTAAGCCATCCCTCAGTAACATTGTTAGATAAGGAGCTGTCGCTACTATCAGCGTTAGTGTGATTTGATGAGTGTACACGTTTTTTGCTATGTGTGCCGGTGATGGGTTCTTGTACTGATCTGCGCAGTGTTGTAGGGTATAAAAGTCTGTGTTTTTTCTAATAAACCACTCAGTTGATAGAAGGCGCTTGTCCGTGTGTTCCTTTCTTTGTCCCCGTTTCTGTGCGCTATTACCTTCAAAATGAATCAGTTCCAACTAGGCCGGCTCGCAGTGATGCTTCTGTTCTCCTATTGTTCCGTGCCGCCTCCATGGTCATTGTTCAGTTCGCATCACGTGACATTTGTTTACACTGCTACGGGTCCTGACTGCGGCCATTGTGTTATCTATGGCGTTTTCTGCCGGTCAACTGCGGTAGTCTCAGCTTGTCATCCCTGCTCTGCGGCTGAGCTTGACTGGCGTCGTTCGGAACGCGAATGAAAGATAACGCGATTGTCAGCATTTCAGCTGCAAAAGTGTGTCCGAAGATGCCGTGTTTCTGCGTCCTCAGCATTGCTGTTTAGAAATGACCTAGTCAAAGTTAGCAGTGAGGGCGCAGAAGCGGCAATCTGGCGTCCAGTTTTGTAAAACGAGAGCCCTCGTTTTGAAACGACGCGGTAGCTCCATGCAAATGCATGTGTTCTTGTGCGGGGCGCCACTTTGAGTGTTGAAGAGGGACGAGATAAGCCAAGAAAAGTGATGTGGCAAGGCGCAAAGAGACAATCAAAACGACAGGGGGGGGGGGGGGGCAGTGCCCGTCGCTTTGCGCCTTTTGCTACAGTGATTTTTTTGTATTATCTCGTCTCTCTTCTGCACTCAAAGCGGCAGCCCGCACAAGAACCCATGCATTTGCATGTGTTCTTGTGCTTTTCATTTCACAGCAGCACCCCCAGGGGCAATTTAAGTTAAATAACGACGTGAAATAACAATAACAACAACAACATGCATTTGCATGGAGCTACCGCGTCGTTTCAAAACGAGGGCTCTCGTTTGAGAGAATTGGGCCCCTGGAAACACTGATAAACACCGAAGTGGCCACGTTGCTTATTTGCGTGCCTCAGTGACGGTACTCTGTATCTAATCTAGTGACACTACTGCCGTTGTACTGGCGAGGTAGCGAGCATCATTGCCTCGTCCTCCCCAATGTCGAGGTAAGCCGGCGGAGCAGTCACCTAACATTGATGAGGACTTTCCATCGCAACAACCGCCGACTTTATCGCGCGCGGGGGTAGGGGAGCCAATAACTGTATGTAGAATTTTATTTGTGACAGTTGTGTTTACTTTTATTCGCGCTTAACCACTTACGGTGTTTTTTTTGTTTGTGTGTAATCATATTTAGCCTAGCATCTTTTGCATACCCCGCGCTCATTGTAATCACTTCGTATCGCATAATTTCGTTTTTTGCTTGTTTTTCATGCTTAGCGTATTACTAGTGCAACCGCTTTTATAGTGTCGCGTTCAGTGTAACTTATTAGTCTTATTTTTGTGTATGTATGTCTGACCGATATCTGTGTAATGTATATTTCAGTCTCGGCTTCATTGGACATTCGTCATCATAGTCATTGTAATTCGATGTTTTATTTTTTCCTGCATGCTTTACCAGCCGCTATGTAATAGGTGTTTTCAGTGTCACGCACAGTTTATTTTTGTATGTATCATTCGTGCTGGAGGGGGGCAGTGTAATTAGTGTAGTTTGTAGATTCTTCGATGGGCTGGAGACTGAGACTGCCCTGTGCATGCATTCTTTTCTACTCTTCGCCGTCTTTTGCATGCATGGGCGAAGGCCGGTCAGCTCTTCTCAGACCGGCGAGGGAATTTAAGGAGAGGGGATCCTGGCGTCCGAGCCATTGCGCAAGCGCTTGTTTGGTGCCGTCAGCACGGCGACCCCTTCTTCCCGAAGGCCAGCTCGCCGCCAATGCTTCAGACTCCTGACGAGATGAAGTCGACGGCAGCCGTTGCATGATAAAACGCTGTCAGCTCGACCATCATGAACTCTGAAAGTGTAAACATGGATTTTGTGACTGCTGTTGGGAAGGAGCCCCCCGACGCTGCCACCACTGATGGGAATGGCCATCCGAGCGCAGTCAGAGGTTAGCGACGTTGCCTTGCTCCGTCCGCTATCGACGCGGCGCAGAGCAGAGCGAAGAAGTTCTCGAGCCGACGAAAACTTAAAGTAACATTTATATACAGTATGTACATGGTAAGCAAACGTTACATGACTCGCACAAAGGCGACAGCACTCTTTTCACTCGGTGCTTCCGAAGAGACTGGTGCCGGAGACAAGCCGCCGAGGAATGCCGACGATGAGAGCCTCCGAGCTTCTTTTATAGCCCGGGAAGTTCGTTGTGGCCCCAAGAAGTTCGAAAAGCTCCAATCAGGGCTCTCTCTGCCTGAAGTTTGAATTCCGACGAATGGTAGCGAAGCGGTGAGTCAGATGCGCCGCCAATGGGGAAAGGGAGGGCGATGCCCCCGCCGTTTCCATGACCTCGCCTCCGGGCGTAGCGACATGCCCTTGTTTGGTCGTTCTCAGATGCGGGATTCGGCCGCGCCGCAGCGACGAAAGGGAGAGGCGTGACTCAGCCTCGCTGTCGGCGCGTCGCCTCGTGCAACGCCTTTGGGCCAGGCGCTCTGGCACAACAGCACCCCCGCCGCCAGACAATGCGCCGTGAAGACGAGCTGCCTCCACGTGGCTCGGATGCTGGGCGCGCTCGTTCGCCAGGCTCATCCAGGTCCACCTTCTGGGGACCAGGGTTCCGGCCGCAAGGCTAGCTCGGCTGAACTCCGCCACGGACCGCCGTCCGGCGTAGCGGCAGAGAGCAGCAAGGAACACACGAACACAACGAACGGCCAAACTCTCGTTTATTGGCGTGCCACCAAATCACGTAGCCGACTCTCGCTCGTCCCGACCCAGCCGTCCGGCAAGGATCAGGAGGAAGGCGCAAGGGGGTAGACAAAGGAAGGTGGGGAAGCCGGATCTCCGGTACTCACGTCTCTCCTCGTTGACCGCTGGAACCCAAGAGAGCCCTTCCTCCGTCCCGCGCACCGAGACCGGCCCACCGGGGCCCCGAAGAACCGGTCACGTGACAACGATCGCCGCGCCACGACACGCCAGCGCCGCGGCGCGAGCGACGCATCTGCCGAGGGGAGAGAGGGAGTCTTCCCCCCTCGCCTCGGCTGCGCGCGGCGAGGAATGGGAACGCACCAGGACTCCGGGTTTCCCACATCCCTCCCCCCTTTGACCGAAGCCCCTCGGACCCGAGCGTTCCAGCCGGCGGTGGTCTCACCGCCTAGCGCCGCGAGAAATCGTCCAACATCTTCAGGAAGGCCGCCGAATCTTGCGCGGCGAGGTTCGGCTCCCGCGGGGGGGGAGCGAACCCGGCGACTAGAGGCTCCGCCGCCGGGCCCAGGACGTCGACCGCCGCGCCCCGGCCAACTGGACCATCAGCGTCCATGGGGCTTGATTCCGTGGCCCCGGCCGACGGCGACGCCACCCCGGCAGCGAAGGCACCTCCCGGTCCCCGGTCGCCGGCCGACACCGCTGCCACCGCCGCCGCGAAGCCGGCAGGACCGCCGGCCTCCGCGGCCGCCGGAGCCAAGATGGCGGCCGCAAACGCCGGATCGGCCCGCATGCGCCCCGCACGGTGTCCACGTCGAGTGCGGCGGCCGCCGATGCCGCAGCCGGTGCACGCCGTGGTCCCGTCGCCGCCGCCCTGGCCGCCCTGGCGGCCTCCACGGCGGCCTTGTGCCGCTCCGACGTCTCGTGGTACTCGGCCGCCACCACGAGGAGGCCGCAAACGGTGCAGTAGCGGGCCCCCGGGTCCGGAGTCGCCACGCCGCCCGCGAACGCGGCGCCGTGGTCCGCCAACGTTCGGCCCCGGAACACCTGGGGCACCCAGTCCAGCTGCAGGCCCACCTCGCACCGGACCTGGCCGCTCCAGGCCGCCGCCGAGAAATATCCGTGCAGCGGCTCGTTGCCCGCCTGGCAGACCCAGGTCGCCACCGTGCGAGGCGGCCGCGGCCGCCGAATCTCCGCCGGCGGCGGCGGAAGGCCGCCGTGCAGGTCCCGCCGTGCTGGTCGGGGCTCGTTCAGGTAGGGCGCCGGGGCCGCAGGGGCTCTCCCGTACCGCCGCGGGCCGTGCCGCCGCGGGCCGCCCGTGCCTCGTCGCTCGCCGTGGTGCGGTGCGCGCCCATGACGGCGCTGGCCGCCGGAGGCCTCGGAACGAGCGGGGGACGACATGCTCCCTGGGTGCCGGCCGGATGCGAAAGGGCCCGCGGGAGCGGCCGCCCAATGACGGTGGCCACTCGAACCTCCGCTAGGGAACTTTTGGGGGGGGGCACGTGCAGGGTGCGCCATCTATCGTCTTCCGAGGAAGCGGCGCATCTCCCCTCGGGCGTGCCGGTCTCAGCCCGCCGGAGCTGCTGCCTCGCCCAGTCAGCGGACTCGCCGATGGCGGGTGTTGTAGCGGTGCGTCGGGAGTCTTCCTTCCCCGCCTCCCTCGAGCTCGCGGTCTTGCGCGCCCGAGGTTGGAGCGTCGGCAGTATCTTCCCTCCGAAAGTACTGCTTCAGCTCGCCCACGTGAATGGGGCCGCTGATTCGACCCGAAATCGGGTCTCAGCTTGTAGTTTAGCCGCGAGAACTTCTCGGCGACCACGAACGGTCCGACCCATCGGGGTGCGAGACCGGCCGCGAACCCCGCGCTAGCGTCGCTTAGCACGTGGTTCCGTTTCAAGACAGTGTAGCCCAGCTGGTACGCCACGTCTCGATGAGCTCGGTCATAGGCCGCCTTCTGGTCAGCCCTGGCCTTACCGCGACTGCGGTTTGCCTCCTTGATGGCGTCCGCCAACCGCTCGCGCAAGCGCCGTGCGTAAGCCGCGTCTGCTGCTTTCGCGGGGACTCCGTTCGGCCGTCGGGCCAGAACCGTATCCGTCGGCGTGTTCAGCTCTCTGCCGAACATGAGGAACGCTGGCGTGAAAGCCGTACAGCGATTCACGCTTGTGCGCAGAGCGAAGGAGATTGAGCTCAAGTGCTCGTCCCAGTCTTTTTGCCGTCTGGCATATGCTCCGAGCAGTGGCTTCACGTCACGATTGCGGCGCTCCGTCACGTTCGACTGGGGATGATAGCACGATGTTGTTTGCTGCCTGACACCCTTGGCCGCACACGCTTCACGAAACAGTCTTGATGTGAAATACGTGGCGTTGTCGGTAATCAGCCGCTCCGGGAATCCGTAGCGACAGAACACTTCGGACAGCTTTTGCAGGATCTCCTGTGCTGTCGCTTTGCGCAGCGGATAGAGTTCAGCGATCCCACTGAAGTGGCATGTCACCACGAGTACAAACTTGTACCCTCTCTTGCTGCGCGGCAGCGGACCCATCAGATCGCACGCCAGGATCTCCCAAGGCTTTGTGCTCACGATAGGCTGTAGCAAGCCCGGCGCCTTACCGCCTCGCGGTTTGCGCTCTTGGCAGACGTGGCATGTGCGTACGTAACCACATACTTGTGCCTTCATGCCGGGCCAGGTAGCATACAGACAAAGCTTCCGCCATGTCTTTGGCGCGCTACCGTGACCGTCTGCGTCGTGGTAGTGCTGCAAAACAGCACACCTGAGCTTGCGCGGGATCACGGCCTTAAAACACTCGTCTGAGTCGTTTTTGCCGGGCACGTACTTCAGCAGAGCCCCGTCGGCGTCAATCAGCTCACTCGCAGCAATACCAGCTGCATTAGAGCTCGCGCCAGCTGCAATACCAGCCGCTTCCCGGCGCCCGTCATTCTCCGGTGTTCGATTTGCCTGAGGGTCCGTCTCTTCACTAAGACTGGCGATCACCTATCGACAAAACAAGTCCTCCTGCTGAGCCTCGAGTAGCTCCTCCCGACTGAACGCAACCTCGAGAGGAAGTCTTCCCCCGACGAGGTGCACGTGCGCTCAGCGTTCGGTGCACGGGGAGTCCCGCGCATCGCGCTCCTCCCGCGCCGAGAGAGTTTGCTGGTTCTCCGCATCCTCCTCGGCTTCTCCGGCCGGTTGGGTGTCGTTTACCGGCGCCCGTGACAGTGCGTCGGCAACCACGTTCGAGGCGCCTTTGCGATAGCGTACTTCGTACTCGAAGCGTTGCAATGTCAGGGCCCATCGCGCGAGCCTCCCGCAGGGCTCGCGGAGGCGGGAAAGCCATATCAGGGCCATATGATCGGTCTCGATCGTGAATTTGACCCCTTCTACGTACATCTCAAACTTGCGAAGTGCGTAGATTATGGCCAGACACTCCATCTCGGTGACCGAGTAGTTTCGCTCTGCTGGTGTCAGCGCACGGCTCGCAAAAGCCACGGGTCGCAGTTGTTCTCCGTCCGCCTGGAGGAGAACTGCCCCTACGCCGAGGTCACTCGCATCCGTCTGGATAACGAACGCCCTGTTCAGATCCGGCAGTTTCAGCGATGCAGTGTCTGCGACAGCTTCCGCCAGCTGGCGTAGGCTGCGTTCCTGCTCCTCTCCCCACTCCCAAGGGGCGGATTTCCTCAACAGTCTTCTCAGGGGGTGCTTGCAGGCGCACGCAAGCGGGGATAAACTGGCGGTAGTAGCCGATCATCCCTAGGAAGCGCCGGACTCCGGCGACATCCTTCGGCGTGGGAAACTCCAAGATCGCCCGAAGTTTCTCGGGATCGGGGGACGCCTGTCCGCGTTCGATCCGATAGCCGAGCAGGCTCACCTGAGCGCTGCATATTTGCGCCTTGGCAGGATTGATGGTGATGCCAGCCGCCCGGAGTTTTCCTAGGACGTCTTTCAGGTGGCAGAGGTGCTCTTCGAAGGTTCGGGAGTAGACGACGATGTCGTCTAAATAGGCGAGGGCGTGCTGCCACTTTGCCTCACCGAGCACCCGGTCGATCAAGCGTTGGAATGTGCTGGGACTCCCGCACAAACCGAAGGGCATGCGTACGAACTGGTACAGCCCCCGATGGCAAGTGAACGCAGTCTTGCATTCATCGCCGGGACGCATCTCGACCTGAAGGTACCCCTTGCTGGCGTCAAGTATAGAGAAATACTTCGCGCCACCAAGATTCGCGACGATCTCGCCTACGCTCGGGAAGGGGTACGCATCCTTTTTCGTGACCGCATTCAGCCGCCGGTAGTCCACGCATAAACGCCAACTACCGTCTTTCTTTCGAACGAGCACCACTGGGAACCCCCAAGGACTCGTCGAGTGGTGGATAATGCCTGCTTTCAGCAGTTCCTCCAGCGCCTCATCAGTTGCCTGCCGTTTGGCGGGGCTGACGGGACGGGGGTTGCATTTCCATGGTTGAGCATCGCCGGTGTCTATGCAGTGCTGCACCAACTTGCTGCAGCCTGCTTGCTCAGTGAATATCTCGCCGAAGTCGCCTAACAACGACAAGACGCGGTCACGCTGCGCCGCTGTCAGCTCGCTAGCGTCTGCTAGGAGCGCGCGCAAATTCTCGTCCCGGCCAAGGGATGGAGAGCGTACGGCGCAGGAGAAATCAGCCACGGCGGCAACAACGACCGGGCTCCGGGGTTGCTGCGCGCGCCGGCTACCGGCTGCGCCAGAAACGACTGCTTCTCTCGGCGCGGGGGAGTGGGACGTTTCGGCCGCCTGCCTGCTCAGCGGTCTCGCTGCAAACGGCGGCTCGGCGAACGATTTGAGCGGCGAAAGCGGGTTCCCCCGATTGCCTCCGTTGCCCGTGTCGACGACAGGCCCAGTCTTGGGCATGAAGTCTCTCCCCATCTGCTCGCATAGCGGCCTCGCTGCGAGCGGCGGCTCGGCGAACGGTTTGAGCGGCGAAAACGGGTTCTCCCGATAGCCTCCGTTGCCGATGTCGACGACAAGTCCAGTCTTGGACATGAAGTCTCTTCCCAAAATGACTGGGACCGTGAGTCCGGGCAAGTGAACGAAACGCATTCGCCGCACACGCTGGCCCCAGCGCACGACGAGGCGTACGTCACCGCCTGATGTTGCATCACCACACGCCAGCTGAAGCGGCAACTTCCGCGCGCGCAGCCGAATGGCTTTGCGCTCGAGATGGGAAACGGCCTCGTCCCCTATTAATGAAGTGCTTGCCCCGGTGTCCAGCAGTGCCTTAAACTCTCGCCCCGCCACGGCGAGGTCGAGAAAGGGCGCCGGCACATTTGTCGGGACTCCGACTCTGTACGCGGCGGGAGTGGTGGCGATGCTTGCCTCTCGGGCGCTTCGATCCGCCGCCGGTGGGCTCACCGACGGCTGAGCCCGTTTCCCTGCTCGACTGGGCAGAATCGCGCAATGTGACCGACCTGGCGACATTTGTAGCAGCGGACGGGGCTCCTTGCTGCGTGACGCGATGGTTGAGGCTGCTCGGGCGCTCCGCGACCGGCTGGCCGCATACGGTTCTCCGGGAGCGAGTTGTGAGCGGGTGCAGGCAACTGCGGCAGCGCCGATCCCGTGTAGGGACGCCCGACTGGGCGCGTGTTCGCCGGCCGATCGTCCAACCGGTTTGCTCTGTGCTCTGCGCGCGGGGCTGGCAGGGAATCCGGCCATATCGCCTCCGCGCAGCGCAACCCATACGAGTAGGGGTCCAGGGCTCTGGCCCCAAGATCGAGCGTCTCTCGCTGGCTGGGTATCAACGTAGAGCCGGGCTCGGCCCGTCCGCTGCCCGTAACGCCGCGCCAAGCACAGCTTGGTTGCAGTGTTTCCACCGGAGGCGGCAGTGGCCGATACGCGCGTGCAGCCGCGACTGCTGCTTGAACGCGGCGAGCTTCGGCCGCCAGCTCGTTGAGGTTCCTACAACTGCAGTTCCTCAAGTACAAGGCAAAGGTGGGGTGGCATTGCCTGATGACTCGATCGACCCGCTCCGGGCTCGGGGCATTTGGGTCGGCGTACTCGTAAAGTTCTTGCATCGGACGAACGTACTCGACGAGCGATTCATCCGGGGCTTGGGTGCGCATTTCCAACTCCCTACGCATTCTTGGTAGGTAGTCGATGGGCAGAAATTCTTCCCTGAACATCGTTCGAAAGTCGTCCATCGTGCGCGCCGTATGGCCTATCAACCGATACCACCGGGCGGCCTGGTCGACTAGGGCTGCGGGCAGGACCCTGCGCAGCACCGCGCTCTCGCTGACGCCGGTCGCCTGCTCGTAACGGCTCAAAGCCAGCAGGAAAGCGTTGGCGCTCGACTGATCGCCGTAACCGCTGTACGTCGGCACCGGTAGCTGCACCCTGGGCTCGGGTGAGCGCGCCGCCTGCAACGCGTGCTGCATAGCGCTTGCGAGAGCGTTCGCGATGGAAGCTGCGTCGGCAGACATTCCTCCGCTTACGGGCGTCTGCGAGCCGACTGGCACGAGAGGCGCGCTGTTTGGGGCTTCCGCGTCTGCGTAGGCCCGGCACCTGGAGTATGAACGCGCGGCGTCGCCTGACGAAGAGCGCTCGTGGAATCCGGAGCCTTCCGGGATTCCCGTTGCTGCGCAAGCCGCGGCTGCGGTTGCGTAAGGGCCGTGGAGAGGGGGGACCGACGCTGTTGATGCAGGGCATCGCGGGGGCTCCCGGGCATGACCACAAAGGTCGGCCAACAGCATCAAATCCGCCAACTCATAGTCGTGTGACATGTTCCTTTCGAGCTAGCGAACCTCGAATTCGACTGAAGACGAGTCCCACGTTGGTGCGCCAAAAAAATGTGGGGACCAGGGTTCCGGCCGCAAGGCTAGCTCGGCTGAACACCGCCACGGACCGCCGTCCGGCGTAGCGGCAGAGAGCAACAAGGAACACACGAACACAACGAACGGCCAAACTCTCGTTTATTGGCGTGCCACCAAATCACGTAGCCGACTCTCGCTCGTCCCGACCCAGCCGTCCGGCGAGGATCAGGAGGAAGGCGCAAGGGGGTAGACAAAGGAAGTTGGGGAAGCCGGATCTCCGGTACTCACGTCTCTCCTCGTTGACCGCTGGAACCCAAGAGAGCCCTTCCTCCGTCCCGCGCACCGAGACCGGCCCACCGGGGCCCCGAAGAACCGGTCACGTGACAACGATCGCCGCGCCACGACACGCCAGCGCCGCGGCGCGAGCGACGCATCTGCCGAGGGGAGAGAGGGAGTCGTCCCCCCTCGCCTCGGCTGCGCGCGGCGAGGAATGGGGAACGCACCAGGACTCCGGGTTTCCCACAACCTCCAGTGCCCCAGGAAAGGGCGGCTCCACCAAGTTCCTCTCCTTGAACAGGTACCACCTGCCAGGTCCGGATCACAGGTACCTCGCCGTGCTGCCCAGGTGTCTCGACCAGTATCGTCCGGCTCTTCTGGTCTGTCCTCAGCACCGGTTGCTCATCGTTCTGGAGCTTGCAAAGAACCGACTGACAACAGGCAACACCCAGCGCAAGCAAGCACCCTCTGTCCTCTGTCAGAACACCAGACTCTAAAATGTGACAAACTCTCCTAGCTAATTGTCTATCCCCAAATTTAGACCCTCTACACCAAGAGGCCCTTGCGGGACGTAAAACTCTTAAAAGAAGAACTCACACTAAGTGTCGAACGTAACACACGAACTTAAATGATAACTAAGGTTGATTACTTGAAATCACGCGGTGCGCGAATAATCAACTGAGTCAGTAAATGAGGGTAATAATTTTGCTCCCATCTACCTGTTACGATAAAAGCTACTCACGAAGAAACGAAACGAAAGACACGGGGAGGACGAAGGTAGCACTACTTAGAGCGGCCGGCCTAGTGCGGCTGCGATAGCGTTATCGGCTACATAGCCCGCAAACTTCTGCACTGCCCACACTACCCAGCCACATTCCTTTCCGGAAGTACTGTAAGCCTCTGTTCTGCAAGTTAGCTTGCGGCTGAAGTACAAAACTGGCCTCTTGCGGCCGTTCGCATCCTCTAGGCATAGTACAACTTCCATGCCACGATCGCTCGATCGCACTGAATAACGAACCTTTCGAAAAGTCGGGGACCGTTAGAACTGGCTCCTCGCTCAAGGCTCGTTTCAGCGCTTAAAACGCGTCCTGCTACTTTGTGCCCCATTCCGCCTTAACTGGCTCAGTCTTTCTCAGAGCTTCAGTTAAAGGTCTAGCCAGTGTGCAGTAATTTCTCCCATAAGTTTAGCCATATCCAGTCAAACCCGAAAAGTCCTTACCTCTGTCTTAGTCGTTGGTCGGCGATAGCTTACGACTGCGGCTACTTCGACGACTGACGGTCTTCGTCGGCCGCGCTACCACCACAACCTGCCTTTGTTACTAAGGTCCCTAAAATTACTAAGGTAGCGCCAACTGCTCCCTCCTTCTCCGCTGCCCTCCTCTTTTTTCTTTCCCCTCACCCGCGGCGCCGCGGTCCCTTTAACTCCGTGCCGGTGCCGCCATATTTGTTGGCCACTTGAGAGCAGACGCCCTCGCTACGCTTCAGGGCGCTCGCTGCAGTTTGCTCTTGTTTTCGCGCCGAAATCGCGCTTTGGTAGCATTTATAGGATTTCTAGAGCCCCGTTTTACCAACACGCACTGAGTGATAGTGTTTTGTTTTATATTTTTGTCTACAAGGGGATATTTGCGGGGCGGATGCCGCTGGCGCATACGCACAGCGCGGTTTTTGTTTACGTGTGCGGCATTCTGTAACACCTCAGGATAGCTCGTGAATGCGAGAGGATCGAGCGTGGACATTTCAAACTGCTCTGTTACGGTAGTTCCGTTCTTGCATTCGCGTGACTGTGGTCGTGCAATCACTGCACAGAGGTCTTGCGCACTGTTCGCGGCAGTATACAGTGCGCTTAATTCGCAAATGCCGTATGTTCGAGCGCTGCGCTGGCGTCCTTGCACACGCCTTTCTTGCGATAATTGTGAATCCTCAGCGGCGTTCACTCTGCGCCCGCTTTTACTAACGACCTACATCCTACCTTAATTCCGCGCAGTTTAGAGTGCTTTGCCGTTTTTGTAGAAATGTTTCCTTCACCTTCATGTCGTTATAGGCTGCTGTGAGTAGACTAAAAACATACGCATGCTGTTGTGCGTGTGTGCACGTACAGCGACGTGAAAAGCCCCTGCTTCCCCGACTTCGCAGCCGGATACACTAAACTGCACTCGCGGCCGTACGTTCATGTGCGAACTGAGTGAAAAACGCAGACTTGTAATTCTGGGAATACGCGCCAGAGAAGACTGCGATCAATCGATCGGGTAAACTGAAATTACAGATTTGTGGCCTCTTATTTCTCATACGAACCAGAGACCGAGTCCCTCTAGGTACAAATTATGTAACTAGTTACTGCAGTTAATTAATCATGCAATACGTTTTTTCACCGGGCGCGGTCGTTTACAGCCGTTATTAATGGAGGCGCCTGGACAGAATTGTTTTGTGCTGGGATATATTCTGGCAGATTTGTACATTGCACTAACACAGGGATACAACCGAAAGAAATTCGAAAGAGGACCAATGTCACGATGATTATCAAGAGAAAACAATAAATCACAAAAATGAATTGGTGCCAGCAAATATATATTTTATTGGAACAAACGTCCGTAATAACGTCGTGCAGGTGGCTTGTGCTGCTGACGTGGCTTCCCGTGAGAAAAAATGTTGGGAGAGGCATTTGGGTTTAGTTTTTTTAACCCCAAGCTTCTCCAATATCCGTTGCTCAAATTGATCCGTGAAATAATCCTATTGAGAAGGGAAAAAAAATGTCGCCACCGAGTTTGAGATGCGCCACAAACACTCCGCAAATATAGGCAATAATGCATTGCAGAAGGGAGTTAGTGACTGTTCTACCGTAGCATGGTCAAATTCGTGTTCGCGCATCTGCTCAGTGCCGCGTCCGCTCAACTCGCTACACTAAACTCGTTTAGCAAGCGCTTTGCTGGACAAAAATACGTCTGCTGAGAATAATATAGTCGCCCAGTGTGTTTTGGTTCAAATCGCAATGACTGGATACGCTGCGCCATTGACTACTAAGATGAAGTAAGCGCGCACACTGCAAATGTACCGCATCACGTGTAATGCAAACGTAAGTCGTAATTAACGTTCCTCTGTGCATACACGGAAGAAAGGGCGTACAGCCGTTACGGTGCGAATATGCATTTGAAGTGCTCATTCAAACGTGCGCGAATTTAATAAAGCGATAACAGAAATTGCGCATCAAACGTACGTCAACGGCGCGGTCACTATATTAGCTGACCTTAAATTGTTTTACCTAGCCGCAATTTTTTTTTCTCGCAACAGCCTCAATTTGCGCCGCACCGACCAAGCCCATATTACGCAGCAAATCGCTCCAATGTCATAACAACGGGATTATAATACCACCCGGGTAGCTAACACACAAAACATGACTTCACGCCAAAAAGAGCGTACACGCACTCGGAACGCACACGATACATGGTCTGACGCAAGCTGCCGTCGGCCAAAACAAGCATGAATTCAGGTGAACAATTCTCGCGTCACGAAAACCTTACGACAACTGACTGAACATGCTACGCCGCTGATATTGATGCTGGAAGTTAAGCGCGCACATGACAAATACACGGCCTCTTATCCAAACCAAAGCTTACGACGGGACGAACTCGGCGCTGCGCGCAATGCCTACTCAGAACAAAGCGTGGACGACGGTCGCGAAGGGAATACGCATTTCTTCGTAAGTGACCGCTCAAGCTCGCGCAGAATTTAACAGAGCAAGAACAAGCATTCAGAAACTTACCTCGCCAAAGAGTGATGGTAGCGTCGGCCTTAAGTATGCCCGTTCAAATCTATGCAACCAAACTTTTCTCCTTTCTCCGTCGCGTTTCCCGGACGGAATAACGAAGTCTTGTGCCCTGCCTGACGATATTCGCGCTGCCTAAGGCACAACACATCGACACCGAGAAGCAACCTAAAACGACACCGGTGCGACATTTTTTCGAAACGAGCAGCTAATTCTTACTTTACTATTAGCTGGCGCCTACGATAAAGCCGGTACTGAAGCACGGTGGCGACGGTGGCTCGGAAGCCAGCAATGGCGTCGCAGCGGCGGCGTTGCGCAATGTCCCAGCCGGCGAGGCATCGGCGAGGCGACCCGGCGGCGGAGCAAAAAAAACAAAACCACGTGACTTTTTCCTTGGCCAATGGCGCGCGGCGTTCGCCGGCGAAAAAGAAAATGGCAAAAAACGAAGTAAGAGAGGAGCGCGGGCGAGGGCGAAAGGCGGCGAGATCTAAAGATGGCGCTACCTTAGTAATTTTAGGGACCTTATTTGTTACGTCATTGCGGCGCCACCTATGTGACACTTTTGACTGTTTGACTGTTAGGCCTGCTTTGAGCCTGCTCAGCACGACTCGTAAGTGCTCTACTTGCTCCTACTCAGACAGGCCACGAAACACCCGATGCGTTAGTTTCGAGAAACTGAACATGACGCGACGGAATGTCCGAACGGGGAAACGAAGAACGCAGCGTTACAACTAGCTCTTCCCCACAGGCTAGTTTCGTCATTCGAAACGCGTTCTCTTTCCCCGGTCATATAGGCACCGGACAGTGAAGTTTGCGCGCTACTGCAGCGCCATCTCTCGCCACCGCTTAGCAACTCCGGGTCGGTCGATGTCGCGACCGGCCGTTCAGCGCACGTAAAAACACGCGCGCTGCGTGCGGTTCGACGTTGTGTGGCGGAAGTTTTTTAAGAAACATAGTTATAATTGCAAGTTGCAGTGTCCGAAAGGATCAGAATGCTGCAGGAAAGAATTAGTGGCCCCGCCGCTACTGCTGCGTGAAGTACTGCCAAAATCGCGGAAGGCAGCCTGCCATCGTTCTGTACAGGTTTCTCGGGCAGCGTCGCAAGAAATGGATTTTAGCAATAAGAAAGCCATGACATTTTTTGTCAGTGGAAGGAGTATTATGAGTACCATGACTGTTTATGCGCAGCGCAGACACGAAGGGCCGTAAAACTAAAATGTTGGCTTTCAGTGTTCCATACACATCGCGCGCTGCTATGAATCGCATGCCGTCGTAGTATTTGCATAACACAAGGTATTACGGCTTCCCCCACTATTGTTTTATCAGCAGTAACCTTTTTTTAGCGACATTCACAGCACCGAATGGATGCCAAAAGGCGTCACAAGAATATGTTCACAGCACTTCGCGGGTGATGCCAAAAACAATGTCAAGACGGTCAGTACGCATCCCACTTACTGCCCTACTTTGTTTCCCGAAGTGTACTGAGTTCGACCACGCATTCCAAGCGAGAGCGTGGAAAGCTATCAAAGGCAAGGTTGCATTCACTCGCGCTGACTTCTTTAATGCGTTTTGCGTACTCTGAAAATTGAGGTTGCTATTGTTTAAGCAGAGGATGGGGAGGAGGAGGAAATACTTTTTTTGGAGAATTCTGAACGGCCTGAACAAACTGTATCACAATTAGCCGCTAATACGACTCTAACATTACACACAAGATACAAGCCGAAACTAAACGAAATCTTCGTAAAGACAACCGCAGCTCCACAGCAGATTTCCAACTGTGTGAACTGCGCTTACTTTGTCATCAGCTAATAACGTTTGGAATCCGTTTTTAATCAGTGACAACACCAACCCAGCTGAAGAAGGGCAACCGAAAAAGTAACTGTAGTGTGGTTGGGCGAACAGAGGAAACAATAACACAGACACGCTTCTGTCGTGGTGCGCCGTGGTATACGCTGGCTACTGACCTGAATTGGCGCTGTAAATAACCTTCCCTTGTGTCAGCTTGATCGTGGCTCATATTGAGTGGGAAAACACTGGGGTTTGAGAATTTAAAAAGATGTTTATTTAACTGAAAAAACTGGGATTACATATATAGACGGAGGAGCACTCAAAGAAGACGTCTGACGCGCTGCTCGGGCGTGGGGCGACTCCCTTGGGCGAACAGCACACACACGCACCACGCGAGAGTCCAAAGCTCGCACCATACACGCTCGGTGGTGTAAACATCCGGCCGCGCTCGCTGCGGTGGTGGTGGTTTCGAGTGCTTCGTGATCCGAGCCCGGTCCCCTCGGCAGGCCGCCGGTGTCTGCTTTCGTTTTCGCCTCTCGGCGCAAGCATTCTCGGCGCGATAATTATCCGATGCTTCGGAGACGGCTGACACTTGCTGAGAATGGGACTTCGCAACGATGTCTGTTCCATCAATTTCTTTCACGGCGCACACGCGCGCAGGAACGTACAATCTCTAACTTCTCGCGCACGCGAGGCCGACAGTAGTAGCTCAGCCCCGTAATTGTGCGGTGATCGCACAGAAGCACTTGAGACATGGGGAAACTATTTGCCAGAACAGTTTTCAAGCACGAGACACCTTTCAAAAACAATCGCAGAATCGCACAAACAAACAACCCAGAGGTGCCGAATCTATGAACGCGCGCCGGCCGTCTGGCTCTCACCGACCCGGAGTTAGCTCAAGCTTCCGCGGGGCGGCGCTGGGTGTACTTTATTCGTCGCGCCCTCTGAGCAGTGACCGGTGCCTATAGAAGCCTCGCAAAGCTGACGCCCGTGAACTCGCGCAGAGCTGACTTCAAGGCCAACATAGCGGCCGGCACGCATGCCTCCCAATCGCATTTCCGCTCAAAGCAGAAAGCTCTGAACTTTCGCTTTCGCACTGTGCGCCTTCGCTCCACTGGCTTGAAATGCGGGTGAAAGTGCCCCACCTTGCTTTCAAGCAAGCCATCGCGAACTGGGGACAACATCGAGTTCGCCTCGCAACGCTCGGCCACCTGGGTTTCCCTGCCGATGAGGATGACGCAACAAGCTTCGGCCGTCCGCGGCTCCACTAAGCGACTGCCAGAGCTTTCGGTCCGCTCGCCGCTCAGGTTTCGTTGCTCGCAGGCTTTGCCACCACATCGCCCGAGTTAGAGCTCGCACCCGAAGGAACGCTTTCTGTTTCCGGGGGCTCTAGCGGCTTCGTCTGGCTAGCCTCGCCGTCCAAACTTTCCTGCAAAACCTCGCTATATCGCGCACTGTGCGCGATCCTGTTGGAAGCAGTCTCAAAGGCCTCCCTTGACTCTGAGCAATCTGCCGAGATCGTTGAACCTGAGACCGACACATGAACGCGATCAGCGGACCCGCAAGGCCCTCTATCGGACGTCTCAGCAAGTGCGTTGCCCTTGCTCTCCGAAACGGCGGTACGGTCTCTGTCAACGTCATTCTCTACGAGCTCATCGGATTTCTTCTCTCTCGGCAGTGCTTCGACCTTGAACTCGTTTTCGCGCAACAGCTGATCGGTGACTGGTGACAACGTACTCTTCGTGTCGCCGGGCTGCGTTTCTCCACCGAAGGGTTTCACGCAACCCCGTTCTGCTGCTGGCGGTTCCACTAGCCTACCGCGACAGTTTTCGGTCGGCTCGTAGTTGGGGCTAAGCTTCTCGGCGTCCTTTCGCCTCTCGCTCGCTGGGGAAGAGTCAACATTCTCCGAGAGCCTCCCCGCTTGCGAACTCGAAAGTGCCATGCCCTGTGCCATGCACTGGCCACTGCTCGCGGACTGTGCGCGCGTTTCGAAATCTTTATTTCGAAGCGGCTTCTCTGCCTCCGCGCCATTCTCGCCTTCCTGGCTCGCTTCTCTGTCCAAGAATACGAGTGCGGTCGCTTCGCGTTTGGCCTTGGACGCTCCGTCTTCCGGCCCTAACCTCTCCACAACGAACGGCGGCCGTTGGTCCTGACTTCTCGGACCGCTCACCTGAACTGTTGGACAAGTCACGCTAGGCGCCGGCGAACCCTGCCGGAGCTCCGACTCTAGCCTCATCAACTCGAGCCACTCGAGCTGCCTTACGGCTTCCCGTTCCTGCCTTTCGGCTTCCTCCCTGCGTTCCTGTCTTTCGGCTTCCTCCATGCGTTCCTGTCTTTCCGCCTCCTCGCGCTCACGGCGCTCTTTCTTTTCGGCTTCCTCGCGCTCCCGGCGCTCTTTCTTTTCGGCCTCCTCGCGCTCACGGCGCTGTTTCTTTTCGGCTTCCTCGCGCTGCCGGCGCTCTTTCTTTTTGGCTTCCTCGCGCTCACGGCGCTCTTTGATTTCAGCCCTGGCCTCATTGACTTCCTCAGCCGTTACGTTTTCCTTCCGCATGATCTCAAGGATCGCATGCTTCCGTTTCGCACGGCCTAAGTCAAGGCCCAGCTCCTTCGATGAGTTCCTTCACTTTAAGGTCCTCCATCGTTTGCACTGGCCTCTTGCTGCTTGCCCGCTTTAGAATTCCCTTGCTGTTCCTGTACTATCGAGCTACTAGTAAGGCACGCGCAAGTAATTCTCTACGCTCCTTTGTTTACCTCTCGGCACTAGCTCTGGTTTCAACACACTCTCTAGGCATGAAACAATCAAAGCTATAGGCCTCCTGCGCTGGAGTTTTGGCGACATTCAGCGCCCCTAGCGGCCGACGCCTCTGGGTAGTACAAAAGCAGACGACCATCGCCGCCCTCCATGTGTTTTCAATTACAAGCCAGAGTGAAAGTTGGTTGTGGCGCTTTGCGGCGTGTTTAAATGACTGCATACTGTATGAAATAGCCCTTAAAGTAGCTGCAGAGGCTAAAAAAAATAATATCCCCTAAAAGAAGTCGATTTGTCGGCTTTCTTTTGAGCGAGGGTCGCGGCGTGGGACAGTATCGCTAGGTCGGTGGTTTAACTGTTTGACGACAGTTACAGTTTTTTTCTTCTTGCGTGCGGTCGACAAAGGAAAGTTCACGAGTAGCATAAACCCGGAACGCTGCTCATCTTACATCCTGAGGTAACTGCAAAAGGTTGCTTCATCGGGAGCTTTAAGCGAACGCAAGATTTGCGCAGCCGACTCAGCTGACACTGCTGGCCTGGCACCGCCTTTGAAACGAGTGGACATTTTGTTTCGTATTTTCGCAAACTAAATGATTCTTGCGTAACGTATTACGCCGCATGATTTACGAACGGCAGGGTACATGTATACTAGCGAGTAGGTGGGGCAATTGCGCCAAATAAATAAACAAATTTAACGCTATTAAAGGACGCAAAACACGCACCAAATCACACGCACAGCATAACATAACACAGCCGCATACACGGCGCGGGGCCCCGAATATTTACATACGAATATTTACATACGGCGACCCCTGCACTAGAAAACCAACACAGTCAGGGATGATCATCCCTGACTGTGCTGGTTTTCTAGTGCAGGGAACGTAGAATCTGAACGCCGACACGACAGTTTTGACTTCAAATGGAGTTAGACATGCAGCGAGACAAGAACAGAGAATTGGCGTCCTCCAGTTGAATTGACCCCATCCCCCGATGTTCACACTTCGCCAGAATATTATCAAATGTTATTAGAAATTCGCTGAATTTTTTCTCGTTGCATTCAAAGCCCCCTCCTCCTCCTCCTCCGCCCCCCCCCCCCCCGCCCTCGATTTGCCGCCCAGCTGCATGGAACTCGGCCGTTGCTGACCCTCATTCTAGGCTATTAAGTGCGAACTGGGAATGTATGCTGCAAGAGCATAATTAAGTAAAGTGAGAGCAAACAAGGAAAGCGAGCGGCCTCTTAGTTCGCCCGACCACTTTGTTTTACGGCCACTAATTTCGGAATCGCAAAACAGATTTCACGCTTCTGACGGTCGCGGCAATTTGTCACTGAGACACGCAACAAAACGGCAAGCTAACGCTGCACCATGTATTCGTAACGGCGACGCAAACGAGCACTGTTTAATGAAAGTGCACGCATAGTGTGCAGGTACGCAAAAGAGCGGCGCACCGCAGCAGGCGAGCCTGCGGTCCGCCGGACTCGCTGGCTTTTTAAAGCGCGATCATCGCCGATTGCGTCACTCTTCTTTTTTGATCGGCTGTTTTTGAGAAGTCTTTGTCACCTAGAGTATTAGTTTAAACTAGAAATTTCACTTAAAATTTCACTTCGTATGACCATCGATCGGTTAACCTGTGAGTAGCAGACGCCGCCATGGTCCCGGCACTTTCGCCGGCGCTGTAAACGTGTTTAGCGCTGCAAAGCTTTTTCCCCTAATGCCAAGTTGATCGCCAGAAATATGGGACTCGTCGGGGACGGGCTGGTATCTATGTCGCAAAACAATCGGGAGCATCGAGCTTATTTTGCTTCTGTCAACACGGGATCCTATGGGACCCGCGCAGCTTTGTACTACCCGGAAGTACTGCCCGAAAGCCGCTTGCGCAGCGCCCCCTGGGCAGCGCAGGAGGCCTATACACAGTGCTTTACACAGCCCTTCTCTAAACTACTGTAACCTGTGCTAGAGAAGTCTGGTGAACTGAGAGAAAACGTCGAGCGCTTATCACACCAGGTAGTAGCCGTTGCCTGTCGATCCCGCAGCTCCCATCCACAGTTGGGAATGACTATCCCACCGCTGCCACCACTGTTGGGAATGAGCACCCCGGCGCTGCCACCACTGATGGGAATGGCCATCCGAGCGCAGTCAGAGGTGTAGCGGCGTTGCCCTGCTCCGTCCGCTATCGACGCGGCGCAGAGCAGAGCGAAGAAGTTCTCGAGCCGACGAAAACTTAAAGTAACATTTATATACAGTATGTACAGGGTAAGCAAACGTTACATGACTCGCACAAAGGCGACAGCACCCTTTCCACTCGGTGCTTCCGAAGAGACTGGTGCCGGAGACAAGCCGCCGAGGAATGCCGACGATGAGAGCCTCCGGGCTCATTTTATAGCCCGGGAAGTTCGTTGTGGCCCCAAGAAGTTCGAAAAGCTCCAATCAGGGCTCTCTCTGCCTGAAGTTTGAATTCCGACGAATGGTAGCGAAGCGGTGAGTCAGATGCGCCGCCAATGGGGAAAGGGAGGGCGATGCCCCCGCCGTCTCCATGACCTCGCCTCCGGGCGTAGCGACATGCCCTTGTGAGGTCGTTCTCAGATGCGGGATTCGGCCGCGCCGCAGCGTTCCGAGATGTAGGATTCGGCCGCGCCGCAGCGTTCTGAGATGCGGGATTCGGCCGCGCCGCAGCGTTCCGAGATGTAGGATTCGGCCGCGCCGCAGCGTTCTGAGATGCGGGATTCGGCCGCGCCGCAGCGTTCTGAGATGCGGGATTCGGCCGCGCCGCAGCGACGAAAGGGAGAGGCGTGACTCAGCCTCGCTGTCGGCGCGTCGCCTCGTGCAACGCCTTTTGCCAGGCGCTGTGGCACAACGCTGCGTAAGTGGTCTTTGGCAGCATTCACTGTACTTTTTCTATGTAATAATATACCGAGGGTCCCAGTGCCGTATCAGCTATGGGATCCTCATCTCGATACATCTGCTCATGTAACCTTCCTCTTTTACAAGGTCAATAAAGTTCTTCTTCTTCTGCTTCTTCTTTAAGGCCGCCATATATTGCTCTGTAAGAGCTACCCAAAATTTCTTTTTGCGGTAGGTACGTGAAGGGAAGCGTTAATTATTCTGGCCTTGCGGTAGCCTGTTCGACGGGGTCGATGCATCCGCTAGCCATGAAGATGACGGGTAAACAATGGAAGGCTTAAAAGGCCAACTTTGAACAAGCATAAATGAAAAAACAGGAAAAGGTTACAAGTTGAAAAAAAAGGTTCTTTCCTGTGGTTAGCTCCGTAAAAAAAGTGGTCTCGAGGGCTGGCAACGGCAGACTGGAGGTCATGGCGTCTCCGGTCCCAGGCGCGGCGCGGTTCTGCGTAACGTACTTCCACTCTTCGCCGGGGCTGCACGACAGCGGGAGAAACGGGCCGCATTCCTATTCCGGTTGTCACCGGCGGGGAGAGGGAAGAAGAAACGCGCACGCACAAGAACAATAACGCAACGCACTTTTTTCACCCTCCGAAGGACACCGGCTGGCTCGGAGTTCAGAGTTTGTGGCGTCTCGCAGAGCGTAGATGAATGCGGGTACAACATTAATGCTAGAAGGCTAGTGACCCAGTTTCAGTAAACTTTACATTTGCACTTTTAGGTATTTTATTCTATCCGCTTATTATGCAGGAACATTCTAAACGAGCTGGTAATTTCAGTGATCGACAAACAAAATCACGGAGCTGAAGTACAGACGTTTCAAGCCACCATTAAGCCACTTTAACTTCATGCGGGTAAGTGAAGGATAAGATTTATATTTCGGCATTTCCTTGGACGGTCGGATATCCGAAGTCAAGTGCGAGTTTATATTTTCCTGAAGCGTAAATGTCTTTTGTAACTCTCCGGTGCACCGAAGTTAAGAATGTAGGCATGTGCCGTGAAACAGGTAAATTCAAGCTGCCCTTCATTCACTCTTCCTGTTAGTGATGTCGATAAGTCTTGTGTCCCAACAACCGACTTTTGAGAGCAGTAACTTTGCTTGCGGCCGGCACTGTCGGCTTTTATACAGCTGTGATCGCATCTGGTCTATAAAAAATCAGATTCGAACGGGAATTATCGACCGCGTGTGCATGTTACCACTTTCAGCCCTGAATTTTTTTTATTTCTAGCAAACACCTTTTTTTGTAGGCATTTCCCCTGATATTGGCACCCCGTGAGCTTACAACGAAAAATAGAGCTTGTCGTGCAAGTAATTAGCGATTTTAAAATTTTAAATTCTAGAAGGGAATGTTTTTCTGCCTTTCCTTTAAATGTTATTAACCACTGAGCCCACATAAAAAATTGGGCTGGTATTCAGAGCATTTTTAGATTTACAGACATGTAATCAAAGTACAGGACTTTCGTCCTTGGGGTTACACCGACGCCAGTTGGGTCTTCACCGCAATGCCTTCCTCTCAAGCGTTCAGCTGTAGCGAAAAAAAAACAAGGAAAAAAAACGAACAGGTGATATCTATCGAAAGAAGTATCCTCGAAGAATTATTTCCGAGAAAAGTAGCTGTTCTGCATTTTTTCTCAAATCGCTGAAAGAATTTTGTTTAATGTCATAAATATAGGGCAAAAGGGCCGAGAAGGTTAACAGCGCCAGAACTGCATGGTTGAAGAGCGCCAAAAAAGTGTCTGAGCGACCTGAACTCTGTAACAAACGTTTTTTTATATTGGAGTAAAGGGGAATACTGGTGGTGATTGCAAAACGTTTATTGAGCCAAAGGGAAGGGGTAGAAGGGCGTGGCTGGCCTCCTAAGTCCAGGAGGCCTCTTGTCCGGGCTGCCTCCCGTGCGCGCCGCCCCAGGGCGACCTGACGCTCCGGTGCGGAGCTGGTCAGCTCGGACTCCCACTGCTCAGGGTAAGAGGAGGGGTGGGGACGTGGTTGTTGGGGGCAGGAGAAGACGATGTGGTAGGTGTTGAGAGGGATATGACAATGTGGGCAGTCGGATGGAAAGAGAGAAGGAGAAATGGGGGATAGGATGATGTGGTTAAAGTAGGTTTCGGTCTGTAGTCGGCGGAGGATGTAGGCCTGTTGGGCAGTGAGGGAAGGGTGGGGTGGAGCCGGGGGGTGTTGCCGTCGGGAGTTAGTGTGGTGGGAGAGGATGGAGTTGTACGTGGGGTCGAGAGGTGTGAGGACTGCTGGGTCGGGGGTGCGGGAGTTATTTGGTCGTGGAGGGGCGAGCGAAGTGCCCGGGTAATGAGTGCGCGGGCTGCGGCGTAGGCCGCCTGATTCCCTGCCAGGCCGGAGTGGCCGGGGGTCCAGACAATGGAGAGGTCAATATCTTCAGGGAAGCGTCGAAGGAGGTGAATGGCTGCTGGCGGGGCGAGGCCGGCTAGATAAAGGTGGCAGGCTTGCGGCGAGTCGGTGATTATAGTCAGGTAGAGTTGGTGGCAGTGGGTCAGGGCAGCGTGGGTGATGGCGAGGGAATTGGCGGTGAGCGTGGGGATGTGGCGGTAGGAGGCCGCGGTGGGGAGGCGGCCCTATTTGGTTGAAAGGAATTTTAGAAGCCTTACATCGGCACGAAAATACGTAAATGGCGGGGCTAAGAATCTATATGATAGCGCAACTGCACTCCATCATTGGCGAAACGAGCGAACGAAACTCCGTTAACCAATAAAACAATGCAGCGCATTTGGCTGCGCATAACCTAATGTCGCTATAAACGCAGCACAAAAAGACAAGCGCCGCAAGAGTGCTCAAGCACTACTAGACAATTCGATGAAATTTCTGTGCATTCTTGTGGTGTGAGCACGTCTACCTAATAGGGGTTGAATCGAATTAAGGTAGTTTTCTGTTCTTTTATTCTATCGTTTTTGCCCTCGTGTGCGAAATGTTTTATAATACGTGCCCTTAGGAAATGCCAGGCTCTAAAGTCACGCACACATTGTTACCAAGGGCCGCCACTGCTGCGCTTCGGTGCGCGATCTCATTGTTCAATATACCGCAAAGACATGACAATAAAATACCAGTTTAAGAAGAAGAAGAAAAAAAAGAAGAAAAAAGAGGAGTGTATTTAAGTGCGTAAGAAAAGTACATAAGTAAAAGCACAACAGACAAAGGCCCCAAAGTCTATGACTGTACCGGGACCCTACATGAGTTAATACAGAGGTCACAATTACAAAAAAAAAAAAAACACACACATTGGCAGCAACAGTGCAACAATATCAGACGCACCAAAAAATAAATAAATAAAAAGGGTGGTTTCATTTCAACTAAACAATCAAAACAGGACAAAAGTTCACAATTGAAAAAACAAAACAAAACCAGATTGGCATATCCAATTTCCATCGGGAATGGATCATTCATTCATAAATCGTTCATTATTAAAACATCTTTTTGTACCAATAGCAATGATAGCAATATTATCGCAAACATGGAGCAACTGAACGATATATTAAAGAAAACATGTAAAGCAGAGGCACGTCCAAGCTATTCTCCGCTGATTTCTCAGTGACGTCGCAGAATCTTGTTCGTGCGATTGGCGGTCGCCGTCTACAGCCGCCGCCAGAAACATTACTGGGGGATTTTTGTGGGGTCGCTAGTTCCGTTTGACAGCAACTTGATCACTAACTTGCAGTTAGTACATGAATAACTACGTTTTAGTGGTGGCCCCTATCAAGTTACCTCTGCCTATATTAGTTCACTCGGGCGCGAGATTTGAAGGTTTAAGTGTTCTCGCTTTTTCGTCCGTTTAATTAATGTTAACGAAAGCTAGTTGTTTACAATTCAGCGAAGTTGAGTTTTGCCTTCCTGGGCCCTTTTAGAACGCGGCATATGCAGTCCGATGCAGTATTTCGCATGATAGCTGTAGTGAATAAGTTGAATACTGATTGGCTCTTCGGAGCTTTGAAAGCGGCCGTAACCAAGCAGGCGAAAACGATGTGCCGTACCATTTCACTCTGTCTGCGGAGTCCCTTGTGCTCCAATCTTACGAACACTGGATTGCACTCGGTTGCACTCTGACGATGAAAGCCGGTATCGCCTTTAAACTTCCTCGTTTCTAGGCTCTGAATACAGCCTCAAGGTTATCGCACCTCCTCGCAGTCAGTCCTCTTGGCAGCTTCCCACAACTGATAAACTTGGCGTAGCGCTTACGGCTGGCTATTACGACACTTAGAGAGTCTGTAACAATAAAGAGAAGGCCCCGACTGACTCACTGAATGAAGGTTTGACTCATCAGCGTCGACTCGAAACATTTAATTCTAGAGGCTTAAAATGTAGGGAGTACATTTCTGCCAGGAAGCAGAGGCTACTTAGTGAGCCTTTTATTAAGTCTAACCTTGAAAGCCGTATTTTTAAAAATGTTACTCCCCTAAAAGAGTAAAATTGCGTTATGTATTGGCAAAATTCTTGACTATCTTGAAGAAACCCTTAGACATCAAAGTGATTTTTGCTGATATATAGAACACGCACAAATGTCTGAAAAGTTGTTTCCGTGTTTCACCCTAACAATCTCTTACGGAGAGAATCCGAATATTGGGTAAATTGTATATTTTAGAGATTCTTCACTATTGTAGAATTTGTACAATACAATGTTGAATTCAATTTGGTTATTTCACAGCCCGTTGTCGCAGCAGGACCAGGAAAAAAGGATGTTGAAGCAGCATGAAGGGCCCTGGCCACCTTGCACACAGACCAGCAAGTCGAGCATGACGAGAGGAATTACAGGAAAATTGTAGTTAGTCACAAAACAGGTGAAAAAGGAGTACACTAGTGCAAAAACAAGTGTGGTACAAAAGAAGAGCAGTACAGTTATCAATACGAATCAAAGCAATTAGAAATGTCAAATACATCATAAAAACAAATCCCATTGCCGTGCATTGGGTTTACAAATCAAAGCATGCAACTGTCGGAATGAAAGCGTTGAAGAGGAAATGTTATAAATGAAAGCACTACTTATTGTTATTGCCAATAAGTACTGGATGATTTGTGGCCCGTAATTTTTGTGGCATTTCTTTACGTTCCGAGGTTCTGGTGTACGGGTCTAGTAGACTCCCATGCTTTCTTTTAATCCAGCAAGCCTGGTTAGTGTATCATCATTACTGATTAAACCCAATTTATATTAACGACATGACTTATAGTTATACACGGAATTAATTGGAACAATGTAAAATTTTTCAAAAGTATAAGCAGTGTGTGAACGATAAGTAAGTTTACAACACAAACGAATGATCAGATTTTGCAAAAGAGTAGGCTTGTGCAAGTTTCCGTTCGTGGTAGTGCTCTAAACGAGAATTGTATAGTTATTAAAAGGCCAAAATAGTAAATTATCCAAAAGCATGTTGGTTAATATGCGAAAATAAAATTAAAGCTGTTTAAAATTAACAATTAATTAAAAATGTGGCAGCTGTCGAGAGTGAAGAGCAGTGATTCGCCATAATGGGCTTTTGGCACCGTTATCCGTTCACCCTTGCCATCCATCACTTCATTCGTTGCCCTGTCTCATTCCTGTCCTGATGAATTCAACGGAGGTTAGTGCCCCGCATTTCAGATTTCCCGCCTTCGCAGTGCTCGCGCGCCCCCTGCCTGAAATTTCGCCAGCGGGAGTTGTGTTCTTTTTGTGCTCGCTTTTCCTCCTCTGCACACGCCGGCGTTGCACTGCCACTTTTTTTCGCTTGATATCGTAAAAACCAACCCAATGGGCGTTTCAAACTAAATGAACGGGCGTGCTGCCAGTTAATTACGCATATTTTGCTTCAAATGCACCTGCACTTTTCTTTGCCCTAAATAGCGGGGAGATGTATGACAATCGTCAGTGGTTCAGGAGTTTCGAACGCTTATGACTACATAAATCGTTTGGATTTGGAAGCCTCTGCGAGTAGACAAACGATTTGCCCCTCTCCCGTACCTTGCGTTTCCTTGTGTATTTTATTTTACTGTGAGTGCTGTGTTTATAATGCGGAACTGTGTTCCCCTTGCATCGAGCTGACGAACGTGCACCCATGGTCGTCTCGCAGCTGGCCGTCACGTGCGCCTTGTTAATGACCGATCGAGCAGCGCGAAGACATCCTACATCGGCCGCTCAAGTGGCCTGCGTCCGGGACGCGTGACGGACTTGTGCCCGGGCAGTCGAGCGTTTGCGCGTCAGCTAGTGTGCGTGTGTGGTGCGGCACCTTAGCAGATCGTGAGAAAACATATGTTAGCGAAAAGAACGGCGCCGCCCAGGTGCATTTGTCAGTTTTGTACCAACCTAAGACAAAAGTTACACAGTTTGTTTTTGCTTCTCGTATAAATTGTACGGAAGCCACTATTCGAGCAGCCAACTTCAAGAAAAAAAAAACAACTAATCGAGCGAAAGTTATTTCAAGAAAGTTAACACGTTGGGCGCCGCGACGACAGCCGCTACGACGGAACGCAAGGGGGGACGGAACGGGGGAGGGGTGGGGAACGCTACGTGGGTGCAGCGGGGAGCTACGCCGAGAAGGCGAGACCCTAAAGTGATCTGGACTTAAAAACAGTGGTGACGTATAACCTTTGATTAATCTAGACAATTTGATGATAGCATGTTTAGTATCGTTTTCCCCCATTCCGTTTTCATTAAGTATACCCGAAGTGTTTTAAAAGATTTTAAGACTTCGAATTCTGTATGATTTAATTTAACCGAATTCTTTTGTTTGGGGGGCAAAAAAGTTTTCCTGATATTATTCTTACACAATTATCAACGGTCCAATTATTAGTTTTGGTTGTCATTTTGTTTAGTTTTCGAGATCGATAGCTGAGCTTCCTGCAAGGGGCACACTGGTATCATCTGCAGATATTATATATTTTTCAGCTTTGTCAATGATTACTACCTCATTAGTGTAAATGGTGAAGACGTTCGGCCAGTTAATATATCCAGTTGGCGTTTTCTGGCTTGTTTTACTCATACAAATACACAAAAACAGGCTTAACAATTTCTCTGTAAGAATTAACTAAACGGAAATTGGGACTTCTTTTGCAATAAAGTCCGTAAAAGAGCGAAGAAGGCCAATGTAGGTGCTATCAACGACCTACCAAACTGCCGAACTTTAAAAATTTTGGGAGTTCATTGTGTATAAGTTTAGTATGGCTGTATATATTTACGCCCTTGACACGTAAAAAGGCTATCTTTCGAAATGCTTGATCACCTCGCAGGAGTTTCCAGTAGTATTATCGAACGAGTATTTGCATACGGATGCACACCCGCATACGTGTTGCTAAAACTGATTTCTGTGGATTTACTCTATCCTGCGAGTAAAGGCTGGAATTTGTATTTGATGTATCTGATGTATTTGATTTATTTGTCAAAATTTTGTGGGCGAAGCCGGAAAGGCGAAGGCCGCAAAAAATTCAATGAGCAAGCTTGCGTCCCGAGCCAGGCTGAAACTTTTTATGCAAGAAAGCTAGAGAAAACACCTTTATTTCCTACTGCCCTGAAACTTTGTTGTCTGATTTAAAGTTAAAGCCGATTCTTTGAATTCTTTGTGGTCGAGAAGGCTTAGGATTGGAACTCAAAATTTTGACAGAGGGTGCACATTGCATGTACTTTACGTATTCATCAATGTTTGTTCAGCAAGCAGATATATCTAATTGATTTTTGCTTACAGATTTTATCTATACAATCGCCCCTAATCAAATAAGATTCTGTCGTAACTGCACTGAAAAATAGCTAGGGGAATGGTTGAAATTGCACATATAAGAGAAATGGCTAAGAGGTGATATTAACAACTTAGGCAGATTGCTGGACATGAGGACTTGGAATATCGGGTATAGATTACTGTCATTAAGGGAGTGCTCGATAAGGTTATTTATTTACTTTTTACTTATTTATTTATTTCAATACTCTCAATGCCCCGGAAGGCGTTAAAGAGAGGTTTGGGAAGATTTTACAAATGAAGGTATGGCCGTTTTAACTGCAATGGAGGCGGGGAGGCTTCGCCAGTCTGATGTTGTCTTCGGCAAAGACGAATTAAAACGTAAGCTAGTCCCCAACTGGCGACTGCAACTGTTAATCTGTGGTCAAAGAGTTGGGAAGTGTAAGTTGGTAGCGAAGCAATGTTTGTTTTATTGTCGGAATTAGTGTAGTATATTTCGCGAAAACGTCTTAAACGTGCAATTCTTCTGCGAGGTGTTATAGCGCGAAGGTTGAGCTTAGCTTCCATCGATGATACGCCAGCATCCCGGGAGTAATTAGAAATGATAAAACGAGAGGCACGGTTCTGAGACGATTAAAGTGAGGTGGAAATTAAAAAGCGAGGATAAATTGAATCCAGGATAGCCGAAGCGAATTCCAGTTTAGTCCTAACAAGTGTTTTAAAGGAGTACTTCCAAGGCAACAGGAGCTAAGAAAGTATTACGATTTAAGTAGCCAATCATGCGATTAACAGAGTTTATAGCTGCCAGGTTTCCCGAATTACCCGGGAGCCTCGCGAATTTTGGTGGTTTTGCATGATTGCACGAGCAAAACCAAAATGTTTCGAAAATGTATCCGTGTTTTCCTAAATCTTTCTCCAAGTAGGGCCACATTGCGCCGGAGGTACCTGGAAATGCAATCCTACACCACTCGAGATCGTTATCAGCGAAGAGACTAAAAAGCGTAGTCGGCCGTACGCAGAGGTTGAACCGGTCTGTACCGTTGCAGCGCTAAATGCGAGAGGCAGTTCACCAGAGCGGAAAAAAACGCACCCTGTTCCGGCAATCCATACCTGATAACCGTCGGTCACGTTCTTTTGTCGGAGCGTCGCAGAGGCGAATATTGTTTGCCTTGACAGTAATTGAGAGGACTTCCTGATAAGGGTGGCGTCAGCCATGTTGAAGGCTTAGCAAGTAACGAGTGGTGTAGGTGATTAGTAGTTTGGACGACACAGTTCGGTACCTGCTCTGTTGTAACTAAGTTAACAATGCATGTAAAAGATTCCATTGTGTCTCCCCCCTCCCCGCCTGTCAGAAGTCCCTAATGCCATCCCGGCGAACCTGCCAGATATGGTAGATACATATTCTACGTGCGTTCGCCATCAAAAAGACTGCTGTTAATGTGAATGCTGTTGAACGTGTCAACTGTGAACGTCTCAACTGTTGTGAGTGGGGTATTGCTGATTACACACGGATAAAGACAAGGGAAGTGGCGACTGAAGAAAACTAGCATTAGTTGCACATAGTAAGGTCAAGATGCGTGAACCGGTGAAAACACCATGATGAAATATTGTCCAGTTCACTTTATAGTAGCGAGCAGTCGTAAGCACAAGATATTTTGCGATAGCTTGCGTAGTCTTCTGCAAAAAGCTGAAATTAGGAACAGGCATGATTAAGAAGGTTGTTCATATATATAAGAACAAGTAGTAGGCCGAGCACACAACCTTGGGGTACATAAGAAGTAATAGCGAAGTGGGTGAGACACAATCACTAGCGCTAATATGTTGTGTACGGTTGGTTAGAAAACACTTAATACACTTAGGAATTGGGGGATCAATGTTAATTTTTCTTAGTTTTAAGGAAAGTGAGTGATGAGAGACTGTGTCAAATGTATTTTTGAAATCTACAAAAACGCACTCAGCATAAGAACCCCAATCGGCGACCGAAAATGGGTCGTTAGGAAACGGAAGGAGTTGAGATAACAAGGGTAGTTTTACTTAAAATTATGCTGATCTTTACAAAAAAAGTTGTTAGATTGAAGGAATGCAATTAAATTGGAGTAAATGATATGTTCAAGCAGTTTCCGAATACTTGTAAGGGTGAAGGGTCTTTATGGGGCGGCTGAATTGCTTTGCTTTGCTTGGACACAGGTAGCACGCTCTCCGCCTTCTATACAAGTAGCAGTACCTAGCATTCCAGTGACGGAAACAATTGCGGACTGGACTACTGACAGGTATGTTGCAGTACATTAAAAATGGAGTGTTATCGCATCGATACCAGGCGATGTGGGTTTAAGGCTTTAAATTATTTTCAATTCCGACCCAATCGATGGTTATATAGTCAATGGGGGGAAACGAGCTACTACTGCTGCTTGGGTCTGCTGATAAAGCATCCTTTGAAAATGAAAGAGGGAAAAATCTTGCAGTGCAACACAACAATCATTTTTTGTCACCAAACCACTTTGTTCATCAAGTAGCTTGGTATATTGCGTTGTGGGTCCATTCACAGCTTTGCAAAATATTCGGAGGGTTAGTTCGTAATAAGGAAGGAGGGTGTTAGAGAAGAGGACTTGCTTTGCTTCCTTAATTGCATGCTTGTACCCAGACACTGATTTGTAAGATGGTGAACACCGTTCTGCCTTATCATCGGACAAGAGTCCGATGATACGGCAGAACGGTATAATCGTTTTCTTTTATTTCGAAACTTACTGACTGCCGACGTGAACCAGGGTGATCAGAAACTACAATGAATTGTTTGAAGTGGTATAAGGAATTGTCTAGCTTCGCAGAAGGTTTTCTCGAAGATTTTTCAACCCGATCAGTAGAGAACAACTGGAATTTGTTTAAAACTAAATTTGCCGAGCTCATAAATAAATTTGTTCCCGTCATAACAATTTCTTGCACTAACACAGTCCCTTGGTTTAATAATCAGCTTCGCCGGCTTAATAATAAACAGAAGCGCCTTTACAGGCAGGCTAATAAGCACAAAGATTCAGCTTCCTGGAAACGTTATAAATTATGTGACAGTCACTACCAATCTCTGCTAAAATCAACCCGCCGTAACTTTTTCGCCCGCGATCTGCCTTCAATGTTAACTAACAACCCAAAAAAGTTTTGGCGCACAATAAATCCTTCTAACCATCCCGACATCACCCTTTCCAATGATGCAGGCGACGCAATTCCCGAGGACGAGTGCGCGCAGGTCCTGAATAACACCTTTTCTTTAGTGTTCACCCGAGAGGACGTCACATCATCACCAGCTGTTAACACTTCCACCGTTAGTTCAATGCCCGAAATAGTTATTAACGAGGCTGGCATACTTTCTTTACTCAGCAAACTTAAAACCACTTCCGCATCTGATCACCTTGGATTCAATAACAAAATACTAAAAAATGTTTCTCAAGGCATCCATCGTATCTTATCAGCTCTTTTCACCCAATGCTTGTCATCTGGTTTAATCCCCGAAGACTGGCGAATTGCTAAAGTAATACCGATCTTTAAATCTGGCGATCGCTCATCCCCACTTAATTATAGACCAATATCGTTAACAAGCACCATTTGCAAACTTCTCGAACACGTCATTCACTCACAGGTAATTAACTACCTAGAAGAGCATAACATCATTTTCAAGTACCAGCACGGTTTTCGAAAGGGCTACTCGTGCGACACTCAACTTGCCGGGTTTATTCACGATTTACATTCTTCCATTGACGCTGGCATACAAACTGACGCAATTTTTCTTGATTTTTCCAAAGCCTTTGACCGGGTCCCTCATCACAGGTTGCTAATCAAATTAACACAGCTTAACATTCACCCGCTTGTACTCGCATGGATTAAAGATTTCCTTTCAAGAAGACTTCAGTTCACATCCGTTAATAACAGTTTCTCCTCTTTTGCGGAAGTGTACTCAGGTGTTCCTCAGGGCAGCGTGCTGGGCCCCCTGCTTTTTTTAATTTTCATTAATGATTTGCCTAACACGGTTTCATCCCAAATCAGGCTTTTCGCGGACGATTGCGTGATTTATCGCAAAATTTTGTGCAAAGAAGATGAGCAGGCCCTCCAGGCTGACCTAGATGGTATAAGCTCTTGGTGCTCTGAATGGTTAATGTGCCTTAATAATTCTAAAACAAAGCTTATGTCCTTCACTAAACGCGCATCTCGCATTTCAACCTCGTACTCTTTAAATAATACTCCAGTTGAACTTACTAGTAATTACAAGTACCTTGGTGTTTACCTTAGTTCGGACTTATCCTGGAATCATCACATTGACGTCATACTTGCATCGACTAACCGCTCACTAGGTCTTTTAAAACATAACTTGAAGCATGCCCCATCGCACCTACGTAAACTCGCTTACATCACACTTATACGGCCTAAAATAGAATATGCATCAGCAATTTGGGACCCTTACCAAGCTTACATAATCAACAACATCGAATCACTTCAAAACCGCGCAGTTCGCTTCATCTTTTCAGACTACTCCCGTCATTCCAGTGTCACTGAGTTGAAAATTCGTGCAGAACTGCTCGACTTGTCCCAACGACGCACAGCTGCAAGGTTATCACTTTTTCACAAACTTTATCACCACCCATTGCTTCATAACGATTTCTTTTCTTCACCAGCTTCCATTCTTCCCAGACACGACCATCCTTTCAAAGTGAAGCGTTTACTATGTCGTACATTGCACTATTCTCGGTCATTCGTTCCGCGTACAATCATTGACTGGAACGCATTGCCATCACACTTAGCCACCGTCATTGATGCTGTTAATTTTAATCAACTAATACTCACTGAAGTGGTGAATTGAAAACAAAACTATCGCTTATTTATTGTATAATTTCTGACAGATTGTTCTTTTTCTAAAAAGTTTTGTTTGTTGTTGCTTCTACAGAGTTAATTTTTTACGCGTTATTTCGAGCTAACATTACATATATCATATTTGTGTTCGCGCATGCGTTGTCCTTTTTATGTTCTATTTTTCCCAGTGTATATATTTTGTTCATATGTTTGTTTCTGCTGCACTGACTACCCCCTATGTAATACACTCCTGCGTGAGGGCCTTTAGGGGTACTTTGAATAAATAAATAAATAAATAAATACGTCTGTTAGCTTTTGTACCTTGTTGATGAATGTTTCCCAATTTTCTTTCAACTGAGAAGAAGTTCGAATGGGTCTGGCAAAAACGTTCAACCTCTGAGCTCACAGAATCGAAATCCGCGCTTATGTAGGGCCTAATTAGTTTTGTACATCATGCATGACGAGGTTTCACATTGTAAAGAATAGTTAGAATAGAATGATCGCATAGCTCTGGTAAATGAGTCAGGGATGATATCATGCAAGGGTTAGTTGTTAGTACGTCATTAAGTAGCGCTTGAAACAGAACGAAAGCAGAGAAGACACACACGACGGCGCTAACTCGCAACTGTTTTTATTACACAAAAAGGCAAATATATCGTCAGAATGAACACTTCAACTATCTCTCTTGTCAATTGCGGACTGTTCCGGCACGACACGCTGACGTTCACAAACTTTGGACAATTGCACTTGGTTCTTATCTGTGTGGGTCGTGCAATAGCCGAGCGACGTGATTATGAACGTTGTTCTGGATTGACCTCCGATGCTCCATGAGTCGAACAATGATACATCTGCCTGACTGGCGAATGTAAACGCTATTACATGATAATGGCAATAAGCACACAATGCCTGTGTTACACGGGGCAAATGGTGAAGCATGCTGAAGATTGCAACAGCTGCCAGACTCATGTCCTGACAACTTCCGTTCTACGAAATTACCAAGGTTGCCAAGCTTATTCGAAGCAGAAAAAAAAGTACTCTAACCCGGTAACCTCCGGCAACATTCTTCAAGCCATGCGATAAACGGTGCATCCAGTGGATCACAGCTGTTTTCATTCTTTCTGCAGCAGGACCACCTTTTGTAGATTCCGCTGTAGCACCCACCACTTTTATTGGCTGCTGGGCAGTCCTCCGCATTATGTGCTCCGGAAAACCGACAGCGTTAACTGGTGATCCGCGATCGGAAACTGTTTCCAGTTTTATGCACACAGGACTTACAAACAGGAGTCCTTAATACATTAAAGGCGATTCCACTTTTTACCAGTTTAGAGCTCACTGAACTCAAATTTAGAAGTGGTTTCGCAGGTGTAGGGCAATATTCCGAGCAGACATGTCCTGGTTCCAGGTCGCGGGTTCGATTCCCGGCCGCCGCGGCAGGTTTTCTGATTGAGGCGAAAAGCAAAAACGCCCGTGTGTATGATATTTCGGCGCACGTTAAAGATCCCTAGGTGATCAAATTAATCCGGAGCCCTCCACTAAGCGCGCCTCATCGCCTGCGTTGCGTCGGCGCGTTAAACCCTACAATCAATCAATCAATCAATCAATCAATCAATCAATCAATCAATCAATCAGTCAATCAATCAATCAATCAATCAATCAATCAATCAATCAATCAATCAATCAATCAATCAATCAATCAATCAATCAATCAATGTCCTGGTTCCAAAAACAAGCGCAAATCAAGGAATTCTAGGCAGCCCTTGGTGGGTAGCTCACACGTGAAATTAAGTCCATGCCTGTACTACTTAAACGATTTCAGCACATCAACCACTCGACATGATATACTGCAGTTCTCCACAAAGACAAGGAAATCATCAACGTGTCTCACAATTCGATAGCTAATTCAAACAGGTTCTGCTGTATGTGTCTGTCAACTGCACTTAGAGAAATGTTGCTAAGGACAGCTGCCACCCTGGAACCAACACAAGTACTAGTTTTCTGGAATTGTAAGCCCCTATCCCAATCTACAAAGGTAGATTTTGAGTAAAAAGACAGAATTTTGAGAAACCCGCTTATCGGAACCCAACAACTGTTAGCAAATTTTATTTCATCATTTTCTTCGGTAATGCACCTCTACACACTGTTCATCAGTTGATCGTGAGGAATAGAGTAATAGAGATCCTCAACATCGATGCTTAGCATTTTGCACGTGCTGGGGTTGTTCGCACTCAAAAATTCTAAAAGACTGTTGGAGTTGGGGATCAAAACAGAACATTTATAACCAGAGGCAGTCAAGGTGTTTTTGCAAATACCCCGACACTATCCTATCGGAGCTCCGCTCGGAAACAATAGCTCGAGACGGCACAGCGGGCTTATGCGTTTTGGCGGAAAAGAACACTTCCATTATTAGACTTTTATACTTATTTACACTGCCTGCCGGACGCTCCAGGTTGTGCGGATTTAGTAGGGAAAGGGCCCGTTTTTTTACGTTTAAAAAAGCTTTTTACACCTATAGGCCGAAACTTCTTACCAACTGTGTCAACGCCCCTTGTACGCGTTGTTTCGATAAAGGTCGGATCTGTTTCTCTTTAAGCTTCAAGATCACTGACGACGCATGCTTCAAGCAGCAACTGTACAAGAGAAAACTGCTTTAGTAGAGACCGCACTGCTGCTGCTCCTTCGTGCCCACTCCAGGTTTTAACACCAGGGCTGACGCAACTCCGCCCATCGCAGACAGAAAATCCCGAAACCTCAAGAACAAAGTGTGGCTAGGGAAGTAACGGGAATCGAACCCTGGACCTTTACGCCATGACAATGACAAGCTAACCACTGGGCCAACCCAAAGGCTGGAGGGGTACGGGTTAGCAGCGATGGGGAACAATAAGATGCGCTACGAAATGAAAAATAAAAAAAGGCTTCCTGTGGCCGAAACAGAGACTGGGCCTCCCGCTTTATGAACATGGCGCCGATATGATTGAGCCATAGTCGAATTTTATGCGTATAGCATTTCCTGATTGATTGATCGATTGATTGATTTATGGAAGGGTTTAACGTGCCGAAGCAACGCAGGCGATGAGGCGCGCCGTAGTGGAGGGTTCCGGATGAATTTTGACCCCCTGGGGATATTTAACGTGCGCCGAAATCTCGAACACATGGGCGTTTTTCTTTTCGCCTCCATCAGAGCATATCATTTCCTTTGGGTTCATAACGTGGGCGTGGGCTTTCAACTTGGCTGCGGGTTCTAGCGCATACTGCGCGTACACTATAGGAGAGATGTGAAAGCCTGCGGACGAATCGATTCGGACCTGGCAGTTGATAGATGTGAGACGCTGACAGATGGAGCAGAAACTTAGTGTCTTACGAAACAACTTAGAGCAAACTGAGATTAGCTGAACGGGCTATGGAAGGAATAATGATCGGAGTAATACTTACAGACAGGAAACGAGCTTCCTGGATCAGAAACAAACTAGAGTAGCAGATATCATAGTTAAAATAAGAAAATTGAATGGACTTGGGCTGGTCACGCTTGTGGTGTATCTACCTTACAATATGCACAACCATAGCATTGCACAAGGCACGCACTCATGCACACTGCGAGGAGCCACCGTGGTTTCGACCTAGTTGAGCACGCTCACGATACTGAAACGCTGTTGCGCCAACTCAACACCTCCTCTGTTGGGCAGGAGGAGTAGGGGCGACAAGGGAATATGCCCAGGGTACGGAGGGAAGACTTTATTTTACATCAACGTCCCAGTTACACGATCTAAGGTACAGGTACGCACTTCCGTTTAGTTGAAAGGGGCGATGGCGCGCTACGCGCAAGTGTGTGCGTCGTCGGCGCAGAGCCAGTGAGCTCTTCGGTCAGGGGAAAATCCGGGCGCGGCGCAACTGTTTTGCGGGCGCTTCGCCGTGCTGGCCAGATCGGCTCGCAGCGGCGAGGGAGACGCGGCCCGTTCACTCACAGGTGCGTACCGCACGGCGTGATCGTCTAGTGGTAGGTACGGCCTTACTATATGTGAGCGTAGGGACAACAGGAGGAGCCTAAGGCATGGGCCGGCAGCCAGAAGGGCTGGTGGGCTTTTGCCGGTGCGACAGAGTTGCAGGTGGCTGGTCAAGAAAGCGTCACATACCTTCGGCCAACACCTTCGGCGTCCAGGAAGCGTCTACCTGAACGGATCCCCGCGCAGGGCGCGCGTTCGCGTCCCGGCGAGAGTGGGGTTTGGGAATCCTTCAAACGGGCCAGCGAGGTGAGGTTAGCTCCACTACCAGGGCGGAGCACTTGCTGCGCGACAGTGTTTTATCGCCGCAACAGTGGCTGCAGCCTTCACCTCATGCAAGAGTTTGAGAAGATGGCTCTGCTCTACAGAGTGGTGCCGAGACGAGCCGGAATTTTGAGGAGAGAGGGGAAAAGCGCCGCGCAATGTCACAAACCCAGCGATCGCGCAATGGCTCGGGTGCCAGGATCCCCACATGCTACTAGGCGAAATGACACTCGGTGGTGTACCAGGGTGACAGAGTGGACACCAAGAGACTGGTTTAGAAATAGAGGAAGGCGAATTTCTTAATGGAGGGACTAAATAAGGAAATTCGGAGGCAACAAATGGACTGGAGCGGCACGTGCAGGAGCTATTTGACGTCTATAGGACCGGTCTTTGTATTGCGGTGGACCTAATAGGCTACTGCTGCTGCTGCTGATGATGATGCAACAGTCAGGTTTCCGACGAACAAGAAGGGTCGCCAGCTCTGCTGTTTTACCAGCCTCGCAGCACTAGTACAAGCTGCGCAATTTTTTAGTTATTATTAACACCCCTATAGGAGTTAGAAAAAGAGTGGGTTTTCTGAAAATTTTATCTCCTTGTAGACGCATTCAGGTATGAAACGCATGATTGCTCATATACGTGATGCTTAACAATATTTACAATTTGCACTGTAGAATCCCTTTGAAGAGGTCACAGCCGCATCGCCATCGACTGCCATACACCTGGTGCGGCCAGCAATTTTCTGTAGGGAACTAAGGTGAATCTCCCTTGGCTGGCATCGTCGTCATGTCTCGTGCTTCCCGAGCGCACGTACTCCTTCTTCGTCTTCTGTCTTGCCCCTAGACGTTCCATTGAAACAGACCTCGATGGTCACTTGCCTTCCTGTTCACGCTTGATTCTTGTCCTGGGGGGGTCGACGGACACCACAACTTGGTGCCGAAGCCCGGGACTTCTGTCTACCAGGCCGACACCGACAAGCAGGAACGATAGCCTTCCTTCGATGGCTTCTGCTTGAGAGATCTCCGAGGACCAAGGATGACTTCGATCGAGCGGAAGCTGCGGCGACGAACTGCCCTTCGGGACGGGCTTTCGTCCGTGTTGACTGAGATAGAAGACTGCCTCCGAAGCGACAGACCACGGCGATGGACGCAGCGATATTTTTGGAGAAGATCGAGGCCATGTATCGACCGATTCAGAAGCTGGACGACGACATTTTCATGGACACCACGGAAGAAATGGTCACAGAAGAGACTTCAAACACGACTTCGTTCAGTGACAAGGTGGGGAAGATTATGGCGGAGCTTCGCTACAGATTTCGATAACAACAGGCCTGGGATTTTCTCGTTTCGCCTCCTGTGACGAGACCCCCCATAGCGAGCCCGCAACCACTGGAGGAAAGCTACCAACAATAGAGCTCACGAAGTGTGATGTAGCCCCGTCATAATTTGACCAGATTATGGAGTCAGTTTGAGCGCGCCGTAGCCAACAATTTGGAGCAGCGAGCGATGGGAAAATTATAATATTTTACCAACCTACTCGTCGGCTCGGCTGCTTCAGCAGTCACTGGACTCCTCATGACAGATCAGCGCTACAACGACGCAATAGAAATACTCCGGAAGCGCTTCGGTGACCACACTCTTATTGCTCGAGACCACCTGTGGGCCCTGATTGACTTAACACCTGTTTCCTTATCAGCTGACGCAACGAAATACGAAAGCTCTATGACGACATGCAGACACACTGTAGAAGCTTGAATGTACTTGGTACGAGCCCAGAGTTTTATTGTGCCATGCTACGTGAGATCTTTTTTCGCGCTCTCCCTCGAGACATGGTCCTGAGGTACCACCGGCATTGAAAAACGTCGTCTACTGCTTCAACGTCAACCGGAATGGAGCGTGAGCACCAACCAGCAGATCACACGAAATAGTTCGACGATTTAATCAACTTCTTTGGAGTCGAACGTGAGTGTCTGGAAGCAGTTATACTGAGCGTGCCTCCGAGAACTAAGTTTAATGCAAATGACGAGCCAAGGGAACATCGTCAAACAGCAACTTTCCAACATCGAGATTCTGCGGCAGCCCTCTAACGAGACGCCACAGTGCCTGTTTTGTTCCGGCCTGCACGGTACAGGACCTTGCTCGGATAAGAAAATCACTATGAACCCGAAGAAACCTCTCTTCAGAAATTACGGACGTTGTTTCTGTTGTCTGACCCATGGACACATCACTCGGCATTATAAATAGATGATCGTTTTCCCATTATGCAAACGACGGCACGTTCCCTAAATGTGCAACGAAGACCTAGAAGAGTCAAAGAAAAACACGCATTTGGTTGGCGCGAATTACGAACTTGCTGTTCTCTCCAAACAGGTAACTGACCTAGGTGACAATTGCGAAGTAGCAGAGCTAAGACCCGGTCACTTGGTGAACAGGCACGATCAAAACTTTTGCCACGGAAGCAACAACTGAGATGAGAACCAATCGAGGAAATGGAGAAGCCAGTCACTGGTGCATTCCACGTCGTGGGAAGAATCCTCACAGATCTCTTATATGCGCAATTCACGCCACAAGCCGGAGAATTTTCCCGTGCAGCCCCAGCAAATAACCGAGGAAACGAGTCCACATACCTCCACACTTATGATATGTACCTCGAATCCGGCGGACATTAACCAATTGAGCTGTGTGCTACGAACCCACATCGTAGTTGCGCGATCGTGTCGATTTGTCTGCAACCTTCGGAACGAGAGAAGAAGCAATCAGCTGGCCTCCAACAATTGCGCCTCCGACGACTGACAAAATATGGATAACGGAGGACTACGGAATCCAGGGCTTGAAAGGACCACGTTTCTTCAAGACGCCATGTTTGAAGAAGCGCTCTCACTCCATTTTCAACTGTGCCAGTGCAAGTGCCATTTGTCTAAATGTGGACCCCGACATAAGCTTTGAAAAATTGTGCAAAAACTACACTGCATTGCATCCTGCCGCCGGGTATGCCAGACTGTACGCCCCCACTGCGCAGGGACTTGTGCAATGGCTGCATGCTCAACGCCTATACCTTTTAGATGCAGACAGTTTCCACATCGTTGGCCACCGGGAAGATGTAGAATCTCTTTGAAGAGGTCACACCCGCATCGCCATCGACTGCCATAGACCTGGTGCGGCCAGCAATTTTCTTTAGTGAACAGAGGTCAATCTAACTTGGCTGGAATGCCGTCATGTGTCGTGCTTCACGAGCGCACGCATTGCTTCTTCGCCTTCTCTCTTCCCGCTAGACGTTCCATTAAAAGAGATGTCGATGGTCACTTCTCTCCCCAATTGACTCTTGATTCCGGTCCCCGGGGGTCGACGGATCGCACATGTACAGTTTGCCTTAAACAATATGTCCTATTTTGAGTCTGGGTGTGAAGTCAAGTTGCGCGTTTTAACATGAAAGCGTTTTATGCCGGGATGCACCAAGATTTCCCCGACGTCATATCCGTCACGGAAATGACGCCTGTATAACGAACCCAGGAGAAACAGAAAAAAAGTTTCATAGACGCGGATGGTGCTGCCGTTTAGCAGAGGTGAAGCGAAGTAGGGCATCATGACCTCAACGAGCGCCGACAGTTGGCACCTCGACGGGGCAGCGTAAGCTACGCCATTTCTCAGTGCGACGGGCCCGTGTTATTAAACGGTTACATTGTGCGCCGCAAAAAGCAACGACGCGACGGGCGAATGCCGAAAATGTGACTGTGACGTGGCGGTGCGAAGAGAAATGCCAGCGGGAAGTAAAAAAGTGTTCGCGCGTTCACGGTCCAACATACGAGCTCTGCCTCTCGCGTTCCACTAGCTGAGCTCGTCGCAACGGAACTGTTTGTGATACACGCCACAGAGCAGGACAGAAGTTGTCGCACCTTTGCCGAAGCGACCTTCCAGCAGGACGTCGCTCGCCAAGCACACCCACAAGACAGCTGCCGACTCGCAAATCATGCTCTTTTCGCTGTCGATTTCGCCGCACATTTACCTTTCGTGTTTTATCGATTCCTATGAGGGAGGAATCAACCACACTTTTCAGATTTCTCGCATTTTGTGTTGGAGCCGTAGGTACATTAGCACTCCCAGACATCGCCAGTTACAAATGATGCGAGCCAGCCGGGCCCGTAAATGCGAGCACCAATTTGCGTTTTCACAGCCTTTTAGCCTGTGGGGCCGTTTGAAATGACAAAAATTGTTTATTACACTTATATAAATTGAACCTACATTGCACTTACAATACACCCGTTCGTACTGCCTCAGGGGTGTACCTTCGAAAACTCACCTTCGTGAACAGCCTACGCCGTGACTAGAATGCACTGCCGAAATTTCGAACCTCTTGGTACACCAGTTCTGCTTATTGACTTATTGACTTATTACAAAACGTTCTTATGAAAATGCTTCATTATCTTGCTCACCACGTCGTTTAAATATAAAAGTAGTGCATTACCCTAGGTGTAATCCTTAATGAAAAAGCATCTTCGTCGTCAAAGTTGGACCATGAGTAATCACTTTGCCGAGTTTATTTTAGTGCACGAGCACTTTGGCGGCCGCAATTGGGGTTTGTAGACGGCGATGGCGATGGCGATGGCCTCCGCGTTGGCGTTGTAACCGAGCGAGTGAAGGCAGGAAGAAAATGGCGGAGATAACAGCAAAGTAGCGCGCGCCGCCTTGCGTCACCTGATCACGCGATCACTTCCTGAGACGTAGCAGATATGTGCCGTGACAGAGAAGACCGCATCTCGTGCTGTGCACAAATTTCGCCTTAGGTAGTTTAGTAATCGTCAGTGCATTTTTTTAGAATTTCCACTTGTGCCCTGAACGCCCATACATCCAGCCTCAGCCAACGCTCTCGATGACCTAATTTCTAACCAAAATATTTCAGGAAAATACAATGCCACCCCTATCTTTCTCGCAACTTCAGCCAGTAACCACACCTTACAAGGCATTATAACGTGGTGTTTTATTAGCAGGGTAAATGTCGGTGGCGGTGTGAAGAAATAGAAACAAATTACCAAGTAAATAGCGATCGCGAGTGAGCGCGTGTCTTGTGAGATAGCGCCCAGGGGCACGTTACCGCGCGGGGGATCGACCAGGAATCGGGCATAAGGCTGGTGGCGGAAAACACGTTTTCATATGAGCTGACGAAAAAGAAAAAAAGGTGGGTGGACTCTTCTCTGTGCAGAAAGCCGCGAGCGACTGCTACTGCTCTACCCGGGAGATGAGGTGTTCATGAGTCGCAAGCTGAGAGCTGGTCAGCATGCCCTCCCACTGCTCCGGGGTGGAGGAAGGGAGGGGGTTCGGATGGTCGGCGCATGCACATACAAGGTGGTCCGTCGTATTGGGAGTGTGGCAGGTAGTGCTGTTGTAAGAGTATGTAGTGGGGGATATATGGTGGAGAATAGGGGTGTTAAAATATGTTTCCGTCTGGAGCCTGTGCCATATTTCGGGCGTCGCAAGTTCTGAGGGAGGGATGAGGGGTGGGTAACGGCGGCGGCTCTGACGGTAGTGGTGCAGAATATTGGTGTAGCCACTGGGAATGGAAAGGTTGGAGGACGGTGGTGCCAAGCAGTGTTTCAATCGCTGGGCGTCAGACATCCGCTAAGAAGCAATGAGAAGTCCGCCAGATTCCGCTAGATTCTAAAACATATCCGCTAAATTTCCCGCTAGGGCTTATTTTATTTAAAAAACAGTGCAGTTTCGTATGGGAAATACCTTTACGATCCCTTAAAGCTCCCCAGAACTACGAGAGCTGAAATAACATATAAAAGAGTCTTCCGAGGAGTCTAACTAGAACACATGAGGCTTCAGTGCTGCGGTGGTCGTCATTGGTCAACCTCATCACAGATGAGGGGTAAAGTTATAAATGCTCACACTGATGAAAAAAAAGAATTCTCAGGTCAAGAAAAACCCATCGAGGTCTTCGTCGGCGCTGTCATCGTCTGACACAATCTCCACAGGACCGCTGGTACTTGTGGAGGGACCATAAAGGTGACATGATTGCACATACGTTGCAGATGTCCCGATTGCACTAAAAACTGCCGCGGGAAGTTCCTAATCAAAACAACTTTTCTGGTGTCGCTTCTGCCTCGCTCTTATGACAAGGATGGCGGTTGTTGTTTCAGGCTTCAGCTTGATCCTCAGCTTGGATTTTACTATGTTAAGCTGACTAAACATCCTCTCTACTTCGGCATTTGAATACGGCAGCCAGAGAATCGACATGGAAAATCCGGCCAGCTCGGAGAGCCGGTTTTCGCCGCAGGCGTCCTTATAGGAGTGAACTTCACACCAGAACGACTGCGAGGACGATATTTGCTTCCAGTCCAGGAGGGTGATTTTGCTCCACTAGTTTTGAATTTTTTCCATTGTCTCAGGGGCACTGCTATTGCTTCCAGCAGAGGAATCCATGGCTCTTTCACGACGCACAAAGCGTTTTTGACCGATAAGAGTGACGTTTTCTGGAGAACTGTGATGTTGTCGGGAAGTCGCTGTCGTATTTGATCTACTAGCGTGGTAACAAACCTTATGCAGCTTTCTCGCATCACAGCTTCATCTGCGAGAGAGAAGCCGTCGGTCATCTGAGATTTCACTTTGTCAACGTACGTCTAAAACAGGTAGCCCAGATATAGCTTAGGGTTCAAGTGGTCCTCAAGTCTACATGTGAGAACGTCAATCTGCTGTTTCGGAATTACGACTTTTTTAACCGAGCTTTAAAGAAAAGTCATGTCTTTCAGCAGCTTTGTTTGATCCACATATTTCGCCTCGAATACCTTGTTAACCTTCCGAACATCTACCAGAATCGGTCTCAAAAAAAGCTAGTACCCCAGATATTTTTCGTACGTACCATACAGCACCTCTTCCGCATAGCACTTTTCAGTCTGCCTTGCCATCTCAAAGTGCGCCTTCAATTCGGTCCACTGGTCTACGATCCTTGATACGGCTATTTCGAGGGATAGCCATCGCGTCCTGCAGGCTTGCGCTATCTTCAGTGGTTCATAGCCGTCATTCATCAGACCGTAGGGATTCTAGTACGCAATTTTCCGGGCAGGTGATCTTGCGAACCAGTTGCACGCTTCGCTTATTAGGTATTTCAAGTTTCTCGGCAATGTTTCCGCTGTAGAAGCCGACGTGGCTAGCTGCAAAGAGTTGCAGACGCAGCGGATCAGTACGAGGTGCGGAGCCTCAGCTTTCAACTTCCGATGAACGCCATTATTGATCCCCGTCATAACGCTTGCGTTGTCTGTTCCTACGCCTCTCATCCTTTCCAGTTTAAGACAGTACTCCATCAGAGTGGATTTCACGACCGCCACAATTCCATCTGCCGTGTACACTTCCAAGGTGCACAAGTTAAGGAATGTGGTCCCGATCCTTGACTTAGTGACACTGTGACAGATGATAGAAATGGCAAGGAATTTTATGACACTGATGTCGGCCGACTCATGAATGATCAAGTTGTCCCCGATGTCCTGTGCCAGATCTGCCTTGAAGTGCTTGCCAGGAACGTTCTTAATCACATAGCGCACTTGGAGCGGCGCATTTGATACTCTCTTGCAGCTTCGCTGTCAGAGAACGACTTCTTATAGAGTTGGCACACGTGATCGGCAGTCATAATTGAAGAATGTTCGGCGATAAATAAAGCAGTTCTACCCTCAGCGGCATTCCCCGGTTGGCTTTGCCTTCTTCTTCTTCTTTAATACCTGGTTGAAAAAAGGAGAGGTTGACGCTTTATAGAAGCGCCGGCTACTCCTTCTCGCGTAAGTTACTGTTCGTAATAGACATTTCAAGAGTCTCAAACTCACTGGCCAGTTCGGCGAAGGCAGGTCTTGCGGGAGGGTTCTTGCAATGATTCATGGAGTCAATGCACACAATATACTGCGAACACAAATTTGTCCCTGGTGTCCCTTAATAGGAGTCAGCAACTACGATAGACACTTGATGGTGGTTAGGGGTAACGTCACACACAACAGGAGATCACAAAGGACACAGAAGATTACAAACAAATCACACACTAAAGAAGTCAAAATGTGCAGTACAGAATGAAGGAAGGAAAAACGGCACAACGAGAAACGCAAAACGTAGTGTGGGCAGTCATGGTTGGAGACTCTAGCTCAATGACACCAAAGGTAGAGGAACATTTCCTACTAATAAAGTCCTAATAAAGCAGTCTCTAGAAAGAGTTTAACAGCAGAAAAAGAACGCCGTCGCTGACTGGGTGTTGTCCATGGTTCGAGAACTTTGGCTAGGTTAAACGGCCTATTGTCTAAGGACATGAGCACACTTTTAAAGTTCCTCCTGGCATGGTCATGTCGGGGACATTCTAAGATTACATGATGAATCGTTTCATCAGGATGACCACATAAACATCTTGCACTTTGAACTTTCCCGATTTTGTGGAGAAATTGCTTTGTGTAAGCAGTGCCAATGCGGAAGCGGTGTATAAGCGTCTCTAAGCATCTGGATGTAGGTGTTGGAATTTGGAATCGTAGTAAGGGATCAACCTCAAAGAGCAGGCTACTTTGGGACCGTTCGTCAAACCATGCAGCATGGCAAAGGCTGTCACTAGCTCTCTTTAAAATATGTCGCAAGTCCGAAATGTAGAGGGGCAATATGTCGGAGGTTGGAAATTGGTGCGCTTGGCGAGCTGCCACATCTGCCGCTGCATTGCCGGGATTATTGCAGTGGCCAGGAATCCATTGAAACACAATAGGGTGCACTTCAGAGGCTCTCGTTAATGCTTTCAAAGTTTCATACACCAATGAATCGTTGAAAGCATTGCGAGTATGTTTCATAGATGCTAATGCTGCTTGAGAGTCAGACAGAATCAACCAATTTTGTGGAACTGCCACACTGCCGATGAACCGCAAGGCCAACAGAACAGCGTAAAGTTCTGCCGTAGTTGAGAAAGTGTAATGGGACAGCCTAATTTTGTGTTCATAGTGTAGGGTCGGTATTACAAAAGCAGATGTAGAGGAGGTATGTAGACAAGATCCGTCTATGTACACATGTGTGAAGCCAGAGTAGAGCATATATATTTGACAAAGAGACAGTTGCTGCGCAGCGATAGCAGGCAAATGCCCTTTTCGGAATAGACCCTGCACAGTTAACTGAATAGCAGGACATGGAAGAAGCCATGGCGGATACACAGGATCACCTGGCCAAACCTCGTACATAGGTAAAATGCTTATATTTGCCTCAAGCGTCCTGTGCATCCTACAACCTTTCCTTTCTAAAAGACCTTGTTTAAGATGGTGGCGGGAGTGCTGGGTTGATAATCGAAAAAAATGCCGCCACGTTTCTACAGTTCGCATCACTGGGAAGGGAGGCTGGCGAGCTTCAGCAATTACAAGAGGACTTGATGATGGCCTGGGAACACCCAAACAAACGCGCAAACTCCTAGCCAGCAACCTTTGAAGTCTTTCTTCAGCGGTGTTGGAAATCCCGTGCAGAATTGGCGCTGAATACTCAATTCTTTGCCTAATTAATGCAGAGTGAACCTGTAGTTGTGATGATGTACGTCCACCCCATGATGTGCCCGTAAGCCTACGAAGAATAATAATAATTGCATTGACATTTCCTACAAGCATCTTGATGTGTGCAGCCCAGGAAAGTTGCCGATCTAATGTTACACCCAGAAAGCGATGTTCTTTTACGGTTTTAATAGGCTGACCTTCAAGGGAGAGAATGAAAGTTTTTAGTTGCTTCCTCGTGAAAGACAACACGGCTATTTTTGTATACGATAACGTCATCCCACACTCTTTTAGGAAGTTTCGCACACTAGTTAAACCTTCCTGTAAGATGGACTGAAGGACGAGGGGATTGGGACCCGACGCCCATATGGAGACATCGTCGGCGTAGATGGAATGCTACAAGCCTGGTGGCAATCTGCGTGGTAAGTTGACCATGACACAATTAAATAGGAAAGGACTGAGGACACTACCCTGTGGTACACCCTGAGAAGGAACGTGCTCGGAAGTACGACCGTTAGATGTTTCCATGAAAACTTTTCGGTTGGTAAGGAATTCTTGTATCCATCTCAGAGCTCGCCCATGTATGCCCATCTGCAACATACTCTGCAGGATGTGAATGTGACTGGCAGTGTCTAACGCGCGCTTTATATCCAAAAAAACCGCAATTGTTCTGTTCCCCCGACTGCGCTCATGCTCGACCCATGTCACAATATCAAGTACTGCGTCAATTGATGAACGCTTCCATCGAAATCCCGACATGCATTCAGACAACACTTGTGTCCCATCACACCACCATTGAAGCCTTGCCGCAATCATTTCCTGCATAAGTTTGCACAAACAGCTTGTCAGGCTCACTGGACGGAAAGACTCAAATGACAATGGTGTCTTCCCGGGCTTGAGAATTGCATTGAGACGCGCTGTCTTCCAGGATTCCGGAACAGCTTCTTGACTCCACAAAGTGTAGAATAAAGCTAGCAGTGTGGACGTACCCGTTGGACCAAGATTCCTAAGCATAGCATACGTGATGCCATCGGGCCCGGGAGCCGTTTTGTTAGGGCATGAAGCAAGTGCACTTTGTAGTTCACTGATCGTAAAAGGACAATCTATTTCCGGGTGCTGAAGGTGGAGCTTCTGATGCACCTCGTCGTTGGCAATCTGCACGGAGGTTCTATATTCCAGAGAGTTTGTCTCGACACCTGGTTGAATTACCATTTTACAAAATTCATCGGCTACAGTTCTCTCTGGGTCCCCGCGGGCAACAGCAAGAGCTCTGAAAGGGTAATTCTGGGCTACTGATCCACAGAAGGACCTTATAACTGTCCACATTTTATGAGAGGGGGTAAATGGTGATAATGAGCTGCAGAAATCACGCCACCGTTTTCTTCCTAGCCTTTGAAGGTGACGCCGTGTAACGGAGTGAATTTTTTGGCACTGATTGTAATCCTCGACACTCCCAGTTCGGCGATAATGTCGCTCCGCTCGCCTTCTAACAGCACGGAGACGATCATATTCACTGTCAACTGCACCGTAACGGTCTGGAACGGTGACTGCACGCGTGCACGTCCGGAAGGTGCTATGGATAAATTGTGTGAAATTTTCAATATTCACAGGTGCAACAATATTCGCGGAAATGTGACGACGAAACAGCTGCCAGTTTGTGAGCTTAGCGTACCTCTTTGGCGCACTAGTGCACAGCTGAGAATGCTTTACTAGAATAGGGAAATGATCACTTCCACGGGTTTCAACATCTATTGTCCAGCTGATTCTGTTCAAGATGTCCTGGGAGCACAAAGTTATATCAATGGAGCTCGAGTACCGAAATCCCCGAAGAAATGTCGGGGACCCATCATTTAGAACTGTCAAATTGCATCTGTCAGCAGCGCACTCAATGACGTATCCGCGGGCATCGCAGTGATCACTTCCCCAGATTGAATCTTGGAAGGAAGAAGTGATCACTTCCCCAGTGGTCACTTCCCCAGGACTTGCCTTTTTGTAGTGAAGCCCAGTTCCTTCTGGATTGATGAACTGCCAGCCAGTTCCCTATGCTTCTTGCTGTTCGCATGAGCTTTCAGGTCTGAATATCTGCTGCCTAGTTGACAGCCGCAGTGCTTGCACGCGGACTTGTTTTCCGTCAGCAGACGCTTTGCATTGCAGCCATTTGCTGAGCAAGGGACCCTCCAACCACTCCGTCCTGAACTTCTGCGAATATACCACTTTCGGCATAACTCAAGAGGAAGAAGAGTCAGGTTACACGGAGAATAAACAGAACCGTTTTTCGACACAAAGCAGTCCGACGTCTACCTTTGTTCTCTGCAACTTCAACCGCAAAAAAAAAAGCAAAAACTGGGTGTCTGCTTCGCCAATAGCCTCGCTTCCCGCCGGGACTACAGGCGCCCCCTGCCGCTTGCGGTGCAAGCAGCGAGCCCGCTCCCTACACGATAGCGGACTCACTGTTTGCACGGCAAGCGGCAGAGGCGCGCAGAGTCCATGAATTAGTCGAGTTCCTGTATATAGCTTCCCCAGTGGAGCAGAGTTGCGCGTCCATCCACCATCGAGTTCAAGGTCATGCGGGAAAGCCACCCGTCTCGCATGTACGAGCTGCCTGGGGGCGTTGTGCCAGGGGCAACCGCGAGGAGGAGTGGCGAGAAGCGTCGCGGATTAAAACTGGCGCACGATACTCGGCTGCTTATCAGCTACGCCGCTACTGCCGCTTCGGCAACCACCGATGCTCGGTTGACCAAAACTGACTGAATACGGTGTCTAGTGCGCAGCACTGAAAGCGGGCTTTCCTGGCGAACTGGAGCAGGCGGCATGTGGCAACCAGACGCGCAACTCTTGCATAATAGAGTGGCGCAACGGAGCTCGTCTCTCATGTGTCACTTGGCAAGCGATCGCCGCTTTTAAACTTCATGTATTCGTTTGTCTGAGATAGGCGGAGCAAGTGAACAGGAGCCCTCCTACCCTCTGATGTTAAACAATTTCTGCATTTTTAGAGGACAAGGAAATAGTGTCGTGCAGGACGATTTTAAATCGGTGCACTGCGTGAGGTATCCGCCAGAAATCCGCTGTGTATGAAAATGGCCCGTCAAAAAATCCACTAGCCGCTGTCTAAGTTTTTCCACGCCAGAATAAAATGAAATCCGGCAGATTTAGCGAAAAATCCGCTAAATTGGCATCACTGCTGCCATGTCGCCCGCCCCCGATAGGAACGCCCGGAGTAGGATATCGCGGGCAGCGGCGTGCGCCGCCTCATATCCTGGGAGTGAGACATGACCTGGGGTTCATACAATTTGGATGTAGGGCAGTGTCTTTATTGTCTGGAGAAGCTTGAGAGCGGGAGGTTAAATGCATCCGGTCAGAAAGTTCCGACAAGCTTGCTGTGAATCGGTAAGGATGGTTACATTGCCGGTAGGTGCTGTGGTGGCGGCGAGGGCTGTGGCTGTCTCTTCGGCTGTGTGAAAAAATAGCTGCTGCGAGGTGTGTTTGCTGTTGCCAAGGTATGGTACGTCCTACAGGCGATTTGTATGTCAAGAAGGAACATACAAAAGCTGCACAGAGTGTTTGCGGTGTTTTTGTGGGGCTCAAGTTGGGAGCGCATGAGTCGAACTAATTTGTTTCGCTCGGTGAAAAGTGGTGGATTGCGACTGGCACATTTGTTTATCCGAAAAATAGTTTCTAGGTTTATGTTTCTGAGAGATCAGAGAGATTGCTTTCTACATACTGTGGTACAAGCCCGACTACGTGATGTCATTCCAGACTATGTAGTTTCAACTTCTGAAATGCGATGTGTACGTGTGCGTGGGTTCTTGCGGGAAGTTGTGGATGCTTTTAGGATTTTAAGGGTTAGGTTTTCCTCGGAGTATTTGAGTAGTGTACCGCGAAAACGTTTGTACAAAGATATGATTGATGTGTGTCTGCCTGTTCCGGTTTATCGTCAGTTATATCAGAGTCCTTCAATGCTTTACTGGTCACGAAACTTCGGCGGTCGCTTCATATAGGGACCGCGCGCGCCACTACAGGCGCCACCGCCGCACGAAGGTCATCTAGCCGCCGCGCGTGCGGCGTATTGGCGAGCTCTTGGCGTGCAAACGCTCGCTGCTTTTGGTGTCTGCGAGCTGATTAAGTGTGTTTTTTTTGTAGTAGTAGTTAGCGATGAATAGTCCAGTTATTTTGTTTATCACCTGCCTTCAATGGGGTTTTATTTTTCGAAGTAAGTTACCGTAGACTTCGGCCGCGAACGGCAACGGCTTTTGTGTGCTCTGGCACAGGCGCTGCACCGTCGTGTTTACGGATTTTTAAATCTATATTGCTTCTTTTCTTAAAGCAAAGTTGTAAATACCACACATACGGTAGCTGTGTAGTCACGGACTGCTGCGGGCCTATCGATAATACAATAAAAAAACTGAAAGAAACCAAATACGCGACGTTCAGACTACGCTTAATGAATCCGTTGATTGCTCTGGAATGCACAGAACGCTAAAAGAGATAGCCCAATAGTATTGTCATTTCGATGAGTGGGTACATACTTGAAAGCATCTAAAAACGCTGCAGAAACGCGATGGATCAAAACACGAAGAGATATATGTTACTCCATGTGTCTTTCTGCTTCCACGCTTTGCAATCCTTGCAAAAACAGGAAGCGAAAAAAGAACAATGAAACTGATTTTATCACACGCAGCAAAAAATTTCAATTACGAAGGGAGACAAAAGAGCGCGGTCCAGCGTACAAAAATTTATTTTTTCGCGCTGCGATGTGCAGCACACGGAGGAAACAGAATATTGCCACGTAGCCAAGAATGACGCAAAGCTTTTCTGAACGCAGCGAGCTAGCGATCTCCTGCACTACAAAAGACTAGAATGAAACACAAACGCCTAAGAAGCAGTCTGCAGTGTGACGTGAACAGATGAGCGCCGATTAAGTGAGTTGCGCGGCGTTTGCTGGAACGTTATTAATTTCAGACCATGGAAATAGGTTCGAGAACATTGTCGAAGAAACAAAAAGTCAAGTTAGCGGCAAGGTGGCGCCCTATATAAGAAAAGGGAATCGGCCACGCGCGGTTACAAAACAAACAAAACGAACCCTAAGGGATAATTCGCGGAAATATGAAAAGTAAAAGCACAAGGATGTCCCAAAGCTTTTTTACACGCGAGCCTGAGCGCAAGGTAATACAAGTTTGCAAACAGGTAATGAAGCACCGCTACAACCTGACTGATATGACAAAAATCCGGCTTTAAGTTAGCCTTGTACAATTCTAGGCCCACATTAGTACATTGCTTTTTCCATTCTCACACACAGTGCATTTCCACACACTGTCGCACACTTATAATCGAAGCTGAAATCTCCCGTTGCTTGCCTTGGAATGGCGCCCCTCCATTTCTCACACAGCTGCCCGTCGCTCGGTCAACAGAACAAGGAAACATTTTCTGTGGTATCGTTGTACAAGGAACGACATCCCGGGACGCAACACATGTTCGGCATCGTCGTTGCACTACTTAAGTCGCATCACAAGAGCGCGATATGCACGTTACATTTTTGTCCCGCACAAAATAAACACAACTCGCCGCGGCTCCGCCGTTCGAGCCAGCGCAACGCCGCCCGAGGAGTGACCTCAGTGAGAGGGTGGCGCCACCGCGCGGCGGCCAAATGCAGCATATGAAGCTCTCCCATTGAGTTACGGAGCAGTTTCGTGACCAGTAAAGCATTGAAGGACTCTGGTTATATGCAGTAGGTTCAGAAAAAGATGTTCTAAAAAGAGTGAAACGAATGCCAGTACGTTCATCTGTTAAATCCTTCTTCTTTAAACTTCATAGCGGCACGCTTCCAGTAAAACCCTGGCTGCAGGAAAAAGGACTATATGTACACCCATGGGAACTTAACTGTAGACTATGCCAAAAGCTGGAAACAATTGAGCAGATTTTTCTGGACTGTTGGGATGCGGTGTTTCACTGGGACATCCTCCAACGAACCCTGAAAAAAGACTTACCATTAACGCCTTATGGCATTCGGTTTTTGCCCGTAAACAACGATGGAGGCGTGCCCTATGATATGTTCATGGCACTTAGTCTGCATTCTATGTGGAAAACTCGCATGGCGGTTCAAATTGCCGAAGAGGATGCTCGCACAGTGCGAGAGTACTTCATTGAAAGCGTTGCTTATATAAGAGAAGTTTATCGAGTGATGCCGGAAGAGCCTGAGTGGTTACCCGTTCTGGATGTTCTAGCGCAATTTAAGATGTTTTAAGCCACTCCCTTCAGCCGATTGGTGGCTGGAGCTAGTAATTTGTGTACTGAACAGTGCGTGTTGTGTTGCGCCAAGCAGGCAATAAAGAAAAAAAAAGAGGTCGGGCAGGCGTGTGGATCCACCAGATTTTCCTGGTTACGTCTAACTTCAGGTAGGCTGCCTCGAGGACGCCAAAAACATTTAGTGGCAAAAATCTTGGCGAATTCTTACCAAAAAAGACAGAATATTTTGCCGGGGAGTAACGCAGACCTCCTCCGGTCCCAACTGCGGTCAGCCAGAATCCACGCACACACATTCTCAAGCTGCACTGTAGTGCGTTGCGTTTGGCGCATCATACACAATGCCGCTCCAAATTTGGGCCTTGCATGGTATCAACGGAGAGAACGGTGCCCTGGCACTCCCCTACACACAGAACACAAATAAGCCGGAATGGGAGTAAATGGCTTGTTGCATAACTCAGTACCAATGCGGAGTTTTCAAAACTCGTTCCAATGGGAGTTTCGCCTTACTCCCATTATTTCCGCAGTTTTTTCAGTAGCATATGGGAGTTTCGTTTCACTGCCACTACAATGGGAGTTTCCATGGGTACCATTGGAAGTGTATTGTTTCCTCCAACTGGGAGTTTTAAGGGGGCGCGTTGGGAGCAGTGTTCACCTGCATTCGAGGTTTTGTTTTGTTTTTGTGCGCTTGATATAAGCGCTGCAGAGGAATTTATTACTGTATTTGAGAGTTCCTAATTAGCTCATAGGCCGCATTTTCATTTTTTTTTAGGATTATGTAATTTCTAGTCTTTTTCCGCTTCAAACGTTTAATGGCGAAACGTCAAAATTTTGTTTTCTGCACAGTCAATTTATTGTATAATAATTACATAAATACGATATACGTGTGAACATGTTAATAAGACAATAAAAACACTGAATCAACAAAACAGCTACATCGAGAACACAAGGTATCTTGGTAAGAACTTTATCTACTACAACACTCCTCAACGAAAAAAATTTAAGCCATTTGCAAACAATGACTTCAGCATGCCGTCGGTGCGCTGCTCGCTTGCACCTGACTCCCAAACGCTGACGTTGCCACACCTCCTGGCACGTTCCCCAGAAAGCCACAGCAGCACATGCATTAAAGGGATAGCAAAACGCTTTAAATCTGCGGCCACAAATACAGAAGCATATTGGGCGTCTGACCTGAAAAAAGAAGAAAAACAGAAATGCACTATAAAGACGCTGAACTTGTCAATATTGTGTCGAACGTTTCGTAATGACGGAATGTTTATTTAAAGGTACGCAAACTTGCACTTCCGTCCGAGACACCTGCGCTCACTAATTAGTCAAAACGAAGTGCTCTGCTGTTCAAAAGGGTGCGCGACCCTTGTGGCGACCAACTTCTCAAAATGCTTTCTTTCCCTCATTTTCTTGCGTTTAGTGCGCTGGGAGCGAGCTTCAGGTTTTACCACCCGCCCTGCCCCTCTCTCCCCTCACCCAAAGGGTAGGAAAAATTGTAGCAGGGTGGCGAGTTGGGCGAGTTGGTGTACTTGCATCTTGGGTAACAGCGTGAAATAACAGGGACACAAAAGGAACGAAGTGGACAGGACTAGCGCTGACACGCAGTGACGACCGGCTCCACGCGTTGAAGTCCCGCTGCTGCGAAGTGAAGTCATGTTGTGCGCAGGACACACGGAGGCAGTCTTTGTAGTACCGTGCTTGTCGATGCCATTTCGCCGAAACAATCTTGCAGACCCTTCTGGAATGACCCGACGATGGGTCAAGGGCACCAAACAACCCACGGGCATCGGGTGGACAAGTTCCCAGTTTGGCGTACCATGAAGCTGTTCTCGCGCGGCAGACACAGACTGCTATGAGGGCACATAGCATCGCAGGGTTAGACGAAGTAAAGTTAAAACACTGACCCATCGTCGGGTCATTCCAGAAGGGTCTGCAAATTTGTTTCGGCGGAATGGCATCGACAAGCAAGGTACTACAAAGACTGCCTCCGTGTGTCCTGCGCACAACATGACTTCACTTCGCAGCAGCGGGACTTCAACGCGTGGAGCCGGTCGTCAGTGCGTGTCAGCGCTAGTCCTGTCCACTTCTTTCTTTTTGTGTCCCTGTTATTTCACGCTGTTCCCCAAGAATTAAGGAAAAATTTCGGTCGGTGTGATGCCTGCGTCGCGCCACCCCTTAAAAAAATAAAATAAGCAGTCCAGCGTACGGAGAGCTCTCACGGGGCTCCGACCTTCTCTCTTTCCCGTGACAGCAATTAATCGCCGACGGCACGTGGCAGTCACCCTCCTCGTAGCAGGGCGCGGCTGGCACCACACGTACTTCTCAAGAAAGCGGCCGCGCTGCGACGTTTGACCAGCCAACTTCACCTTCGCCTGCCAGTAAGCCACAGACACAGGCTAACAAAAACACCTAACAGCCGTTCAGAGTACGGACAGTTTTCATTCTGCTCGCGACTATGAATGAGTGAGTGTTCTGCTCGAGACCCGCGCAATTACGCATTGCTTTCACGCCGTTCGGCTACCCCAATGACGTTCCGGGCATGGCGCCGTCTTTGACGCACAACGCTCACCTCCAGTGGCGGAGAATCACCCGTGCAGTGACGCGGGAAACACGCTGAGTTTATTTGACAAGAGACGAGGCACAAGTCTCCCAAAATGTTTGGTAGAATAAAAAACGTGAACATCTTACCTTCAACAACATCGCAGTGGTACAACCGGCACAACCACGTTGTTTTTAACGAGCCACTCTCAGCGATCAGTGCATTTAAGCCTCGTGTCGGCTCGCTGGCGTATTCCGTCGGCTCGAAGGTCGGTGACACGGAGATGATGTTGCTGTGTGTCGCACGTCAGTGTAGGCACGTTCCACAATGTTCGCAACGAGCTTCGATTGCCGGGAAGCACTTCACATTTGTTCGTGCGGCCGCAAATTCACATCGACAATAAATTTTTGGGGACTCTGAAGCTCACACGACACACGACACCAACTGGCAGCCATTTTGTGAGAAGGCGTAGAGGAGGAAGGGGTGAAGTAGGAGGAGAACGAGATGAAGGAGGCGTGGGAGTTCCTAATACTCCCATTAGGACAAACGCAGTATTCACAGCTACATACTGCGTTTTGTGAAGAGGTACAATCGTGGCAAATGCGCCTATTTACGACGGCTTGTGCACCCCGGTTTAAACTTGCCGTTTTTCCACCATCATACTACCACACGTGGGAGCAGGCCACCTGCCGTAAGGAGTTTAAAAGACGTATTCCAGCCACAAAAACTCCCATTTAGGCTAACTTGTGTTTTTTGTGTAGGCAAAATATTGGGGGTAATGGGCGATTACGTACTATGGCGTAATCGCTGCAGGTCTGTAGCACAGAATCGCAGGCTACGTATGCAGTGGCCCTTGCTTTCTTTTTTGAGCCAAAACCTCGTGACCTTTCTCGAAGGCAAGTTGGCCCTGTTGGGGAAGAAAGAGTTTCTGGGGCATTGGTCTACCCGGTTTATTGAGGTTTCGAACAAAAGGGTTATTTTTCATGCCAGCTTTCCAGACCTGTGTCCTTTGGGATATTCGTTGTTACAATTATTTTGGTGTTAGAATCGGGTGTAAGTGCGCTACAGTACTCGTTGTGACGTTAACACACACCTTGTTTCGTTTATTGCTGCATTCATGAAGCGAATGTTTTTTGTATGCTTATTTCCCTCACATGTTATTCTTCTGGTTGTTAGCAACTATAAATTGTTTGTGTGTTAATCATTTGCCTACAATTCAACTTGAAATTGTTTGTGTGTTTCTGTAAGTGTCTGTAACTGCCAGCCTTCGGGCTCTGTTAGATTTGTAGCAACAGGTGCAGCACGTGTTAATTGTTTCTGGTTTTTACGTTGTATTATTCATACCAGGATTTTTTGATAATAAAGGAATCCTTTCAAGACAGACAGACACATACAGACATACCAAAATTTCTGCGATTAAGCAAACCAAGAAAGAATACAGTCTTTAATAGTAGGGAGGGGTATGTACAGACTAATTCTAGGTTTGTACACAGCCCAGTGTGGGCATATGCGCAAAGGTATGAGCGCCGAGGCTGATAATATTTGAAGAAGTGCTGCATAAGCTTGGCCAATGGGTTTATACTGAAATATGTAAAGAAAAATGAAGCGGAAATGATCCGGAAACACAAAAACAAAAGGAAGAAACAGCACTGTATTGCTGTTCTTTCCAGACATGGCTTCCCTAAAAGGCTGAGCTAAAGGAAATTTAAGTGAAAAATAAAATCGGCCTACTAATGTTCAGGGGCCCTATTCTCGACTGCACAAATTGCCGCCAATTTTTTGCACAAGCACGACGTAAGCAGTCAGTGACGTGCGGAACCTATAGCTATGATGACATGCAGTGTAATTTGACGATTCACTCATAAAGATCGCAACCAAGGTATAAATATTGTGCAAGAAAGATATAAAAACACTTGGCATGTACTATAAAAATTAAGACGGTAGCTGAGGGTGACAAGAAAAACACAATTCTGGAGGTCAAAATTGGCGTCAACACCACAAGGCGACCGAGTAACGTTGATCCAAAAGCGAGCGAAAGGCGGATGTCGGGCTAAAGAACATCACACAATTTTTTACCGTATATATTTATTTCTCTCAATCACATTTAGTAACATAGCTGGGCTCTCTCTGCTTCAATGCAACCTTTGTTGCGTTATCACCTTCCCTGCCGCCACCGCCACCACGCCATCGTCTGCTGCTATGTTACAAGTTTATGGCGTGATCACAGCAAAAGACGGGTGCGACCTTCGCTTCTATGACACATAAGAGCAGCGAAGCGCTACGACTGATAACCGCAGAGCCCACCGATGTCGCCGATTCACTCATTTGTCAAGCTCGACTTAAATCAGTTCTGTAATGAACGAAATAGTCACTTTTTTTTATTTTCCTGTTGAGTTCGATCATGTGATCCAACAGCTTACTACGACGAGTATGGACTAATGCCATGCATTGGGTTCTCTTTGTCATGTAAAGGCTTGCACTTCCCTCTTTTGTTGCGGTTACGCAAACAAATAATTTTATTGTATTGCCAAACATAAAAGCAAAATACTGCACGTTATATGTATGCTCCATGATCGCTGATTTGGAAGCAGTTGAAACTATAAATTGTTTTGGTAGGAAATATGCTTTAAACCGCGCGCATGCGAAACTGCGCCTGCTGCAAATTGCCGCACATTTCGCGGCGCCGTAAGCCGAGGCAATATTGTGCCCTATTTTGCTTGTATTTTGCGACAAAAACAGCCGCCATTTTCAACCTGTTACGTAGCATTGCGTCACTTTTACGCAGGCTGAAGTTGCCAATGCATGACGTAATCGTTCCTGCAAACTGTTTAAATTACGTCACGCCTTCTCAGCCAATCACAGAGGGGTGTGTATTACTAGCAGTATTGTTAATAGAAAAGGCAGGCTTATGTTGTCATGTCCGCTGCATTTAGTCTGGTTTTTCATTGCCGGCCAAGAATTATGCGCCTTTAGTAACGAGAAATAAGGCAAACTTTAGAACTTGTGTCCGTAGATGACATGAAACGTCAAAATGACGACAGCCCACACAACCGCTTTGTCAATCGGAAGCACGTGGCCAAAATTGAAAGCCATACAGACAAGACTTCCGCCAAATTGCCGGCAATTTGCACATGTTTTTTTTGCGTAAGCACAACGTATGCAATCAGTTTACGTGCTGCACCTATAGCTATGACCACATGTAGTGTGATTTTATGAGTCACTCATAAAGATCGCAAAGGTATCAAATATTGTGCAAAAAAGATATAAAAAAAACTGGCATGTACTATAAAAATTAAGAGGGGGCCCTAATCTCGACTGCACAAATTGCCGTCAATTCGCCAATGTTTTTTTGCGTAAGCACGACGTAGGCAATAAGTGACGTGCTGCACGTATAGCTATGACCACATGTAGTGTGATTTTATGATTTTATGAGTCACTCATAAAGATCGCAATCAAGGTATCAAATATTGTGCAAAAAAGATATAAAAAAACTGGCATGTACTATAAAAATTAAGACGGGGCCTAATCTCGACTGCACAAATTGTCGGCAATTCGCCAATGTTTTTTTTTGCGTAAGCACGACGTAAGCAATCAGTGACGTGCTGCACCTATAGCTATGACTACATGCAGCGTAATTTGACGAGTCACTAATAAGGATCGCAATGAAGGTATCAAATTTGCGCAAGAAAGATATAAATACACTTGGCATGTACTATATAAATTAAGACGGAGCCCTAATCTCGACTGCACAAATTGCCGGCAATTCGCCAATGTTTTTTTGCGTAAGCACGAAGTAAGCAATCAGTGACGTGCTGCACCTATAGCTATGACTACATGCAGCGTAATTTGACGAGTCACTCATAAGGATCGCAATCAAGGTATCAAATTTGCGCAAGAAAGATATAAATACACTTGGCATGTACTATAAAAATCAAGACGGAACCCTAATCTCGACTGCACAAATTGCCGGCAATTCGCCAATGTTTTTTTGCGTAAGCATGGCATAAGCAATCAGTGACGTGCAGCACCTATACCTATGACTACATGCAGCGTAATTTGACGAGTCACTCATAAGGATCGCAATCAAGGTATCAAATTTGCGCAAGGAAGTTATAAATACACTTGGCATGTACAATAAAAATTAAGACGGAGCCCTGATCTCGACTGCACAAATTGCCGGCAATTCGCCAATGTTTTTTTGCTTGAGCACGACGTAAGCAATCAGTGACGTGCTGCACCTATAGATATGGCGACATGCAGCGTAATTTGACGAGTCACTTATAAAGATCACAATCAAGGTATCAAATATTGCGCAAGAAAGATATAAATACACTTGGTATGTACTATAACAATTAAGACGTGGCCCTAATCTCGACTGCACAAATTGCCGGCAATTCGCAAATGTTTTTTTGCGTAAGCACGACGTAAGCAATAAGTGATGTGCTGCACCTAAAGCTATGAAGGCATGCAGCGTAATTTGACGAGTCACTCATAAAGATCGCAATCAAGGTATCAAATATTGCGCAAGAAAGATATTAATACACTTGGCATGTACTATAAAAATTAAGAGGTGGGCCTAATCTCGACGGCACAAATTGCCGGTAATTCGCCAATGTTTTTTTTGCGTAAGCACGACGTAAGCAATCAGTGACGTGCTGCACCTATAGCTATGACTGCATGCAGCGTAATTTGATGAGTCACTCATAAGGATCGCAATCAAGGTATCAAATTTGCGCAAGAAAGATATAAAACACTTGGCATATACTATAAAAACTACGACGGGGCCTAATCTCGACTGCACAAATTGCCGGCAATTCGCCACAGTTTTTTTGCGTAAACACGACGTAAGCAAGAAGTGACGTGCTGCACCTAAAGCTATGAAGACATGCAGCGTAATTTGACGAGTCACTCATAAAGATCGCAATCAAGGTATCAAATATTGCGCAATGAAGATATAAATACACTTGTCATGTACTATAAAAATTAAGACGTGGCCCTAATCTCGACTGCACAAATTGCCAGCAATTCGCCAATGTTTTTTTTGCGTAAGCACGACGTAAGCAATCAGTGACGTGCTGCACCTATAGCTATGACTACATGCAGCGTAATTTGACGAGTCACTCATAAGGATCGCAATCAAGGTATCAAATTTGCGCAAGAAAGATATAAATACACTTAGCATGTACTATAAAAATTAGGACGGAGCCCTAATCTCGACTGCAAAACTTGCCGGCAATTCGCCAATGGTTTTTTGCGTAAGCATGACGTGAGCAACCAGTGATGTGCTGCACCTATAGCTATGAAGGCATGCAGCGTAATTTGACGAGTCACTCATAAAGATCGCAATCAAGGTATCAAATATTGCGCAAGAAAGATATTAATACACTTGGCATGTACTGTAAAAATTAAGACGGGGCCCTAATCTCCACTGCACAAATTGCCGGCAATTCGCCAATGTTTTTTTGCGTAAGCACAACGTAAGCAATCAGTGACGTGCTCCACCTATAGCTATAACGGCATGCAGCGTAATTTGACGAGTCACTCATAAAGATCACAATCAAGGTGTCAAATATTGCGCAAGAAAGATAATAAAACAGTAGGCATGTTCTTTAAAATTAAGACGGGACCCTAAGCTCGACTGCACAAATTGCCGGCAATTCGCCAATGTTTTTTGCGTAAGCACCACGTAAGCAATAAGTGACGTGTGCACCTATAGCTATGAAGGAATGCAGCGTAATGTGACGAGTCACTCATAAAGATCGCAATCAAGGTATCAAATATTGCGCAATGAAGATATAAATACACTTGGCACGTACAATAAAAATTAAGAGGTGGGCCTAATCTCGACTGGACAAATTGCCGGCAATTCGCCAATGTTTTTTTGCGTAAGCACGACGTAAGCAATCAGTGACGTGCTGCACCTATACTATGACTAAATGCAGCGTAATTTGACGAGTCACTCATAAGGATCGCAATCAAGGTATCAAATTTGCGCAAGAAAGATATAAATACACTTGGCATGTACTATAAAAATTAAGACGGAGCCCTAATCTCGACTGCACAAATTGCCGGCAATTCGCCAATATTTTTTTGCGTAAGCACGACGTAAGCAATCAGTGACGTGCTGCACCTATAGCTATGACTACATGCAGCGTAATTTGACGAGTCACTCATAAGGATCGCAATCAAGGTATCAAATATTGCGCAAGAAAGATATAAAACACTTGGCATATACTATAAAAACTACGACGGGGCCTAATCTCGACTGCACAAATTGCCGGCAATTCGCCACAGTTTTTTTGCGTAAACACGACGTAAGCAATCAGTGACGTGCTGCACCTATAGCTATAACGACATGCAGCGCAATTTGACGAGTCACTTATAAAGATCGCAATCAAGGTGTCAAATATTGCGCAAGAAAGATATAAAAGCACTAGGCATGTTCTTTAAAATTAACACTGGGCCCTAAGCTCGACTGCACAAATTGCCGGCAATTCGCCAATGTTTTTTTGCGTAAGCACGACGTAAGCAAGAAGTGACGTGCTGCACCTATAGCTATGAAGACATGCAGCGTAATTTGACGAGTCACTCATAAAGATCGCAATCAAGGTATCAAATTTGCGCAAGAAAGATATAAATACACTTGGCATGTACTATAAAAATCAAGACGGAGCCCTAAACTCGACTGCACAAATTGCCGGCAATTCGCCAATGTTTTTTTGCGCAAGCATGACATAAGCAATCAGTGACGTGCTGCACCTATACCTATGACTACATGCAGCGTAATTTGACGAGTCACTTATAAGGATCGCAATCAAGGTATCAAATTTGCGCAAGTAAGTTATAAATACACTTGGCATGTACTATAAAAATTAAGACGGGGCCCTTATCTCGACTGCACAAATTTATTTATTTATTTGTTTATTTATTTAGAATACCTTCAAGGCTCGGTGGCTTTACAAAAAGGAGTGGTACAAAGGTGGTACATACAGAAGAAAACAAAAGCACATTATCAATTGTCAATTCAGGGCATTTTGTACAGCAATCTTGAATTCAACAGCATCACGTATATCAACAATGAAGGCAGGAAGGTGGTTCCAGTCATTCCTGGTTGTAGGAATGAAGGTATCGTAATACATGTTAGTACGGCTTGTCGGTACGCCTACTTTATGCGCGTGGTCAGATCGAGAAGATATGTACGAGGGACAAGTGAAAAGTGAATTTTTCAGAATGGGGTTGTGGTAGTACATGTTATGAAATATGCAGAGGCGATAACATTTTTGACGCAGTGAAAGAGCAGGAAGGTGAAGGGATGTTTTCATCGTGGTTACGCTGGCGTGCCGGGAATAATTTGACAAAATAAAACGAGCTGCTCGGTTTTGTACTGCTTCTAAGGCTGTGATGAGAGAGGTTTGAGAAGGGTCCCTAATGGCGAAGGCGTATTCTAGCTTCGAGCGGACTAGTGTTTTGTACAAGGTTAATTTAAGCGAGCTAGGCGCAGAGGCGAAATTGCGACGCAGATAACCAAGCATGCGATTAGCATTGTTAGTTACGTAGTCAGCATGCGCATTCCAGGTTAGGTTGCTCGAGAAATGAAGACCGGGGTATTGTTAACAGGCAATAAGGCGGAGTTATTAGGAAAACACAAACTTCAATTCTGTTTGCTGCTCCTAGTTACACGCATTGTTTTGCACTTGTTAACATTGAATTTCATCAGCTATTTATCACACCAGCTCGACACATTGTTGAGATACTCTTGAAGCCTGTGGACGTCACTCGGGTTAGTAATTTTACGATAGATTACACACTCATCCGGAAAAAGCTTGATTGATGAGAATTTACTACAATCAGGAAGGTCAATAATGTAGATAAAAAGTAAGGACCCCAGTACTGAACATTGCGGAACTCCCGATTTCACTGCACGTGTGTCAGATGAGAAACTGTTAGCTGTTACGTATTGTGTTCTGTTTGAGAGGAAGTCTCTGATCCAACCAAGAACGTTCACATCAAGGTTAAGCTTGCTGAGTTTAAGAATTAATAGGTCGGGAGAAACGGTGTCAAATGCTTTAGAGAAATCGAGAAAGATGCAATCGGTGTCAGCTCCTGTGTCAGCATTACTAAACAAATCATTGGTAAAAGATATTACTTGGGTTTCACAAGAGAACATTCGTCTGAAACCATGCTGGGACACATTAAAAGGAGTTGGTCTCGAGGAATTCAATAAGGTGAGAATACAGGATGTGCTCTAAAAGTTGGCAAGAAATGGACTTTAAGGAAATGGGGCGGTAGTTATCAGCCGAATGAATATTGCCTGACTTATGAGCCGGAACAACCTTTCCCGTCTTCCAATCGCTCGGCAAGGTGCAAGAGAGCAACGATTGCTCAAAAATCAGAGCAAGGATTATGGACGTAAACAAACGCGTACATTTCAACATCTTCGAATTGATCATATCCGGACCTGTGGTAAAGGAAACTGTCAAATTTTTAATCGATTTACTCACACCACCCCAGTCTATAATAATTGGCTCCATCTGTGGGAAACTAACATTGTGTAGTGGTGGGTAACAGGTTGGAATACATTGATTGAAAAAAGAGGCAAACGCTTTATTTAAAGCAACACAACAATTGTCAGGCGCAAAACCACACGTTTGGATAAATTATTGTAATCTGTCTATTTTTAGGTCTACTAATATTGCTCCAGAATTTTTTCTGTTTGTTTTTCAGAATGGAGGGAAGCGTGAGGTCAAAAAATGTTTTTTTAGTGTTTGTGGTGGCCGTATTGTATTCTGCATTTATTTGACGATAAGCAGACTATTTATTGGGGTGATTTCCTAGTTTTACGTGAAGAAAAAGGTGTTTCTTTTTCTTACGCAGTCGCTTTAGGGCTGCGCTAAACCATAGAGAGCGGGGATTAGAAGTTACTCGTTGTTTAGGCACGTGGCACTGAATCAAGTGTCGCAACTTGTTTTTATAAATTGACCAATTTTCTTCAAGCGATCGTTCACAAAACTTGGGAACGTAATCATCGGTAAATACTTCTTGTTCGTTGGTGATTGACGCAATATCGGCTCTGCCAAAATCTTGTATAATTTTTGTATGCTTTTTAGGAGGGATTTGAGCTTTTAAGGTGAAATGAAGTATCGAGTGGTCACTAATTCGAGGAAGGTATGTGATTGGAGAAATCAGGTCCAGTACATTAGTAAGAACAAGATCTAAGGTGTTTGCGCATGTGGCTGTAGTACGCGTAGGTCTATAAAAAAGTTAGACGAGGTTGAAATTGTAGCAAACGTTTAAGAAGTGTGTAGACTAAGATGTGTTTTGTCTAACAGTAATAGAGTCCTTGTGCCATTCCATGTTGGGAAAGTTGAAATCGCCAAACAATAATAGTGGAGAATTTGGGAAGCTGACGATAAGTCTGTTTAACAGATCATGAAGGTCTCCACAAAATGATGTCGACGCAGACGGTGACCGATAGCACGCACAAACAATCGATTCACGGCCAGCTAGGATAACACGAGCACAAACAGCTTCCAAAGGCGATACAATAGCAACAAAATTTGAAACGAGGGAATTATTAACCGCAATTATCACACCTCCACCTGACAGAAAATCGCGGTCGTATCGGTATATGGTGTATGCCTTTTCACAATCTAGAATTTCATTGTTCTGTATTTTCGCAGACAACCAAGTTTCAGTAATAACGGCAATGTCAGCCGAGCACGAGTCGATTATTGAACACAAAGCCGAGCGTTTGTTAAGCACACTGCGCGCATTGGTGCCAAAAACGGATACATTGTCTTGCTGCTGCCTGGCTGCAGAGGATAGCCATGGCGATTTGGGATGGGGTTTGGTCGAGACTTGGGTGCTGTTTTCATCGTCGTTTGGGTCAGTCGTGTTTTGGACGGGGTTTATTGCACATACAGAATCTGTAGCAGTACAGTACACGTATTTGTTTTTGTTAATTATCAATTTATTTGCGCCCAGCGAATAAGTTTCACTGCTAGCTTTCCCATACTCTATAAGTTTTTTTCGTGATTGTCGTGTAGCATTGCAAAAATCTTCGCCTACCGAAACGCCAGCCATTTTGAACTTTGATTTCTGAGAAAGGATGTTCTCTTTAGACTTGAATGACGAAAATTTAACTATTATAGGTCGTGTTTTGTTCGGAACATAAGCGCCTAACCTGTGTGCTCGCGCAATTGCGTCATTAGTAAGGGCCGTGTTGAGGTGCTCAGAAACAACGTTCCGTATGTGAGCCTCCGATTCAGCCCACGTTTCCGATGGACGGTCCTGAACACCATAAAATAACAGGTTGTCTCTTCTTGAACGATCCTCAAGATCCCTTAGGCGGGAATTTATCTCCACATTTTCAATGCGGACAGCATCAGAAAGTAAAGGCGAAATATCTGATGAAGTAGGCTGAGTTCCAATAGTTTCAATTAAAGACTCAAAGGTTGTCACTCTAGCCATTAAGTCGGATACTTTTTGCGTGATCTCGTCTTGGTTTTGCTTAAGTGCTCCTATAGCCTGCATTACATCGGCGTGTTTTGAGTCAAACTTAGATGAAAGGGCGGCTATTGCGGTGAGTAGTTCGTTATGTAAGGCAAGGGTTTCCTGATCAAGGCCCAGTGGTCTCCTCAATATCACTGCAAAGGAGCAGCTCCTTCAAAACAAGAACACAGGCACACAAGCTTTCATGTAAGACACTTGGGCACAGGAAGAGCAGGAAACAAACGTTGTTAGAACGCGTGCTATAAAGCGATGGGCGTTTACCAGCCTGGATGTAGAACAAAAAGGAGTTTTGCAGCGACGACCACATCGTTGCTGCTCTCCCGTGCCCACTGGAGGCTGAAGGGCGATGCAAGGTGTTTATATCCTCCCGCCATGGTGCTGTCGCTGACGATGCTTCCGGTTTGTCGGAGAGTGTATTGAAAATGGTGCCGAGGTTAGTTACGGGCAATTCGCCAATGCTTTTTGCGTAAGCACGACGTATGCAATCAGTGACGTGCTGCACCTCTAGCTATGACTACATGCAGCGTAAATTGACGAGTCTCCCATAAAGATCGCAATCAAGGTATGAATATTGTGCAAGAAAGATATAAAACACTTGGCATGTACTATAAAAACTAAGACGGGGCCCTAATCTCGACTGCACAAATTGCCGGATATTCGCCAATGTTTTTTTGCGTAAGCACGACGTAAGCAATCAGTGACGTGCTGCACCTAGAGCTATGACTACATGCAGCGTAATTGGACGAGTCACTCATAAGGATCGCAATCAAGGTATCAAATTTCCGCAAGAAAGATATAAATACACTTGGCATGTACTATAAAAATTAAGACGGAGCACTAATCTTGACTGCACAAATTGCCGGCAATTCGCCAATGTTTTTTCGCTTAAGCACGACGTAAGCAATCAGTGACGTGCTGCACCTATAGCTATAACGACATGCAGCGTAATTTGACGAGTCACTCATAAAGATCGCAATCAAGGTGTCAAATATTGCGCAAGAAAGATATAAAAACACTAGGCATGTTCTTTAAAATTAGGACGGGGCCCTAAGCTCGACTGCACAAATTGTCGGCAATTCGCCAATGTTTTTTTGCGTAACCACGACGTAAGCGATAAGTGACGTGCGGCACCTATAGCTATGAAGACATGCAGCGTAATTTGACGAGTCACTCATAAAGATCGCAATCAAGGTATGAAATATTGCGCAATGAAGATATAAATACACTTGGTATGCACAATAAAAATTAAGACGGAGCCCTAATCTCCACTGCACAAATTGCCGGCAATTCGCCAATGTTTTCTGCGTAAGCACGACGTAAGCAATCAGTGACGTGCTGCACCTATAGCTATGACTACATGAAGCGTAATTTGACGAGTGACTAATAATAATCGCAATCAAGGTATCAAATTTGCGCAAGAAAGATATAAATAAACTTGGCATGCACTATAAAAATTAAGACGGGGCCCTTATCTCGACTGCATAAATTTATTTATTTATTTGTTTATTTATTTAGAATACCTTCAAGGCCCTGAGGCTTTACAAAAAGGAGTGGTACAAAGGTGGTACATACAGAAGAAAAGAAAAGCACATTGTCAATTGTCAATTCAGGGCATTTTGTACAGCAATCTCGAATTCAATAGCATCACGTAAATCAACAATGAAGGCAGGAAGGTGGTACCAGTCATTCCTTATTGTAGGAATGAAGGTACCGTAATACATGTTAGTACGGCTTGTCGGTACGCCTACTTTATGCACGTGGTCAGATCGAGAAGATATGTACGAGGGACAAGTGAAAAATGAATTTTTCAGAATGGGGTTGTGGTAGTACTTTTTATGAAATATGCAGAGGCTATAACATTTTTTACGCAGTGAAAGAGCAGGAAGGTGAAGGGATGTTTTCATCGTGGTTACGCTGGCGTGCCGGGAATAATTTGACAAAATAAAACGAGCTGCTCGGTTTTGTACTGCTTCTAAGGCTGTGATGAAAGAGGTTTGAGAAGGGTCCCATATGGCGAAGGCGTACTCTAGCTTCAAGCGGACTAGTGTTTTGTACAAGGTTAATTAAAGCGAGCTAGGCGCAGAGGCGAAATTTCGACGCAGATAACCAAGCATGCGATTAGCATTGTTAGTTACGTAGTCAACATGCGCATTCCAGGTTAGGTTGCTCGAGATATGAAGACCGGGGTATTGTTAACAGAAAATAAGGCGAAGTTACTAATAAAATACAAACTTGAATTATGTTTGCTGCTCCTAGTTACACGCATTGTTTTGCACTTGTTAACATTTAGTTTCATCAGCCATTTATCACACCAGCTCGACACATTGTTAAAATCTTCTTGAAGCCTGTGGAGGTCACTCGTGTTAGTAATTTTACGATAGATTACACAATCATCCGGAAAAGGCTTGATTGATGAGAATTTACCACAATCAGGAAGGTCATTAATGTAGATAAAAAGTAAGGACCCCAGTACTGAACCTTACGGAACTCCCGATTTTACTGCACGAGTGTCAGATGAGTAATTGTTAGCTTTTACGTATTGTGTTCTGTTTGAGAGGAAGTCTCTGATCAAACCAAGAACGTTCACATCATGGTTAAGCTTGCTGAGTTTAAGAATTAATAGGTCGGGAGAAACGGTGTCAAATGCTTTAGAGAAATCGAGAAAGATGCAATCGGTGTCAGCTCCTGTGTCAGCGTTACTAAACAAATCATTGGTAAAAGATATTACTTGGGTTTCACAAGAGAACATTCGTCTGAAACCATGCTGGGACACATTAAAAGGAGTTGGTCTCGAGGAATTCAATAAGGTGAGAATACAGGATGTGCTCTAAAAGTTTGCAAGAAATGGACTTTAAGGAAATGGGGCGGTAGTTATCAACCGAATGAATATTGCCTGACTTATGAGCCGGAACAACCTTTCCCGTCTTCCAATCGCTCGGCAAGGTGCAAGAGAGCAACGATTGCTCAAAAATCAGAGCAAGGATTATGGACGTAAACAAACCCATACATTTCAACATCTTCGAATAGATCATATCCGGACCTGTGGTTGAGGAAACTGTCAAATTAATAATCAATTTACTCACACTACCCCAGTCTATAATAATTGGCTCCATCTGTGGGAAACTAACATTGTGTAGTGGTGGATAACAGGTTGGAATACATTGATTGAAAAAAGAGGCAAACGCGTTATTTAAAAGAACAGAACACTTGTCAGGCGCAACAACCACATCGTTAAGATGAATTATTGTAATCTGTCTATTTTTAGCTCCACTAATAATGCTCCAGAAGTTTTTCGGTTTGTCTTTCAGAAGGGAGGGAAGCGTCAGGTCAAAAAATGTTTTTTTTAGCGTTTGTGGTGACCGTATTGTATTCTGCACTTATTTGACGATAAGCAGACCATTTATTGGGGTGATTTGTTAGTTCGGCGCGAAGAAAAAGATGTTTCTTTTTGTTACGCAGTCGCTTTAGGGTTGCGCTAAACCATGGAGAGCGGGGATTAGAATTAGGTTTGTTGTCCTCTTCTTCCGTCCCGTCCTTTTGCGCAGTTTTATTGTTATCGGGTATTAGAAGTTACTCGTTGTTTAGGCACGTGGCACTAAATCAAGTGTCGCAACTTGTTTTTATAAATTGACCAATTTTCTTCAAGCGATCTTTCACAAAACTTGGGAACGTAATCATCGGTAAATACTTCTAGTTCGTTGGTAATTGACGCAATATCGGCTCTGCCAAAATCTTGCCTAATTTTTGTATGCTTTTTAGAAGGGATTTGAGCATTTAAGGTGAACTGAAGTATCGAGTGGTCACTAATTCGAGGAAGGTATGTGATAGGAGAAATCAGGTCCGGTACATTAGTAAGAACAAGATCTAAAGTGTTTGCGCATGTGGCTGTAGTACGCGTTGGTCTATAAAAAAGTTAGACGAGGTTGAAATCGTAGCAAACGTTTAAGAAGTGTGTAGACTAAGATGTGTTTTGTCTAACAGTAATAGAGTCCTTGTGCCATTCGATGTTGGGGAAGTTGAAATCGCCAAACAATAATAGTGGAGAATTTGGGAAGCTGACGATAAGTCTGTTTAACAGATCATGAAGGTCTCCACAAAATGATGTCGACGCAGACGGTGACCGATAGCACGCACAAACAATCGATTTACGGCCAGCTAGGATAACACGAGCATAAACAGCTTCGAAAGGCGATACAATAGCAACAAAATTTGAAACGAGGGAATTATTAACCGCAATCATCACACCTCCACCTGACAGAAAATCGCGGTCGTATCTGTATATGGTGTATGCCTTTTCACAATCTAGAATTTCATTGTTCTGTATTTTCGCAGACAACCAAGTTTCAGTAATAACGGCAATGTCAGCCGAACACCAGTCGATTATTGAACACAAAGCCGAGCGTTTGTTAAGCACACTGCGCGCATTGGTGCCAAAAACGGATACATTGTCTTGCTGCTGCCTGGCTGCAGAGGATAGCCATGGCGATTAAGGATGGGGTTTGGTTGAGACTTGGGTGCTGTTTTCATCGTCGTTTGGGTCAGTCGTGTTTTGGACAGAATTTATTTTTCATACAGAATCTGTAGTAGTACAGTACAAGTATTTCTTTTTGTTAATTATCAATTTAATTGCGCGCAGCGAATAAGTTTCACCGCTAGCTTTCCCATACTCTATTAGTTTTTTTCGTGATTGTCGTGTAGCCCTGCGAAAATCTTCGCCTACCGAAACGCCAGCCATTTTGAACTTTGATTTCTGAGAAAGGATGTTCTATTTAGACTTAAATGACGAAAATTTAACTATTATAGGTCGTGTTTTGTTCGGAACATAAGCGCCTAACCTGTGTGCTCGCGCAATTGCGTCATCAGTAAGGGCCGTGTTGAGGTGCTCAGAAACAATGTTCCGGTTGTGAGCCTCCGATTCAGCCCACGTTTCCGATGGACGGTCCTGAACACCATAAAATAACAGGTTGTCTCTTCTTGAACGATCCTCAAGATCGCTTAGGCGGGAATTTATCTCCACATTTTTAATGCGGACAGCATCAGAAAGTAAAGGCGAAATATCTGATGAAGTAGGCTGAGTTCCGATAGTTTCAATTAAAGACTCAACGGTTGCCACTCTAGCCGTTAAGTCGGATACTTTTTGCGTGAGCTCTTCTTCGTTTTGCTTAAGTGCTCCTATTTCCTGCATTACATCGGCATGTTTTGAGTCAAACTTAGACGAAAGGGCGGCTATTGCGGTGAGTAGTTCGTTATGTAAGGCAAGGGTTTCCTGGTCAAGGCCCAGTGGTCTCCTCAATATCACCGCAAAGGAGCAGCTCCTTCAAAACAAGAACACAGGCACACAAGCTTTCATGTAAGACACTTGGGCACGGGAAGAGCAGCAAACAAACGTTGTTAGAACGCGTGCTGTAAAGCGATGGGCGTTTACCAGCCTGCATGTAGAACAAAAAGGGGTTTTGCAGCGACGACCACATCGTTGCTGCTCTGCCGTGCCCACTGGAGGCTGAAGAGCGATGCCAGGTGTTTATATCCTCCCGCCATGGTGCTGTCGCTGACGATGCTTCCGGTTTGTCGGAGAGTGTATTGAAAATGCTGCCGAGGTTAGTTGCCGGCAATTCGCCAATGCTTTTTGCGTAAGCACGACGTAAGCAATCAGTGACGTGCTGCACCTATTGCTCTGACGACATGCAGCGTAATTTGACGAGTCACCCATAAAGATCGTAATCAATGTATTAAATATTGTGCAAGAAAGATATAAAACACTTGGCATGTACTATAAAAATGAAGACGGGGCCTTAATCTCAACTGCACAAATTTCCGGCTATTCGGCAATGTTTTTTTTGCGTAAGCACGGCGTAAGCAATCAGAGACGTGCTGCACCTATAGCTATGACGACATGCAGCGTAATTGGACGAGTCACTCATAAAGATCGCAATCAAGGTATCAAACATTGCGCAAGAAAGATATAAGTACACTTGGAATGTGCAATAACAATTAAACGGTAGCTAAGGATCACAAAAAGAACACATTTCTGCATGTTAAATTTGGGGTCAACACCGCAAGACGATCGAGTAACGTTGGTCCAAAAGCAAGCGAAAGGCGGATGTCGAGCTAAAGAACATCACAGAATTTTTTAGCGTAAGTTATTTATTTCTTTCAGTCATGTTTAGTGTCATAGCAGGGCTCTCTGCTTCAATGCAAGGTTTTTTGCGTTATCACCTTCCTTGCCGCCACCGCCGCACGCCATCGTCTGCTGCTCTGTTACAAGTTTATGGCGTGATCACAGAAAAAGACGGCCGCGACCATAGCTTCTATGACGTATAAGAACAGCGAAACGCTACACCTGATAACCGCCTAGCGCACCGATGTCGCCGATTCACTCATTCGTCAAGCTCGACTTCAATCAGTTCTGTAATGAACGAAATAGTTACTTTTGTTTGTTATTTTCCTGTTGAGTTCGATCATGTGACCCAACAGCTTACTATCACGAGTATGGACTAAAGGCATGCATTAGGTTCTCTTTGTCATGGAAAGGCTTGTACTTCCCTCTTATGTTGCGGTTACGTGAAAAAATAATTTTTATTTTATTGCCCAACATAAAAGCAAACTACTGCACTTTATTTGTATGCTCCATGATTGTTGACTTGGAAGCAGTTGAAACAAAAATTTGTTTCGGTAGGAAACATGCTTTAAACAGCGCGCATGCGAAACTGCGCCTGCGGCAAATTGGCGGATATTTCGCCGTGCCGAAAGCTGAATTTTTTGCCCTATTTCGCTTGAATATTTCGAAAAAAAGCAGCCGCCGTTTTCAATCTGTTACGTAGCATCACGCCACTTTTACGGAGGCTGAAGTTGCCAATGCATGACGTAATCGTTCGCGCCAACTGTTTAAATTACGTCATGCCTTCTCAGCCAATCACAGAGAGGGCGTGTATTAAAGGCAGTATTGTTGTTGAATAGCAAAGACAGGCCTACATTGTCACGTCTAGTGCTTTTTCTTTGGTTTTTTATTGCCGGCCAAGAATTATGCTCTTTCAGTAAAGAGAAACAAGGCGAACTTTAGAACCAGTGCCCGTAAACGTCACAAAACGTCAAAATGACAAAAGCACACACAACCGCTTGGTCAACGGAAGCACATGACCAAAATTAAAAGCCAATCAGAAAATACTTCCGGCAAATTGTTGGAAACCATGGCGAATTGCCGGCAATTTGCGCAGTCGAGAATAGGGACCCAGGGGCCCTATTCTCGACTGCACAAATTGCCGCCAATTCAGGCAATTTTCCGGAAGTCTTTTCTGATTGGCTTTCAATTTTGGCCACGTGCTTCCGATTGACAAAGCGGTTGTGTGGGCTGTCGTCATTTTGACGTTTCATGTCATCTACGGACACAAGTTCTAAAGTTTGCCTTATTTCTCGTTACTAAAGGCGCATAATTCTTGGCCGGCAATGAAAAACCAGACTAAATGCAGCGGACATGACAACATAAGCCTGCCTTTGCTATTAACAACAATACTGCTAGTAATACACACCCCTCTGTGATTGGCTGAGAAGGCGTGACGTAATTTAAACAGTTTGCAGGAGCGATTACGTCATGCATTGGCAACTTCAGCCTGCGTAAAAGTGACGCAATGCTACGTAACAGGTTGAAAATGGCGGCTGTTTTTGTCGCAAAATACAAGCAAAATAGGGCACAATATTGCCTCGGCTTACGGCGCCGCGAAATGTGCGGCAATTTGCAGCAGGCGCAGTTTCGCATGCGCGCGGTTTAAAGCATATTTCCTACCAAAACAATTTATAGTTTCAACTGCTTCCAAATCAGCGATCATGGAACATACAAATACCATGCAGTATTTTGCTTCTATGTTTGGCGATGAAATAAAAATTATTTGTTTGGCGTAACCGCAACATAAGAGGGCAGTACAAGCCTCTCCATGACAAAGAGAACCCAATGCATGGCATTTGTCCATACTTGTCCTAGTAAGCGGTTGGGTAACACGATCGAACTCAAGAGAAAAATAACAATGAAAAGTGACTATTTAGTTCATTACAGCACTGATTGCAGTCGAGCTTGACGAATGAGTAAATCGGCGATATCGGTGCGCTCTGCGGTTATCAGGCGTAGCGCTTCGCTGCTCTTCTGTGTCAAAGAAGCGATGGTCGCGGCCGTCTTTTTCTGTGATCACGCCATCAACTTGTAACATAGCAGCAGACGATGGCGTGGCGGCGGCAGGGAAGGTGATAACGCAACAAAGCTTGCATTGATGCAGAGAGCCCAGCTCTGATACTAAAAGCGATTGAAAGAAATAAATAGATACGGTAAAAAATTGTGTCGTGTTCTTTAGCTCGACATCCTCTTTTCGCTCGCTTTTGGATCAACGTTACTCGATCGCCTTGTGGTGTTGGGGCCAATTCTGACCAACAGAAATGCGTTTTTCTTGCCAGCCTCAGCTACCGTCTTAATTTTTACAGTACATACCAAGTGTTTTTATATCTTTCTTGCACAATATTTGATACCTTGGTAGCGATCTTTATGAGTGACTCGTCAAATTACACTGCATGTCGTCATAGCTATAGGTGTAGCACGTCACTAATTTTTAACGTCGTCCTTACGCAAAAAAACATGGGCGAAATGCCGGCAATTTGTGCAGTCGAGAATAGGACCCCAGGGGCCCTATTCTCGACCGCAAAATTGGCGGCAATTCGCCATTTTTTTGGCAATTTGCCGGATATCTTTTCTGATTGGCTTTCAATTTTAGTCACGTGCTTCCGGTCGAATAGTCACTTGCTATTCAACAACAATAATGCCTGCATACACGCCCTCTCTGTGATTGTCTGAGAAGGCATGACGTAATTTAAACAGTTGGCGCAAATGATTACGTCATGCATTGGCAACTTAAGCCTGCGTAAAAGTAGCGCAATGCTACGTAACAGCTTGAAAATGGCGGCTGTTTTTTCGCAAAATACAAGCAAAATAGGGCAGGAAATTCGGCACCGGTGTGGTGAAATGTCCGCCAATTTGCAGCAGGCGCAGTTTCGCATGCGCGCTTTTTAAAGAATGTTTCCTACCGAAAGAAATTTTTGTTTCAAGTGCTTCCAAGTCAACAATCATGAAGCATACAAATAACGTGCAGTATTTTGCTTTTATGTTTGGCAATAAAATAAAAATTATTTGTTTTGCGTAACCGCAACATAAGAGGGCATCACAACACAACCGCAACACAACCGCAACACAAGCCTTTCCATGACAAAGAGAACCCAATGCACGGCATTTGACCATACTCGTCCTAGTAAGCGGTTGGGTCACATGATCGAACTCAACAGGAAAATAACAAAAAAAAGTGACTATTTCGTTCATTACAGAACGGATTGAACTCAAGCTTGACGAATGAGTGAATCGGCGACAACGGTGGGCTTCGCGGTTATCAGGCGTAGCGCTTGGCTGCTCTTATGTTTCATAGAAGCTATGGTCGCGGTCGTCCTTTTCTGTGATCACGCCATAAACTTTTAACATAGCAGCAGACGATGCCGTGGCGGCGGTGGCGGCGGGAAGGTGATAACGCAACAAAGCTTGCATTGAAGCAGAGAGCCCAGCTCTGATACTAAAAGCGCTTGAAAGAAATAATTAGACACGGTAAAAAAATTGTGTGATTTTCTTTCATTCGACATGTGCCTTTCTCTGGCTTTTGGATCAACGTTACTCAATCGCCTTGTCTTGTTGACGCCAAATTTGACCTCCAGAAATGCGTTTTTCTTGTCAGCCTCAGCTACCGTCTTAATGTTTATTGTACATTACATGTGTTTTTATATTTTTCTTGAATAATATTTGATACCTTGGTAGCGATCTTTATGAGGGACTCGTCAAATTACACTGCTTGTCGTCGTTGCAATAGGTGCAGCACGTGACTGATTGCTTACGTCATTCTTACGCAAAAAAACATGGGCGAATTGCCGGCGATTTGTGCAGTCGAGAATAGGGCCCCAGGGGCCCTATTCTCGACAGCACAAATTGTTGGCAATTCAGGCAATTTTCCGGAAGTCTTTTCCAATTGTCTTTCGATTTTGGTCATGTGCTTCCGGTTGACAAAGCGGTTGTGTGTGCTGTCGTCATTTTGACGTTTTATGTCGTTTACAGACCCCAGTTCTAAAGTTTGCCTTATTTCTCGTTACTAAATGCGCATAATTCTTGGCCGGCAATGAAAAACCAGACTAAATGCAGCGGACATGACAACGTAAGCGTGTCTTTGCTATTCAACAACAATACTGCTTGTAATACACACCCCCTCTGCGGTTGGCTGAGAAGGCGTGACGTAATTTAAACAGTTGGCGGGAACGATTACGTCATGCATTGGCAACTTCAGCCTGCGTAAAAGTGACGTAATGATACGTAACAGCTTGAAAATGGCGGCTGTTTATGTCGCAAAATACAAGCAAAATAGGGGCCCTATTCTCGACTGCAAAAATTGCAGGCAATTCGCCAATGTTTTTTGCGTAAGGGTGACGTAACCAATCAGTGACGTGCTGCACCTATAGCTTTGACGAAATGCAGTGTAATTTGACGAGTCACTCATAAATATCGCTAGTAAGGTATCAAGTATTGTGCAAGAAAGATATAAAAACACTTGGCATGTACTATAAAAATTAAGACGGTAGCTGAGGCTGAGAAGAAACACACATTTCTGGATGTCAAATTTGGCGTCAACACCACAAGGCGATCGAGTAACGTTGATCCAAAAGCGAACGAAAGGCAGATTTTGAGCTAAAAAACATCACACAATGTTTTTACCGTATCCATTTATTTCTTTCAATCCCTTTTAGTAACATAGCTGGGCTCTCTGCTTCAATGCAGCTTTGTTGCGTTATCACCTTCCCTGCCGCCATCGCTGCCACGCGATCGTCTGCTGCTATGTTACACGTTTATGGTGGGATCACAGAAAAAGACGGCCGCGACCATCTCTTCTATGACACATAAAAGCAGCGAAGCGCTGCGCCTGATAACCTCTGAGCGCACCCATGTCGCCGATTCACTTATTGGTCAAGCTCGACTTCAATCAGCCCTGGAATGAACCAAATAGTCACATTTCTTTGTTATTTTTCTCTTGAGTTCGATCATGTGACCCAACAGCTTACTAGGACGAGTATGCATTGTGTTCTCTGTGTCATGAAGAGGCTTGTACTGCCCTCTTATGTTGCGGTTACGCCAAACAAATATTTTTTTTATTTTATTGCCAAACATAAAAGCAAAATATTGCACGTTATTTGTATGCTCCATGATGGCTGACTTAGAAGCAATTGAAACTCTAATTTGTTTCGGTAGAAAATATGCTTTAAACCGCGCGCATGCGAAACTGCGCCTGCTGCGAATTGCCGCACATTTCGCGGCGCCGTAAGCCGAGGCAATATTGTGCCCTATTTTGCTTGTATTTTGGGACAAAAACAGCCGCCATTTTCAAGCTGTTACGTAGCATTACGTCACTTTTACGCAGGCTGAAGTTGCCAATGCATGACGTAATCGTTCCTGCAAACTGTTTAAATTACGTCACGCCTTCTCAGCCAATCACAGAGGGGTGTGTATTACTAGCAGTATTGTTGTTAATAGCAAAGACAGGCTTACGTTGTCATGTCCGCTGCATTTAGTCTGGTTTTTTATTGCCGGCCAAGAATTATGCGCCTTTAGTAACGAGAAATAAGGTAAACTTAAGAACTTGTGCCTGTAAACGTCATGAAACGTCAAAATGACGACAGCACACAAAACCGCTTTGTCAACCGGAACCACGTGACCAAAATGGAAAGCCAATCAGGAAAGACTTCCGCCATATTGCCTGAATTGCCGGCAATTTTTGCAGTCGAGAATAGGGCACTAGGGCAAAACATTGCGCCTGCTTACGGCGCCGGGAAATGTGCTGCAATTTGCAGCTGGCGCAGTTTTGCATGCGCGCTGTTTAAAGCATGTTTCATACCGAAACAAATTATAGTTTCAACTGCTTCCAAGTCAGCGATCATGGAGCATACAAATAACGTGCAGTATTTTGCTTTTACTATGATTTGCAATAAAATAAAAATTATCTGTTTGGCCTAACTGCAACATAAGAGGGCAGTACAAGCCTCTCCCTGACAAAGAGAACCCAATACATGGCATTTGTCCATACTCGTCCTACTAAGCTGTTGGTCACATGATCGATCTCAAGAGAAAAATAACAAAAAAAGTGACTATTTGGTTCATTACAGCGCTGATTGAAGTCGAGCTTGACGAATGAGTGAATCGGCGATATCGGTGCGCTCCGCGGTTATCAGGCGTAGCGCTTCCCTGCTCTTATGTGTCATAGAAGCGATGGTCGCGGCCGTCTTTTTCTGTGATCACGCCATCAACTTGTAACTTAGCAGCAGACGATGGCGTGGCGGCGGTGGTGGCAGGGAAGGTGATAACGCAACAAAGCTTGCATTGAAGCAGACAGCCATTGAAACAAATAAATAGATACTGTAAAAAAATTGTGTGATGTTCTTGAGCTCGACATCCGCCTTTTCCTCGCTTTTGGATCAACGTTACGCGATGGTGTTGGCGCCAAATTTGACCTCCAGAAATGTGTTTTTCTTGTCAGCCCCATGTACCGTCTTAATTTTTAAAGTACATGCCTGGTGTTTTTATATCTTTCTTCCACAATATTTGATACCTTAGTAGCAATTTTTATGAGTGACTCGTCAAATTACACTGCTTGTCGTCATAGCTATAGGTGCAGCACGTCACTGAGTGCTTACGTAGTGCTCACGCAAAAAAACATGGGCGAATTGGCGGCAATTTGTGCAGTCGAGAATAGGGCCCCAGCTTTCGAATTGGTGTACTAATGTCGAGGTTTCACCCGCCGCGGTGGCTCAGTGGCTAAGGCGTTGCGCTGCTGAGCACGAGGTCGCGGGTTCGATTCCCGGCCGCGGCGGCCGCTTTTCTGATGGAGGCGAAAAGCAAAAACGCCCGTGTGTACGAGATTTCGGCGCACGATAAAGATCCCCAGGTGGTCAAAATTAATCCGGAGCCCTCCAAACGGCGCGCCTCATCGCCTGCGTTGCGTCGGTGCGTTAAACCCTACAATCAATCAATCAAATGTCGAGGTTTCCGGCTCATGGTTGCAGTAGTGCGGGCTTTGGACACCACCGGCTACATACATTTGTTTTGAAATTCTCGGCTTCCACGTCAGCGTTTCTATATCAAGTAGAAGTGTAGAACGAAAACAGCCGACTTCTCCGTGGCAACGTTGACTGCCGGGCCCTTATCTTCTGCCGACTGCGAATGATAAGGCAGCGCCCGACTATCAAACAATGGCCGTTACGCTTTGTTTTGATAGCCAGGTGGGGATCGCAATGAATTGTTGACAGGACGAAGAACTTTGCTTTGGTGGTGAAAATTTTCTTTTTTTTGTAAGAGTTTAAGCAATAAGGCACACTAGAGCTAAGCTGGCATAAAAAACGTATGAAAACGTTCAGGAGCCCCAGCTTACCTGGTATTGGGTTGAGCCTAGTGGAATTGCGTTGAACCATCTTGCTCCAAAAGGACCAAGAATGATGTTTGGCGCTTTGAGGGCAAGAGGGTTTTTTAGTGTCGAACTTACTGCAGGTCGCGGGTACAGGCCAGGGTCGCCCGTCAGACCCAGGCAGGCACATTCTAAGTCCCACTGCGGGCTATATCAGTTGTCTTGTATATATCCTGTGTATATTACTGCGCATAAAGTGTAAATAATTTGGACATCGGCGCTTGCCACTTCCTTCACGGCGACACTAGACACGGTGGCGTGTTCCTGGAGGAGGAAAAGTTTTGAAATTTGCACGATGCCGGATGTATGATGCATATGGATCTTGTTTCACTCGTCACAAGGCCATAGGCCATAGGCGATTTCATCATAGGTAAGCTGGTTGGGAATGCCAAACTCTCATACGGCATTTAGCAAGAGGAATATTCCTTTTTCGGAAATTTCTGGACCACTAAAAAATCTCATGTAGACAAAATACAAGTTTGTTTTATTCGAAAGATTCTGTGTTTTAAAGCGCCCGAAGCGCTTGTCTGGCAGCAGGCGTTGCCGTATTCCCTGATAGATTAATTATCTTAGGTTAAAATATCGATTATCCCACCAAATCGTGTGTTCCGATGACGTCTGCCATAAAGTCACAAGAGTGGATATTCAAATGAACTTTCAGTGCGTCATTGGGCTGTACAGCCTTACTTTTCGTCAGTCCTCCCAGATGGCGCTACCATACGTAGCTGCGAACCGCTGTCCACCATTGCTTTGTTTTTGACCGTATTTGCACATGGCTTGTTTTTGTTACGGTAGAAAGGATTGTTATGTGAAACATGGGGCATGCTCGACAAACAGGGTCACAACCAAGGAAGTTGTATAAAACTTCTGGAGTGGAGGCCTCCCATACCCGGCAACGCGGGGAGGTGAAGCCGGGCAAACCAGTCGGCGGCCGTATTGCCGTGGGCAGAAAGGGCGCCGAGCTGGCATGGGTGCTGAAGTGCTTTCGTGTTTCTTTGTGTTTACCCAGAATATAGTGATAGCTAAGTTCACTCTGCCGATGAGGTTATTTGACGGCAGCTTAAAGTTCGCCTGACGCGTAAGCTGTTGACATGATTCAAGCAGGGAGTTAGCGTGTTATATCTGTGTGGACCATGAAACTTTTGGTTAAGAGCGATTGTGAAGAGCCGCGCTCGAGAGCCGTAATCGCGGGAAATATCCTATAGTTCTTTGCTAAAAACCCCACTCCTGCTTTCATTTCGATAAAGGTTTATTCGGTGTCTCTAAGGTTATAGGCTGCCCCTTAAGCATTTAAAGAACGTGATATCGTTTCAATGGTAGGCTTATGCCCTGTTGCGTGCAGGACTCTGCGGGGACCTCTGCGGCCATTACCTCGGGCGCGCCTGCGCCTCCCTGTCGCGTCGGTAAGACATTGGGAGAGGAGCCAAGGCCGAACAGAAGCACGTGATTTAAACCGCCGGCTGTATGTCCGTTCGGTAAAGTGTGCGCTCCGGCGGAATCGTTGGGTGCACAGCGGGTCGGTCGCGCTTTCAGAGGAGAACGAAGGCCGGCCTCTCGGAACCGCGCCGACGCGGCGGTGCGCGCGACTCCACACCTCCGGAGGAGAGAGAAACTAAGAGTCGTCTTTGGGCAGTGGTAGAGAACGGCTGTCCACGGAACTCTCGTCCGGATTACGAAAGGACTGGGGCCTCCTTCGTTAGGATGTAGGAAAAAAGAAACGTCCCTTTTATCGTCACCGGTCCGCAGTCTGGCCTTCATCACAACAAACTGGTTGGCAGCGGCGGGATAAGCCAAGGCGGATGAAAGAACTTCGCGCAGAAGAACCACCATATCCGGAATCAGCGCGGATTCCTCATCGTCGCCTCCTGGAGACACGAGCGACGAAGAAGGTACGAGTGACGAGCGGACGGAAGACTCGAGGAGGAACACAACGAGGCCTTCCTGACGTGTGGAGAAGGTGCGGCAACGGCGATCCGGGATCGACCGACGCAACGTGGCTCTGGGAGACACAGGCACCGCACGCTGGTAAGGACTGAGCGACTACGCTTTGCCAGACAATTTGGAACAGGGTTCAAATTAGGCGCTAAATCGACTGCCATCGGGTGTGTAGTTGATTTGTGTTTGCGGGCAGGAAGCTCTCGCCAAGCATGGACGATGAGTTGCTGCTGCTAGCAGCGGAGTTGGGGTTAGAAGTGAATGGAAGAATGAGTAAACCGGAAACTCGCAGCGCCATTCATGAGGCGAATTTTGAGGAGGACGAAATTTCAGATGCGTGGACGAAAATTTGCCGAGTCGAAAAGAAAAAGCAAGAGGAGCGGAAGAGGCAGGATGAGGAACAGAAGAGGCAGGACGAGAAAGATGCCTAAGATGCCCATAATAAGCTTGAGGAAATAAAGCTTCAGCAAGCTAAGCTGGCAAATGGGGTTTCTTCAGCCGTCCAAGAAGGCGCAGTTAAGAGGAAAAATTTGCTTCAGACGGGAGATGACATCGGTCTCTACCTTGTAAATTTTTAAAGATTGTGTGAGAGGCAATCATTCAGCCGCGATACCTGGCCATAGCGGTTGTCGTTACTTCCGGGGGAAGTGCTGGCGATGCAGACGACTACAACTTGGTGAAGTCCAGCTGCTCGCGAAGTACACGATTTTGACAGAGGAGTTTCGATGGAGGTTTAGGCAAGACAAAAAGAAGCCGAACGAAAGCTTTGTTGAGTTTGCTTGCGGACTGAGCGATAACTTCACGGAATGGGTCAGGGGCTCTGACGCCGACGGGGATTTCTCTAAATTGAAAGACCTCATGTGTTTACAGCGGTTTTACGAGACCTTGCCGGAAAGCATGCGCTTCTGGGTTAACAACAGGCAGGTTGGCGTATCCGTGAAGAAGGCAGCCCATCTGGCTGATGAATACGTGGCTAGCCAGAACATCAAAGAAGGCCAGAACATCAAAGTCAGTCAGGATGTGCGCCAGGACCAGTTGAGACAGAAAAATTTCTTTCAGGTGCCACAGAACCACTTCATGGAGGCGAACGGACAGCAGGGGAGCAATGATGCACCGAATACGACACCGAAAACGGTCGTCAAAGAGCCCGAAGACCCGCCGAGAAATTTCGATGTCAGGCAACCTGTAATGTGTTACAACTGCAAACAGCCGGGAAACTTTGCCCGAAATTGCCGAAATGAGAGGCCGGCTTTTGCGTACGTGAGCAGCAATCCAAACAACCATGACCTGCTAAAACCATACGCTAGGGAAGTCATGGTAAATTGGCAGAAATGTAGGGTGCTTAGGGATACGGCAGCTACCATGGACGTGGTCCACCCGAGTTACGTGAGAGCGGAAGACTACGTATCAGGGTGTGCGTGGATAAGACAGGCAGTGAGCGAGGATTCGGTAGGTTTGCCTACAGCAAAGGTGAAAATCGAAGGACCATTCGGGGTCTCAGAGACGTGCCGCTGTTTCAAAGGTGCTGCCGGAAATCTATCCGTACCTGTTCTCGAGCAGCTCCGAGGCGTTGCTGAACAAAAGGGGATGCGCCTTCACAGGCGCGCAAGTAATGGCACTGATACGATCTAAGGCGAGGAAACTTGCGAATGAGCTATGTTACAGCCGTGAGACAAGTGAGGTGGAAGTACACGGATCGGAGAGTTTTGCCGAGACGGTTGCGCAACCAGAATATAATGCTTCTGTTCTTGAGATAAGAGAAACTTACTGCGGTGATTCAGGGGCATCCCAGGCTAAGGAAGGGAGCCCATCAGAAATGGTAAGCGAGGGGGAGCTTCAGACAACAGTGTTAGCACCCACCGCGCCCTTTTACGAACAGTTGCTGAATACTGACCGGGAGGCTTTTATAGCGGAGCAGAAAAGTGATCCGTCACTGCAGGTTCTGGAAGTTAACGCAGAGGAAGGTGTTGCATCTAAGAAAGTCACCTTCCAGGAAAGACGGGGACTTCTGTATCGCAAGTACGAAGACAAGTGCGAAAGAAAATACGATCAAATAGTGATGTCGGAAAGGTATCGAACGTGTTTGCTCGCTCTGTGCCACAATCACGCATGGGCAGGCCATTTGGGCATACACAAGACAAACAAAGGTTACTACAGAAATATTATTGGCCAGGGTGTTTTCAAGACGTGCAGCACCTCGTGCGAACTTGCGAGACATGCCGAAGGGTGGGAAAGTCAAATGATAGGCGCAAGGCCGCAATGTTGAGTGTTCCTATCATTTCTGAGCCACACCACCGAGTAGTGGTGGATGTGGTGGGGCCACTTCCAAAGACTAAGTCGGGGTAGAGGTACCTACTGACGCTACTGTGCCCGGCAACCAAGTTTCCGGAGGCCATACCGTTGAAGGAAGCGACTTCCTTCGAAGTGGTCGATGCTTTGCTTGTGATATTTTCACGGTTGGGATTTCCTGCGAAAATACAATCACACCAGGGCACCATTTTTATCGAAAACTGTGGAATCCGGATGTATCGCAGCTCAACTTATCACCCGCAGAGCAACGGCGTGGAACGATGGCACGCTGTGCTCAAGAAAGTGTTGAATGCTTTGTGTCATGAAAGGAAAGCGGACTGGGACTTTTTCCTTCCGGGCACTTTGTTTGCCTTACGAACGGTGCCGCACGAGGGAACAGGGTTCGCCCCTGCCGACTTAGTGTACGGGAGAAATCTTCGGGGAAATCAAAGGGTTGACGGGACTGTGGTAGAGTATGTAGTAGCACTACTGCAAAGGATGAGTCTGGCCCGTAAATTGGTGAGAGAAAACTTGGAAGCGGTGCAGAAAGACTCAAAGTGCTATTATGACCTAATTGCGAAGAGCAAGTCGTTCGCCGAGAGAGACAAAGTGATGATCCTGTGTCCGAATAGGCAGAATCGTCTCGAGCTTCACTGGGATGGGCCAGCGGAATTTATCCAACTCATCTCTGACGTGAACTACCCAGTGAGACTACCAGTGCGGAGACGTGAAGATAGAGTTTACCATGTGAATTTGATGAAACACTTCTTGTAAAGAACGAAAATAGTCAGCATCGATTTGAACACCATACCGGAAGTTTCGGTCGAGGTTCCCAGTTGTGGGGGCAAAGTTAATCCGTCGGTAGAGGAAATTGTGCTCGGCGCCGTCGACAAAAGCTACTTAAACGATAACCAGGTGCGGGATTTAGAAAGTGTTATTCGGGAATTCCTCGAATGTTTTGCGGCACAGCCAGCGAAACCTATTTGATCATGCTTGACATCGAGCTAACCTCCGAAGCGCCTTTCCAGTCAAAAGCCTACAGGTAGATTCCAAGTAGATAGGCATCCCAATCAGTCGGAGATTATGAAAGTGGAGATCAACAGGAATGTGGAGATGGGTATAGTAAGGGAAGGTTACAGCGAATATTGCTCTCCTTTAATGTTGGTCGAAGTGGCTGGGAAAGAGCCCCAACCTTGCGTCGACGACAGAAAACTAAAAGCCATAACCAAAGACCAAGTTTACCGCTTGCCTAATATTGAGGAGAGGGTAGAGCTCCTTAGTGGAGCAAGGTTCATCTCCACAATTGACTTAGTGCGCGGGCACTGACAGGTGCCTCTAACGGAACGAGCTAGCCAATAGGCCACGTTCATCACGCCGTGTGGAGTGTTTCAGCCCGTCACCATGAGCTTCGGCCTAAAAAATGCGCCCTTTTGTTTTTCAAGGCTAATGAATGGGGTCCTGGAAGGGCTGAGCGAATTTGCACTGCCCTATCTTGATGAAGTGGCAGTTTTCTTGGATGACGGCACATACGACAGGTACTGGAGAGATTCTGAACTGCGGGTCTAACTGTGAAGGCGGAAAAGTTTCAGTTGGACAGAACGTGTGTCACCTATCTGGGACACACGATAGGCCGGGGAAAGCGTGACCCTGTGGCAACGAAGGTGGCGGCCATCTGTGAATTTCTCAAGCCGTTGACAAAAAAGGATGTGAGCTCTTTTCTGAAAATGACAGGCTATTATCAGCACTACTTCCCGAACTACCCGGACGTTGCCAGTCCATTAAGTGATAGCTTGCGTAAGCTAGAACGTGAGGTTGTAACTTGGATGGCGGCCTAAGAAGACGCGTTTCGATCTCTGAAGGAAGCTTTGGCTTTGAGACCAGTGTTGGCTTCACCGGATTTCAACCGTGAAATTGTAGTTCAGTGCGACGCGAGCAACCGTGGGCTAGGTGTCATTCTGTCACAGATTGATCAAAATGGTGACAACAACCCGTGCTGCACCTCAGTCGAAAACTGACGCCCCGTGAGGAAGCTTACAGAACCTCCGAGAAGGAGTGTTTGTGTATCGTCTGGGGCATCCAAAAACTAGCCTGTTTTATTCAGGGAACCAAATTCACCGTAGAAACCCACCATTGTCCCCTTTTGTGGCTGAAGCAAATATCTGATAAGAATGGTAGGCTCTTGCGATGGAGCCTCATTCTTCAAGAGTATACATTTAAAGTTAAATACAGGAAAGGGGCCGAAAACAAGAATGCGGATTGCCTGAGTAGAGGATTCAAAAAAAGGAAGTGGTTTTACAAGTGTTTGTTTACTTTAGCTAGTATTTGTTTTGAGTAGTGACTTTTTACTTTGTGTCCACGCTTCCCTGCTTGGCGAGAGCTGAATACAAAAGGGGATAGGCAAGGAAGTGCTTCTGTGAATTGTCTGGATGCGGCGTCGCTCGGGAACTGCTGACTGGCGTTGTTTTTGTGCGTGTGTGCATGCGGTGTGGGCACGAGAGTGTTTGGGGCAACACGTAAACATTCTTCGCTCGACCCTGCATCGGGGGACACAGCCTCGGCGAAGGACTTTGTTGGGGGGAGTAGTATGTTGCGTGCGGGAATGTGGGAGGGCCTCTGCGGCCATTAACTCTGGCGCGCCTGCGACTCCCTCTCCCGTCGGAAAGACATTGGGAGGGGAGCCAAGGCCGAATAGAAGCAAGTGATTTAGACCGTAGGCTGTGTGTCCGGTCGGTAAAATAGGAACACGTGTGCGCTCCGGCGGAAACAGGGCGACAGCGGGTCGCGGCTTCAGAGGAGACCGAAGGCCGGCTTCTCGGAACAACCCGGCCGCGGTGGTGCGCGCAACTGGAGACCTCAGGAGGAGAGAGAAACGGAGAATCGTCTTTAGGCAGCGGTAGAGAACGGCTGTCCACGGAACGCTCGTCCGGACGACGAAAGGCCTGGGGCCTCCTTCTTTAGGGTGTAGCAAATAATAAACGTCCCTTTCATCGTCACCCGTCCGCAGTCTGGCCTACCTCGCAACAGCCCGCATTTCGCACTGCAAAACGCGGGGCACCCCTGTTCCAGCGTAATTAGTTGACGTTTCTAGCAGTATTCTTCTAGCAGGAGTGCCGGAATTGAATAATTTCAGTTATACAACTCTCACAACCAAGCAAGCTTTGTATCCAGTCTACTTTTTAAGGCAGTGCTGCATGTAATGATGATATTGACGTGTTTGTATGTTTTTCGCATGCAAGTTTTCCTGTTTATACTACATCCCCAATTATTGCACATGCGCAAGGCCAAACTAAGTAGCATGCTGAGTTACTATGCGGCCCACACTTTACAATTTACTCTCTCAGCTCAATTGTGCCATTTATAGCTTTTCCTTGTGTTTTACAAAAGGTATAAGGGGTACACTGAAGCTAGTTAAAGAAGTTTGTTTATTCAGGGTGCGAAGTAAATATCACTGATCTGCTTCACAAAAAGCATCAGACAACTTTAAGAAATCTTGCTTGAAAATGAATTAAACACAGTTTCTCGGCTTCCAGTTATCTCACCTAGCAGGACGTTCTCACTCAAAACGAAGCGCTTCATTTTTAGGTAACCTGTGACAAGGGGAAACGTGCATATGTTACGTATGGATACAAAAGCGCGATATTTCCGGCATTTGACGTGTTCGTTTCATATCCGTGTCTCACTCCCGCTGTTTTTTTTTTCGCCGTTTGAGAAGGTTACTCAGTGGACTTCTCCTGCTCGTTAACCACTCACATTGGCGCCACGTAACCTGCTATTAATAAGAAAACTACGCGCATTAGGTTACTAATGCCGTTCACAACCTCGCTAACCGCATACGTTTGCCAGCTAGTAGCTTCTGCTTTGATAAGGAAACCAGAAAGCAAAGAATGCGGGAAAGCATTGCCTCGAGGACTTGTGCAAAGCTAACCGAAATTGCTCAGCTAACCTAGCCTATACCATTGAACTCATAAAAACCGTGCGAATACTCGCCAGAGGTCGATTCAGCGAAAATGAAATACTAAACGGACTGCCTCGGTAAATGCCACTTGCTATCTGAGCAAACACTCTGCATTTAAAATAGTGCGAAGGGATAAGTTGCGGCACACATAATATAAACGCGATTTCGCGCTGTCAAACGACTGCTATAACCACCGCAACTACGAGTGAAAACATTTTCATATCTGCGTAAAGAAGTTTGTTAACAAGCAGATGCAGGACCGGAGCTGCGCCGAATTTTCCTTGAACTGCACTACCAGTACCAGCCGGTACAAATAGTGTACAGTTATAATGCTGTAGTACCCGCGAGGCACAAAGCCAGGAGAACCCAAGGGAATCCCCGGCGTCTTCTGTCCGCTGTTAGGGCAGCCGAATAATGTGACGCGCAAGCGCATCATTTCCAATTTCTACACCTTTGTAGTGTCCAGGCAATATTCATGACGAACTAAGTCATAAATGCCCACGTGCAACCGTTAAACATCGCCATACGCGCAGCGAGGATCAGGCAGAACGCGACGGATGTAGTGCGCCTGCTACGACGGAGCGAGCGTTTTTGCCCAAGGCGAGATGGCGGCCGCCGGCGTCAGTTTTCCAGAGCCATCTCCACTCCAGAAGTTTTATACAACCTCCTTGGTCACGACTCACGCAAGGCAACGTCGCTTACCCCCATCGGCCAGTGTCACGTAAGGCAATTCCAAAGTGGCGGCCTGCTCGGCAGCTGAAACAAGCATAGTGCGCCCGGTACCAACTGCAGTGCGCATCGGGACTTTAATGTTTACGTGTATTTGTGAAACTTTCAGTGTTTTCTCCACCAGTCTTACTGCTGTAAAATCCGACTGCCACCTGCTCGTGGTGCCCCCTGCCAGCTGGCTGGGCAAAGGCGGTTTCGGCTGCCTAGCTTTGGTCGGTTGCTAATGGCAGCGGTGGGTGGGAGCCAGGTCTTACCCGGGGTTGCAAAACCCCAAGGGAGTGGCAGCGACTCCCTGGAACTGTATGGGCCAGTTCCTGCCCCAGAGCCGATGCTGGACGCGAAGGCAGGCCCGGACATCCTGGGTGGCTATCGAGGTTGGCTCTGGGAACTTGGCACAATAGCGGTGAAAAAGTTTCTATATTAAGGGAACGCCGCAGTCACCCCACGCGGGCACGACTGCTCGCTGCCGACACGAAGGTTCCTGGACAACAGAATTCAGGAAGTTTATGGTGGCCACCCTCTCTGCCCTTTGTAGCGACCAGTCTAGTAGGCGCGCACTTGCTAGGATCGACGAAAGAGGGGATTAGTCCTTTCCTTGGGGAAGCTTCTCGTTCTTAGTATTGGAAGTAGGGCCGGTTCCTTTCCTCTTAGAGATGCCTGATGACTACTGCCCGTATGGAGATAGGGAGGCTCTCTGGTGGGTGAGCAGTTGGCACTGAGAAAACATAAGACGTCCGCCGAAACCTGGGTTACCTCGCGTAAGTCCCGAAGGCCTTTCCTTTGGTGATAAGTGATTCAGGTGTACATAGTAATCGACAGTTATTCCAAGGAACAGCTTATCATTTCTGTCGGACAAGATCACCGGTTCCCGAAACAGAGAACAGGCGAGGAGGATTAGTACCTGAGGTCAGTGAGGCGTCTCCTCGATGAATCGAGTGACCTGGTGGTTGTTCGTTGAGCGGCTGGTAGCGAAACGGGTCTGCAGAGGAAGTTTCGCCACTCCTGTGTGGGTTCTCCCTGTATTCGCTGGTCGGGGCCTAGCTAGTACGGAACCTACAGTGGAGACCGCAAAATTCTAATTGGCTGTCTGATGCCAATACTGAGCAATCAGGTGTTTTATAGGAGTCAGACTTCAAAGGATTAGATCAAAAATCTCGCTGTCCCCATTCCCACCCAAACTCCCATAACACCTAATTACCAATTTCCCTTCCCCTTCATCCCAACCCCTCCGGCTACTTTCCCAGGGAAGATCAGGGGAATCTATCCGGGCCCGCGCTCCTGCCTGTGGTGTCGCTTAGTAGCTCTTTACCCGTTTTATTTATTTCCACTTCGGTGGGTGAAAGCATCTTTTGCCGCTCGGCCAATTCTTTTATATATATCATTGGGTTAAGCCTGTGATACTTAGTGGTGCGGGTGCAGTTATTTTAATGTTATTTTGCTTCGCCTCAACCTAATTTCTACCTGCTGTAAAATGAATTTGGATTGCATCTAATACCAAATAGCTGGCTCAGCAAGCTTATAAGCCCTGCCTAATTTGCGTTTGCTTTTGCCGGCCTAAGCCAATCGCACAGCTTGGCACATGACATCATAGCTTATTTTGCGGAAAATTAGTTAGTGGGTCGCATGGCCATTTCCTTTTTTTCATAATTACATAGGTTATACGAGCGAAGTTTGGGTTTATCAGTATGATTCTGGTATCAGTATGATTCTAACCAGGCAAAGTTTCGAAGGAACCAAACTTGTGCTTTTTCTGCATGGCCCATTTAAGAGCTTCTTTTCGAACATTAAGCCATTGTTTCCGTCTGCTGTCGCCTTAATAAATACAGGTATGGACGAGTGTGCGAAGTCTCGGACGTAGGAAGTTATGTGAATATACCGTCCCACCTTGCTATTTATATTGAAATAATAATTAAATTAATTTTTTTATTTTTTGACTTCTGAAGAGTAAAGAAATAGCACAGATGACACAGTGAACAAATTGAGCATTAAATTAACAATACGCTTTGTTGATATCGTTTAATGCATCAGCTCAGAAACGGATGTTTCGGAAAATAGTGCGAAGCGTGTTGACTGGGGCTCCGCTGAGGGCCACATAGGTTGACGTGGTCGTTGTTGACGGGATTTGACCATAACCCATTCGTTCTGGTACTTTTCAGCCAGGGATTTGTTTACAATGTCACAGAGCGGCAAAATCCCAGCAGCAACAAATTAAGAAAGCCCACACTAACGCTTAAGTCCTGAAGGCAGCGCAGCTGTGCGCAACCTTCACGACAGACATGACGGTTGAAGTGCACGATTAAAGCCGATCTGCTCTTTAGCTGCCGCAACGACCTTTACTCCATCTGTGTCGCTTTACCTAGAGTGTCCTTCATTTTTCGTTTGTGTTGCTGTGATTATGTTGAACGCTGGAGATTTGTTTTTTCGATCTTGGCCACTGTCGGCTAATGCTTTGTTGACAAACGTGCGCCGGGGATGCTAGGCGGTCGCCGCGAGGCACGCACCCACGAGCGCTCGAAATTTTCTTGGTCTCGTTGATTGCCGGGCGGTCGCAGGAAGGCACGCGCTCACGGGCGCTATGTATTTTTGGATTGGATTGTATTGAAAAAGACGTTATTGACAAAGATCCTGCAGTAGGCGGGGGCCGATTGACGGCTCCGTCTCAACGTGGCCTAACGTTGCATCTCCTTTCGCAGCCCTGCTGAGCACTAGCTCCTTTTCGGAGCCCATGCCTTTCAAGCGCGGTGAAGATCTGCTGGATGGCCAATTTTTGATCTATCTTGCTGGCTGACTCGATGGCTCCTTGAAGTTTCGCCGGATACTTCTCGAAACTGGCACGGTCCAGTTCGCTGGCACAGTCCCACATAACGTGCCACCGGTTGGCCGGTCCCTTCTTGCACACACTGCACAGGCCCTCGGGGTATTCGTCCGGGAACATCTGATGTAGCGTTGCCGGTGATGTGACCGACGCTGTCTGGAGTCTTCTTAGCCACACCGCTTCCTCACGACCCAGAGACCGATGTGGTGGCGGGTACGCCCGTCTGGTTGGATGTATTCGGAGAGCATTCACCCGCGTGCGCAGGGATCCACCTTACTTCCACTCTTCTTTCATCCTGCGCCACCACTCGTTCGATTATCTTGGCTGCCTTGTCACTGATCCGGCCGTTGGCTAGGTTTCGGACGGCTTCTAGCGAATCGCTTAGGACGGTGTCACACCACAGCTCGGCCATTGCTAGGGCGATGGCGATCTCCTCTGCTTCGGTTGCATTAACACACCGCATACTCGCTGACATGGACACTTCCCCCGTTCTCGCATTGATGGTAACCGCTGCGTATCTGCCCTTTCCATAGTCTGCTGCATCCACGTATCTTGTTCTCGGGTCACCACTGTACTGCTCGATGAGGTACTTGGCCCTGGCTTGCCTCCGCTCCCGGTTGTGCTCTGGATGTACGTTTTTCGGGATGGGACTCACCTGCACGTTTTCTCGAACTTTATCACAGAGCTCGTGAAGGTGCCTCCCCGTGACCTGATAGCCGTACCCCAAGGTCTCGAGTATGGCCCGGCCCGTCTTGATATCCGCAAGTCTCTCTCGCTGTGCCGCCAGCTGCGCCTCGATGAGCTCGTCCAGAGTGTTGTGAACGCCCAACTGCATCAGCCGCTGGGTGGTCGTTGACTCCTTCAACCCCAAATCTCGCTTGTACAACCTTCTAATCATGGTGTCAATCTTGTTCTTGTCCTTCTGCGACCACTTAAGGTAAGCTGCCGTGTACGCTATGTGACTGACAGTGAAGGATTGCACCAGCCTGGCGAGCCTTTCCTCACGCACGCCCGCCTGCTTGGACGACACGCGCTGGATCAGCCGCAGGGTACTTTCTGTCTTGATCGCGAACTTCTTCATCAGAGTATCCTTGCTGCCGTTGCCGCTGATCAGCATGCCCAGCAGCCGGATCTCAGGAACCTCGAGAATTCTCTGGCCGGTCTTAGTGATCAGAATCAGGTGATCACACTCTCTCGGGGGCAACAGAGGTCGCCCGGCCTTGCGAGGCGAGTACACCAGGAGCTCTGACTTGGATGGCGAGCACTGCAGGCCCGTCCCGTCAAGCCGCTCTTCGATAGCCGATAGTGCTTTCTGCAGCCTACTCTCAATACTGGCGTCCGTGCCGCCTGTCGTCCACAGCGTAATATCGTCAGTATAGATGGTATGCCGGACGCGCTTGACGCCAGCCACCGCTTCGGCGACCCGGATCATGACGATGTTAAACAGCAGCGGTGAGATAGCAGACCCCTGGGGTGTGCCTACGCTGCCAATATCTTGTTCTGGTAATTCGATCTCTCCTGCGAACAGCCAGATCTTTCGCCCCGAGAGGAAATTCCTGATATATTCATAACTTCTCTCGCCCATGTTGAGCTTAGTCACCTGCGCCAGGATGACCGAGTGCTTGACCCGATCAAAGGCGCTTTGCAGCTCCAATCCTAGGATCACCCTGCTGTCTCTCGTCTCGTTCGGGATGATCTCTCTTTTCAGTTGTATCATTGTGTCTTGGGTCCTCAGGCCCCTCCGAAACCCGATCATCGAGTCAGGATACAGCCCCTCTTGGTCTAGGTTCTTGTCACCGGTTCGCCAACACGTGCTCGAGGACCTTCCTCTTCAGTATTCATTAGAGTTTTCTCTCTGCCTTCCCCACGCACGAAGTCAGCGAGATGGGGCGTAATTTCTCGATGGCTGGTGGGCTGCCCGGTTTTGGTATCAATACCGTCTTCGCCTTCTTCCATTGCATCGGTAGCTTGCCACTCCGCCAGCACATGTTGCAGTATCTCGTAAGCGCTTCGATTGACTGGTCATCTAAATTTCGCAAGGCCTTGTTCCAAACTCCATCTGGTCCTGCCGCCGACCTGGTGTTCAGCTCCCGCAGAGCGGTCTTGACCTCGGCCGTCGTGATGTCGCGATTTAGTTTCTCGTTCGACACCCCTGCGTATGCCGGGTGTTGCTCGGCCTGCGTTTCAGGTAGGTATTTGGCACTCAGCCTCTTAATCAGCTCGTCCCTGCCGAGGCTATTTTCGCCCTCGTGCATGACCCGAGCCATGCGATTCTGCTGGAACGACTTGGTCTTGGTTTCGTCCAATAAAGGGCGGATCAACGACCAGGCCTTGCCCTGATGCAAGCTACCATCTATGCGGTTGCACAGCTCGTCCCACTGCTGTCTGCAGAGCAACGCGCTGTGCCTCGCAATCGCGCGGTTCAGTTCAGTAACCTCCTTCCGCAGCTTCTTGTTCCACTTCTGCTTCTTCCACCGCTCCATGATCGAGGTGTTTGCCTCGATCAAGTCCGCCAGTTTGTTGTCGATGCTGGATATGTCATCGTGAGTCTCGATCGGCTTTTTATCTGTAAGAGTTTTTTGCAGCGCCGGAATTCATGGATTGCCAAACAGCTTCGCTGTTGAAAAGGCACTATCCCAGGTAGACAAGTATATCTTATGTGAGCAAATTTCCATGGCGTACTTCCTCCGATATCAGCCCCGCTTCCAGACACACGTGCAGGACGCAACTGATTTCCTCCCATCCCTCTCCCCCATGGAGATCGCCTATTGATTTTTATTTATTAATATTGTAAGCCTTGTCCGGCTCTTACAGGAAGTGGGCACTCACTGCGCACAACGTGCATGAATAAAAGAAAGGGTACACTGCGCGTGAGTACAACAATGGGTGCACCGCACATCGGTACTTACTGAACGGTAAAAAAAACATTAAAAATCGAGCACGTCATTGCCCAAGCACGCAAAAAAGAAACAAAAGGTGTGCACTTTCTCAACTGTGTGGTTCAGTTACCACACAGCTTCTGGAAAAAGAACTTATAGAACTAACACTGTTCAGCCTCTTCTAACACACTTAACGGAGTGGACATTTCCAAACGCAACACAGCATCTGATAAACAAGGTTATAAAGTGCAAAATTAAAAGCATGCGCAAAAAAACAGGTGACAACGTGCTTGCCTTGTAATTTCGGCTAGACTAGGCACAAGGACAGGACGAAAAAATGTACACATTTGCCAAACGCCTTCGCTGTTCCAGGGATTAAGCTGTCAACCGATGCGGCGTTGATAACGTCGGGTGGTAATACGTTCCACGTTTCAATAGACCATGAAAAAAAACGAACAATTGAAAGTATTTGTACGCGTGTTGAGTGGCCTTATACGTTATTCATGATTGGTCCTTGTCGAGGATGTGGAGGTTGGATGTGATCCCTTCCTGAATGTTTATAGCAAAAGGATCATGTTCATAGCAGCAACGCACGACATGACGACACGGTTTGAATTCGTGCTTTGATGCGCATTGAAGTTACACTGTCGTGTATAGCATATTTACTGTAAATAAAACTGGTTGCCTTAATCTGACTTTTTCTAAATTGTGGACCAAATATTGTTGATGTGGGTTCCGAACTACACTGCCATACTCGAAAGTGGTTCTTGAAAGTGATCTCCAATGCCGTCAACAACGCCATTACCATACGCAAGAAAAAATAACAGGCCCAAGCCAAAACCCTGAGGCACGCCGGAAAAAGAAACTCAAGAAGGTCCGATCGCGGTTTAGGCAGGTTGGAGAGCGGAGCGAGGATAGTACGCGCAATCAGACGGGCACCGAAACGATAAAGGTGAAGAATCTCAACCAACCTTACAGACATGGGAAAGACATAGACTCTTTCTCGTCAAATTTGAAAGAACACAGGAAAAGATAAAAGGGTTTGCGTGCAACAATCAAAGGAAAATGTTCGAAACTGCAGCGAGCCAGGGCACGTAGCTGCGGTTTGCAGGAAACGCAGGGTGGTCTTTTCATATTTCAGTGACTGCGAGGAGAACGAGAAATTTTTGGCTCCTTATTTGCACTCACGTACGGTGAAGAACCCCCCTCCGCAGTATCCGTATTTGTTTTCTAACAAATCAGACCAACTACTGAAAGAGATAGGCCTATTTCTTCTGCGAGGGAACAGTGACGGCGCCGACGAGAGCAAAGGCACACGAAACAGCCGCGAGGCTCGCGTACGAGGCATCAGGGGATATAAACATCCCAGCGGAAGAGGAAAAGCATAAACATCCCGCCGACAGTGAAGGAAGAGAGGATAAGAACCGAGAGGAACCTGAGAGTAACCAGACGGAAGTCAAGACCGCGGAATTGTGGGCGGGTGGGTGGTAAAAACATTTAATATGTATGTTAATTAAAATTAATGAGTGGTATGCAGGTAACACTCCTTAAGGGGGCGACCCTTACAAATACTAGGTGGAGGTCTCTAGTACGGAGCCCTATTGGCGTCGGCCGCTGCCTGGGCCCGTCCCACCAGGTCCTTTTGGGCCTCAAGGTCAGAGCATGCAAGCAGGATCGCCTCCCAGTCCTCCCTTGCTGGGTTAGGGATAGGGGGTATGGCACGATTGGAGGGGCAGGCCCACACCATGTGGTAGGTGTCCGAAACCTTCTCCCCACAGTGCGTGCAACTGCCGGAAAAGGCGGGATCGAAGTGTTTGAGAGCTGCCGGGCACAGCATGGTGTTCGTGTAAAGTCGGAGTAGAAGCCGCTCCTCCGCTTTACTTAAGCCTTTACACGGGCGTGGATAAAGGCTGTGGCCGTATTGATAATGCTGAATGATTTCTCGGGAGAAATATACCGGATTGAATTCGAGGTCTCCCTATTCAGTGGAGTCGAGTGGGAATTCCCGGTAAGAGAGCGCGCGGGCGGCGGCGTCGGCTGCCTCGTTCCCTTCTAGTCCCTTGTGAGCAGGAGCCCAGACTATACGGCGGGTTGCGGGGTTCCCTTCATAGTCGGTATGTTTCAACAGTCGGTACGCTGGGTACGCCACACAGCCGTTTTCGATGTTCCCAGAGGCCTCTCGTGAGTCGAAGATGATAGTTTGCGATGTGGGGTGGCAAGCTGCCAGTGCAATGGCGACTTCCTCCGCGCGTGTTATGTTCCGGGCTCGGAAAGTGAGCCCGTTAACTATTCGGTTCTCGTGGACGACAGCAGCTGTATACCATCCCCCATGGTGTGGGCCGGAGGCGTCCACGCAAAACACGCCGGTTTTCGATCGATATTGGCGTTCCAGGGCTTCCGCCCGCACCAGGCGCCAGCCATTATGGTCTTCTTTAGTCACGTTGCTTGGAAGAGGGCGCACAAGGAGGGCGCATCTGCACTCCAATGGGAGTTGAACGCGATCTTCCGTGATGGTGGTGTGTGGGATGTGTAAGCGGGCTAACAGGGGGTTCTCCCGCTCTTAACCCGCTATCGTATTTGAGATACGAGTGTACTGATTTGCGAGGTGAGCCTCTCGGAGCTCACGAAACGTGTTCACCATGCCCAGGCCCAGAAGGCGCTGGTTTGAGGTGTTCACAAGGAGGTCGAGGGCCTGCTTTACAATTTTGCGGAGGATGACTTCAAGTGCATCCGCGTCTTGCTTCCGTAGGTGGAGGTATGGAGTAGAGTATAAGATTCTACTGGTTACAAATGCATGTGCCAGCCGTAAGGCATCTTTGCACCGTAGCCATCCGCGTTTGTTTGAGACCCGGCGGACAATGCGGCCTACCTGGTCTCCCACCTTAGGGAGTTTGGTCAGTGTAGTGTCTGACCGTCTGTTTTGATTAATAAAAAGCCCCAGTAAATGGACTTCCTTCTGTTCAGGGATTGGTCCTGTCTACAGCGAGAGTTTGATTTTGGCCGTGCACTTTGGCGGGGGGCGTATGTGCACGAATTCTGATTTGGAGGGAGAGCATTGGAGGCCGCACTGGCGGGCATAGCGTTCTACTATGCGCGCGGTTTGCTGCAGGCTCGCCTCAATGTCTCCTAGTGAGCCCTGCGTGGCCCAGATGGTGATGTCATCAGCATACAACGCATGTTGTATACCGGAAACATCAGCCAGCCGAGCCGGCAGGTGCATCATGGCCAGGTTGAATAATAGACGAGACAGCACTGCACCTTGTGGTGTACCTCTAGTTCCCAACGCGAAAGGGACGCGTTCCTTATCCTGTATGCGGATGTAAGATTGTCTATCAGTCAAGAACTGCCGAATGTATTCCAACGCTCTGAAGCCGCATCCGGCTTGTGATAAGTGTGTTAGAATTGCCTCAAGAGTTACATTATCAAAGGCCCCCTTTAAGTCTAAGGCGAGTGCGACCTTGTCATTGTGGGGGCATTCGACGGGGTCTAGGATATCCCAATTAAGTTGCAGCAGAAGGTTCGGCGCGGATCCGTGTGGGCGGAACCCGTGCATTGATTCTGCAAAAATACCTAGGTTCTCCATGAACTCCGACAATCGATCCCGTAACATGGTCTCCATCAGTTTGCCCACACATGATGTGAGAGAAATGGGGCGAAGGCTGTACGTGCTCACGGCTTTGCTAGCTTTTGGGATAAATGTGACCAGGGCGGTCTTCCATTCTATGGGGAGTGGCTCTTGTCCTGACCAAACTTAGTTGATGTGAGCTAATAGTGATTCATATGGCGGGTTAGGAAGGTTAGCTAGCATTTTGACAGTAATTTTGTCCCCACCGGGAGCCGTGCCACGTTTCATTTTAGCCAGGGCCTTCCGCAGCTCGAAAAGCTCGAACGGTCGGTCCAGCTCAACATTCTCTGAACCTGCATAGGAGTACGCCGATCCGCGGGTGTCCTGTGTGGAGCACAAGTATTCGTCCTTTAACCTGTGCGCCAGCTGAGTTGTATTGCCCTGGAAGCTGTGAATAGCCCTTTGTAGATGTTTTTCAGTTTCGGTGCGGGTCTGCGTCGGGTCTATGAGCGCGCGAAATAGTCGCCAAGTATTTTTGCAGGACATCTGGCGCGCTGCCGTGTTGCATCTATCCACCCAGTTGGCGTCCGCGAGTTGGGCCGCATATTCGGCCGCCGTCTGGGTGAGCTCGGCGATTCTAGCTTTAAGTTTGCGGTTACGCTTTTGTCGACGTCATCGACGAACAAGGCGATTCCGCGCTTCCCAGATGTGGAGGAGGTGGTTCCCCACGTCTGAGACCGCCTCTAAGAGCTGAAGTTTGGTTTCAGTGGAGTGAAGGTTACTAACCAGGTCTTGGGACCACTTGTCGTAGCCTTGCTCGAGTGTTGGTGTTACGTTGTTGTAATTAAGCCTGAATTTCGGCCAATCTGGAAGCCGGGACTAAGATATTGGTTTTGCCAATGGTTTGGTTCGGATTGTTATGTTCAACATGCAGTGATCGCTACCGAGGTTTTCCTCGGTGTTGATCCACTCTGCATACTGATTGTTGCGGGTAAAGGTCAAATCTGGACATGTACCTCGCCTCACAGAATTTCCTGTCCGAGTTGGGGGACTGGATTGGTGTGAAGAGTGAGGCCCAGCGTCGACGCAAGTTTCGACAGTTTGCGCCCACGCTTCTCTTCACGATGGTATCCCCAAACCCGACTGGGAGCGTTCAAGTCACCCACAATCAAAAGAGGGTCCCTACCAGCGGCTCTAAGCGCGCGGCTAAAGAAGTCTGAGAATGAAATATTACGCAATTTTGGAGTACAGTACACGATAATGGATATGTAACGGTGGATCTGATCAGCAGATAGGGAGGAGAGTCACTATTACGTATGAGTACTCAAGTTGTAGGTCGAGGTTGCCCATGCTGGCAGAATAGTTCTTAAGAACGCACAGACAAGATGAGGGGTCCTGTTGGAGCGTCGTATTATTTGTTAACCTGGCACCCTTTCCTGGCTCCTGAAGGGCTACGATGGCGCGCAATTGCTCAAAGGTTGAAATGTACATTGGGAGTTTGGCCCGCTTAGTACGGGATCAGAGTCCTCGACAGTTTCATTGGGTTATTAGGGTGGGGGAGGTCAATTTAGATTTGAGGGATTGCCTATATGGAGGTTGTCCCGCCATTTTCGATTTTGAGAATTACGACTGAGCGGGTTGTAGCTCCGGAGCCAGCTCACTGGCTTGTACCTCCGTCCCAGAAAGTGAGCTGCTGTCTTCCTCGTCATCTAGGGTGATAAAACGACGAGAAAATTTGCTTGGGCGGCCAGATATATCCTTCAGGCTACCTTTGCGCGCAGCCCGGGCAAGTATGTTGGGAAGGGCTTCCGCTACTTGAGCGTAAACCTGGGCATGAAATTGTTTAGTGATCTTAGACAAGAGTGGACTTCCCAACTCGCTCATCATGTCTGCAAATTTCTGTCTTCCTCGTGATCTTCAAGGCGGGTCAAGGCGGGTCTCAAGGCGGGTCTCAACGGCGTTAATGGAAGATTCCAGAGTCGCCGGCGCCGCCGCCTCGCTCTCCATGACTTCTGCATGCGGGGAAGACTGTGGAGGCGGAGTAGATTGATTTTCAATAGCTTCAATTTTGGCTAAAAGCATCTCGTTTTGTGCCTTGAGAGATGCCACTAGGTTGAGGAGCTCAGAGTCAGCCGCTGAGCGGGAGGGGTAGGGGTAGGAGAGGTGGAGGTGGAGGCACCCGTGCTCGTGCTGCCCTCCTTGCCATTCTTGACTATGTCTGCCCAGGAGTTTCCACTTTGCCTTTTGGTTTGCTGCTGCTGGGAGCGGCTTGGGTTGCCTTGGCCGCCGTGTGGGGGCGGTGGTTCTGCCGCTGCTCCTTGCTTTTCGGCACGCCCGCTGGGTGCCGCCCTCCTCGAGTTGACGTCACTGCGCCGTGGTGAGTCGCCGCCGCCGCCAGTGATGTATGCCGGCTGACGTTTCGCCGGCTTCCCCGCTGGGTTTTTGTTTTTGTCTTTTCGGGCGTCCCGCTTGGTGAGCGTGCGGTATTTCGCCACACCGTCTCTTGAGTTTGTGGCTGGCCGCCACCAAACACCGCACACTTTACGTTGCACTCATGAGGGGCCCGGATCCCCTCCACAAAAAGCGCGTGCTGCCCACACAGACCACAACTATCTTGGTTGGGGTTGGGGATTGTGTCCGCCCGGTCTTCCACGGTGCCACACAAGCCGGAGGCCGGGATAGTCCGGAGGTAGGGTCGGACAGTGATGATCTCTGAATTGTATAAGGCAGTCTGTTGCTTCACCTTCCGGCGAAGGTGAGTCGGGCCCTGTTGGACGTTCCGAATTTTCGAATATCAAGTATAGTACCCTGCCTCCATTGGATACTACCCTGCAGTGGTTCTGAAGTCTCATGATTAGCTATAGAGGTGACGCCATAGCTAACCTCTTCGTCGCCTTGTCTGAGGTGGCCACGTAGGGGCAGATCTCGGTTCGCAGAGTTGATCACGAAGTCCCCAAGAATGCGGTCGGCCATGTAGGCGTTCTGGGTGTTTGCAAGAATAAGGTTTTGCTCTCGGGAGAGCACAAGGTTAAAGTTTGCTGCTAATTGCGCGCCGAGGTAAGTGCGCAGAGAGAGACCAAGCTCACCAGGTCGTAAAATGGCTACGAGTACCAGGGCAGTTCGTGGCTTTAAGACAACCACAAAGTCGTCCTGGTGGAATTTCCGAAGAGGCTTGGGTTTTCATGCTGGTTTGGCTGGCTTCTTTTCCCTGCGCGAGGCAGGAGCTTGCTGATTTGATAGCTGCTTGCCGGGAGCATCTTGGGCCGTGGCCGCCGCCATTTTGTCTTTCCGTCATTGAGAGCGTCTCTCCACGAGCCGGAACTAATTTTTGTTGCGGAGGGGTTCCGCTGCCGCCGAAACTTCTTCCCCGGCTAGCGAGATGGTCGACCATGCCATTTCCTAGGGGTCGTAGCCGCGTTAAGAGGGAGACTCAGCCGTGTTTACAGGAGCGGTGGTTTCCCCGTGGCCAGTCGTCGGCCTAGCCGTTAGGCTATGCGTTGGTGCCATAGGGCGGGGCGGAACCGTCGCTCGAATTTGATGTCAAATTGGCCCATCTTGACAAAAAGGAGATGTCTTCTTGGTCCGGGTAACTTGCTGGGTCCGGAGGACGCAGTACTGAAAGTGTCCAGTCGAATGGTCCTTGCCTCCTGCCAAAAACTGACGGAGCCGATGTGCCATGCGTCCGCCCGCTGCGCGCGGTCGCAGCGCCCCCCCCCCCATGGTGGTGTAGAGACAACTGGCTTTCCAGGCTAGAAATCGGGGGAGCGTTTATTGTTCACAAGAGATAGCCCTCTCCGTCGTTTGCCCCGCGCACGAGGAGCGGGGCAGTGGCGGGCACAGGCGGCTGCTCGCTTGCAGCCTCTCGCTTCGTAGTACTGTGGAATATACGAATATAACACTCCTCCCCCAATTGATGAGTTCACTACTTGGGGAGCTTGTCTTCACTGTGCGTAATCGCTGGAGGCTTTCCGTCGTCGGCGCGAGCGCCGAAGATGGCGGTCCGACCCCTCTTGCGGTTCAAGTTTCGTGTCTGGCCCCGTCGCTTGTGAAGCGGGGCTCGGCTGGCGAACGATGCTCGACGGCTGTGGCGTCGGCATAAACAGTAGATCCGGTGTTTTGTTGCCTCTGGCTTCGGTCTGACCGCTTTCGGCAGCTTCAAGCGTGGTTTGCCGCGGCTCTTCGTCGTCGGAGATAATGCAGGGAGCAATGTCCGGTCGAACCTGGTCCCCATGTCTGTTGCAAACTGTCCCGTCCTGCAGCTCTGTCTCAATTGAAGACTAGCTTGTGGAATTGCTCGCGGTTCCAGGAATCCAAGCAGAGCCTGGGCGAAAGTTTCGTGCGCATACAGGCTCTCCGGGCGAAGGCATAGTTGCCTTGCGGGCATTCTCGTCGCAGCGAAGATTCTGCTTGAGAAATTTATACTCCACGTTTGATCGAAGGTTCGGATGCATCCGGTCGAGAGCTGTTTGAAGTTTTCGCCTCATGAGGAGCTCAGAGGGTGTCGACCCTGTCAACGAGTGCTTCGTAGTCCGGTAGGAGAGGAGGATGCGGTGGATGCTCGTCTGAAAATCCCCTGGCTGAGCTTTCTTGAGCTTCGACTTGATGGTTTGGACGACACGTTCGGCGGCGCCGTTCGAAGCAGGTTGGTAGGAGGGAACGAGAATTCTGCGAATACCGTTGCGACCGAGGAAGTCAGCGTACTTGTCGCTGGTAAACGCAGTGCCATTGTTCGATACAATTGTATCCGGCAATCCGTGCGTGGAGAAAATTTTCCACAGGCACTTGATGGTAATCTCCGCAGATGGTGAAGTCACTGGGACCACTTCCACACATTTTGAAAACTCGTCGACCAAAACAAAGAAGTAATGGACTTTGAATGGCCCGCCGAAGTCCACATGTAGTCGGGACCACGGTTTTTACGGGAACGGCCAGGGAGTCGATTGAACTCTCCTTCTCATGCGCTGGTTTTCTTGGCACGCCTGGCAGTGCTTCACTTTGTCGGTAATGTCTTGGTCAAGTCCGTTCCACCACACGTGGCTTCGCGCGACTGTTTTCATTTTCTCCACTCCAGGATGTGTTTCCTAGAACAAGCTTTGAACGTCTGCCTGCAGGGACTCGGGAATAAGAACACGGGCACCCTGCGAAACGCAGTTCTCGTGAACGCTGAACTCTGTCTGGCACTTTTGAAACAGCGACCATTCTTTTCCTTGCGGAATCTCGTCACCTGACAGTAACGCTCGAAGCAGACGAGACAGTATGGGGTCACGAAGGGTTGCCTTAGAAATAGTCGATGGAGACAGGAGTCGTGGATAGGATCCTTCAAGCATGAAGATATTTGAGGGCTGTGGGACGTACGTTTTTTGTGCACGTAGCGGCAGCCGGCTTAAAGCGTCGGCGTTGCTGATGCACGCTCCCGGTCGGTAGATGAGCTGGTACCTGCACGCCGAAAGCGTAATTGCCCATCTAATCATTCTGGGCGACGACCGCCCCGGAATCGGTTTGTCCTGTCACAGCAGTCTCTGCAAGGGTTTGTGACCCGTCACTACCTCGAAATTATGGCCGCACAGGTATTGATGGATCTTGGTGATTCCAAATATTATGGCCAAGGCTTCTTTGTCGAGTTGGCTGCATTTGTGCTCTGCTAGTAGAAGGCTACGCGATGCAAAAGCCACTGGATGCTCTCCAGTTTCCTCTTGCTGTGCGAGAACAGCTCCCACGCCATACAGCGAAGCATCGCAGCTCAGGACGATGGGCTTTGTCAGATCGAAGTGCTGTAGGACGGGTGCAGAAATCAGCAGCTCCTTGCTTTTATTGAAAGCTTCTTCCTCTTTAGCCGTCCACTGCCACCACACGTCTTTCACGAGCAGCAAGTACAACGGTCAGAGCACTGATCACAGGTCTGGTAGAAAACGCCTGCAAAATTTGATGAGCCCCACGTAGTTTTGCAGCTGTCAGACGTCCCCGGGACTTGGCGCCTTCAAGACGGCTTCAACCTTCTTCGGTGTTGGGCGCAGGCCCTCTGCGTCGATGACGTGTCCGAGGTACTCCACCTCGTTGGCGAGGAAAGTGCATTTTTGGAGCTGAAGCTTCAGGCCTGCATCTTCGAGGTGTTGCAGGACGCGGTTCACATTTGTGAAGTGCTCGGCGTCGTCTTTCCAGTCACAATGATGTCGTCAAAATACAAGGCGACGTGAGGCAAGGCCTGCAGCAAGTTCTTCATTTCTCTCTGAAAAATGGCTGGAGCTGAGGAAACGCCGAAGGGAAGCCTGGTGCATTTAACAAGACTTTGCGGCATGTGGATCGTGCAAAGCTTATGTGATTCTTCGTCCAGTTTCACTTGTTGGTACGCATCCTTCAAATCGAGCCTCGTAAACTTCTGACCTCTGGAAAGCTTGGCCCACAGGTCCTCGACTCTCGGCTCCGGGAACTTTTCTAGCTACGCGACAGGATTAATCGTCAGCTTGAAATCTCCGCACACGCGAATGCTGCTGTCTTCCTTCGCAACTGGAACGATCGGGGCTGCCCATTAAGATGTTCTGACAGGTACGAGTACTTATTTGCGTTGCATTTTTTCCAGCTTTTCTGCAACCCTGTCCCGAAGTGCGAATGGAATCGTGCGGGGCTTGAAAAACTCTAACTGCACCTTCCTTTACGAATAGCTTGGCTTTCACTCCCTTGAGGGTTCCACGACCTTCGGAGAACACGCTCTTGTAGCGCGAAAGCAGCACGTCCAGGCTCTAAAGTGACTTGATGGACTGAACTTCGGTGAGGTCTAGATCGAGAGCACTCATCCAGTTCCTTCCTAGGAGTGTAGGGCACTGGTAAGGGGCGCAAAACAACGACAAGGTCGCTTGCCTGTTGCCGAACTGTACCGGAACGGTTATCCTTGACAGGTGTTACTTTTCCGCAGTAGCTTCTCAAAACAACGTCCGAGGGCTATATTCGTAGCTCAGGAAAGCGCCCATAAAACGCTTTCTTTCCCATTATGGAGACGCTAGCCCCCGTGCCGACTCCATTCGAAGCAATTTTCCGGCTACTTCAACTGTTGCGAAAAATAGCGGAACGGTTTCGGTACTTTCCACTGACCACGTTTCGTATTTCGGTGTCCGACAAGGCGAAGAAACTACCGTGCTCCCTAAAGCATTCACTGGATGTACTCTTTTCTTGAATCCTTTGTTCAAGTGACTTTCGCTCTAAGCGTCAAATGCTTTCTTTGAACGACATACTTTGGCTAGATGCCCCACCTTACCACATGCGCCACATCATGCCTTAGCATCCTTGCAAGCAGTTGCGTAGTGCGCATCTCCACAGCGGTAGCAAGTTATCTGCCGTTGCCCCCGCGCTCTCTTCACGACATGAATTTCCTGGGTCTCCTCCATGCTCGGTTTCCTCATCAACGTGCTTGAGTCATTCTTCGCGGTCTCCATTGCATCGGGGAGTTTCACCGCAGAGTCAAACGTTAAATTTACTTTTTCGAGCAGGCGGCGTTGCATTGTAGCGTCAGCTACACACAGAACACAAATAAGCCGGAATGGGAGTAAATGGCTTGTAGCATAACTCAGTACTTATTCGGATTTTTCAAAACTCCTTCCAATTGGAGATTCGCGTTACTCTCATTATTTCCGCAGTTTTTTCAGTAGCATATGGGAGTTTCCTTTTCCTGCCACTACAATGGAGTTTTCAGGAGTACCATTGGGAGTGTATTATTTCCTCCAACTTGGAGTTTTTAGGGGGCGCGTTGGGAGCAGTGCTGACCTGCATTCGAGGTATTTTTTTGCGTTTGATATTGTAACGATGTAATTTGGTCCAGCACCGAAACTGTTGGAGGATGAGTCCGGCGATGAAGCACTCGAAGGTTTTAGATGTTCAAATTTTAACTGTTTTAATTATTGGTACTTCCATTTAAAACACAGAGGAAAAACGTTACAACTGATACATAAAAAATAGGAGAAAACACGAAATCAAGAGTACTTAACGAAACATAGTTGGCGGGCGAAGGGCTCCCGGCGTCTGGCCCCGACGACCGGCAGCAAGTGGCTCCCCTGGTGCAGCTGCCGCGCCCGCCCCTCAACAGCCAAAGGAGCCGCGTTATATTCGCCTCAAGCGGTCAGGTGGGGGACGTATGGGGGGGGGGGAAGTGCACCCTGGAGCGTGGGTACGTAATGAAAGAAGGCTTTCTGCAGACAATCGGCGAGACGCTTCTTAGCTTCAATCAGCCACATTTTTGAAAGAAAAAGGAACCAATCACAGAAGACACAAAGTTTAAACTCTAAGGCGCCTGTTTCTGGCTAACGAATTACCGTTGAGAATAAAGTAAAAGTATACAAACTTGAAAGGGAAAAAGAGAGGCGGTCGTTTGAACGAGACCGGGGGTTCGGAGAACAGAGCGGCTTGCGTAGACGCAACGGGGGGTTGGAGACGCCACTGCGGCGCGGTAACCGAACCCTCGCAACAGCCGCGTACCTGGTCGCTCAGCGCGCAGACACACTCGCCGGTTCGTTTCTCAGAAAAAAGGGGGCCAGAGCCTAGTCGCGTCCGAAGAGCTTTCACACAAATCACTTGGGAGGAAGATCCCCAGCGGCGGGAACAGAACTCAAAACAAGCAGACAACACCAACAGACCTCGGCTTCGCGACACTTTCCCCTCCTGAAAAAAAGAGTGCCCCCACTCTTGTACAAAGTCTAAAATTATACGTCAAAAATGGCATAAACTTACAGGGATAACGAAATGACATGCCATGGGGACCCAAGAAGACGAAACACAGGCTCAAACACAAAAGTCGACAAAATATCTCCACCGAATCAGTCAACGCACACGCGGTCACTTAACGGAGTTCCTTCTTCACAGTCTCTTGTCCAGCACAGGCGAAAACATTTCATTTGCGTGCGACACTAGGAAGATAACAACACATCCACCGTGAATAACACAGATATAGCATGCACACTCTAAAACTCATACACTAAAAAGATCGAAAAACTAGCTCCGTTAGCCGGGCGGCACACTCAATTCTGGGGAGCTTGACGCGAAACAAAATGTGTCCTTGGACAACTGGTCGCATAAACATGACGGAAAGTAACTCGTTAGCCAACTAAAAGTAATCAGCAAATAAAGTAAGCGCCCGAAGTCTCACCCATTCCCACTCAAGGAAATACTCAGTGCCTTACAGATAGGATTACAAACGGTTGATAAGAAGGCATTATAAAACAGCAACAAAATTATATACTAGGGCTCACTGTATCAATTTTGTATCTCACCGGCAAGTGGAAATATACGCCCACCAGCCACTGTTGGGCACTTCACTTGACACAACATATCCGTATTCGACTATGCTGTTTCTAAAACAGCCCTACTCGCATGATATGACAAATACGCACTGAATGTAAATCCAAACGCATGTTCAAACATTAGCAAACAACACAAAGGAACGGCTATGGAAACGAGTTACAAGAAACCTACTAGACACCAACACCACAAATCGGCTAAGAAAACGACTTCCAAGAAAAACTCAAACTTCTAAACATAAAAGCTACAAAAGTCAAAACTTGGCGGTCGCGCATAGGAAGTAAGGTAAAAATAAAGGTTGGCACCTGACGAAGCCTTTCAGAACAGTTCAGACGCTCAACCCGTTGCATACTCAGATACAAACAATAAAAGCGAAAAAAAAACATTCATACTTGTTTGTGAACACGAGCGGAAATGATACAGGTAAAACATGATAAATTAACAAAGATTTCAAAACTGCATATTAGTTACCGTACATATTAGAAGAAAAGAGTATCTGCCAAATCTCAGCAGCGGTGAGAAACTGTCACCATCCCGACGCATTCGCAGAACTGCACCCCCGCTAGCTCTCCCCGTCCGCGGCATCCCGGGCACCCCTGCTGGCGTCTTTGCCTTTACTTCGAGCCGCGTCGCACAGCGTAAACATCTCCTCAACTCCTCGTTCCTCACAGACCCCCAACCCCGAAGTGGCTGCTGTATTTACTTCAAGACAAAACCTAACTCCGGTGGAGAGAGAGAAAACTTTTTTTATTTGGCAGATAGAGCTTAGTGGAAGTGGAGCCTTCTTACAGGTAGCCATGTGCTGTCCTTGATGCTACCGCTCTCAACCAGCAGGAGCTGATCGCAAAAGAGGGAGCTGGACAGCAGCGTCTCCCACTGCTCGGGGGAACGGGGAAGGGATGGAGGTGGCAAATCAGGGTTCTGGGTGCATTCAAGTATAATGTGCCTAAGTGTTGATGATTGCGTACAGAATTTGCATTGGGCTTCGTGCTGATTTGGAAACATAAGGTGCATCAGTGTTGGGTGGGGATACGTGTTTGTTTGCACAAGTCTGAGCGTAGTTTCTTGTGTCTTTGTTAGTTGTGGGTGGGGCAGTGGAAGTGTTCTGCGACCGAGTCTGTAGTCTCTGTAATTTCCTGGTACGTCGTGAGTGGCATAGGTTCATTTGAGTCCTCCGCGGCCTGGTCGACGAAACATCGGGCCTTGAGGTGGGCTTGATCATTGCCCTCCATGGAGGAATGGGCCGGCGCCCACACCACTTCGACTACCCTGTCTGGTGGCTTGCTTGACAATATGCGGTATGTCATTGGTGCTACCCATCCCGACATGAGACTCCTCCATACTTCTTGGGAGTCAGTAATTATGACTGTTGCCTTCGCTTGTGAAAGAGCTAAGGCTACAGCTAGTTCTTCGGCTTCTTTTGTTGAGGCTCGTGGCAGGGTTGCTCCGACGATAAGGCCTGTCTTCGTTGTCACCACCTCTACTTTGGCTTGTCTTTTGGGCTATGCGGCTGCATCTGTGTAGACCACTGTGTGCAGAGATCCATACTTTTTGTCCAGACTTTGGCTCTTGCTTCTCGCCATAATTTTTCCTACGCAGGACGTAAGAGAAATTGGTCGCAAGTTTTCGATGTGTGGTGACTTCCCCGGTTTTGGTATAAAGCGGATTTCCGCCGTCTTCCATTGTTCTGGAACTTTCCCCTCAGTCCAAAAATTGTTGAAGTGGTCCGTGAGAGTTTCAAGGGCTTGGTCGTCTAAGTTTGCCAGAACTTTGTAGGTGACCTGGTCTAGTCCTGGGGCGCTGCTTCTTCTGCTTTCTGCGATGGCTGCCTTAACTTCGTAGAGCTGTATCTTTTTATCGAGTTCGGCGTTCGGGTTCCCAGTGTATGAAGGAGGGGTGAAGTTACGTTCCGTATTAAGGTATTTCCGTTCCAGATCTTGCAGAAGTTGGTCTGTAGTTTCCTGGTATGCGCTGAGTGTGCGGGTCCTGCTACGTTGTGATTCGCCTTTGCTCTTCAGCGGGTCGATTAAGTGGCGCAGCAGCTGCCAGGTCTTCCTCGTAGATAGAGTGCCTTGGAGGCCATCACACAACTTCAGCCAATTTTCCTTGCACAGGGCTGCTGCGTACTATGCTGCTTGCTTGTTTATCTCAGCTATTTTCTTGCGGAGCTTGCGGTTGTGCCTTTGCCTTTTCCATCTTCTGGTGAGACTGTGACGGGCCTCCCAGAGGTGGTTAAGGTTCGGGTCTACACAGGGATTCTTGTATGTGGTGGCGATGACTTGGCTATGCGCCTTCACGTCTGAGACGATCTGCCGCACCCAATCGTGGTACGAGAGTTCTGTGCATTCCTCCCGAGATTCTCTGGTCTTCCGAAATCGGTCCCAGTTGGTAATGCGGGCTGTACCGATTTGGGCTTTATAATTTCTGCCTTTACTACAAGACGTATAATATAGTGGTCTGATCCGAGGTTAGTTTCAGTAGTCATCCACGAGACGTCGAGCGAACCTGCGAGAAACGAGAGGTCTGGGCTCGTGTCTCTTGACGTACTTGTGCCATGTCTGGTTGGGGTCTCAGGCTCATTTAGTAGGACAAGGTTGTTTTGATTGAGTACATTCACTGTCGCCTGTTCTTTCTTGGTGTTGTTCTTGTACCCCCACATCTGGTGTGGGGCATTAAAATCACCCAGTATAAGTGTGGGATGGATCCTTGCTAACGCTAGGGCTTCCTGAACGGTTTCCTGTACTCCGGGTTGCTTGCGCGAGGGGCGGCAGTAAATGTTGAGAATAAATAGGTTCGTCCTTTTCTTGGTCGAGCATGAGTGGATCTCCACAAGCGTATGCTCACAGTCCCTCTGTGGGGTAAGATGCTGTGTCGCCGAAATACTGCTCCGCACAAGGGTTGCTGTTGCTTTTCCGGACGGGTCGGCGCATGTCATATATCCAGGCAATCTGGTGTTTCCATTCGTTTCTTGGAGGGCTATTATATCTGGTTGTGGGTCCAAGGATAACACGTATTGTAGAAGTGCACCCGTCTTGTCTTTTATGCCGCGACATTTCCATTGCAGAATTGCCATAGCGTCGGGCCTATTGTTTCGTGGTGGCATCGTGAGATCCAGTGATATCCTTGTATTCCGGCCTTGGATCCCTTGTGTATGGGGTGGGACGTTTATTTGCGCGGGTGTTAGTGCTGTCAACTCGTTCAGCGCGTGCAAAGCCAGCTTCCAGCCATTCGATGCGAGCTACGTGGTTCTGCACTTCCTGCCCGACATTGTTGAGGCCTTGTTTGATAGCTTGTATGTCCTGTCCGAGAGCATTACATTGGGCGTCCATGCCATTGGTCAGTGATTTGGCAAAGTTGATCATAGCTGTTTGGAACCACGGAGGTTGTTTCGTTTGTTCATCGCACTGTGTCCGGCTGGTTTCGGTGGCTGTGGGGTTGGACGTCGGCCTTGGTGTCTCAGTGTTTGAAGGTGGTGGGAGGCTTGTGTCCATTGACGCGTCATGCTGTTTGTCCTGTCTGTTCGGCCTCTTGCGCTTTTCAATTGCGTTGGCGGATTGAGCTTGTTCGATTGCTTCTAGGCGGGCTTGGAGAGTGGCTATGAGTGTGTGCTGTTCTGCAACCTGTGCGCGTTGCTGCTCGAGTTGCGATCGAAGTTGTGCGCATCCCTGGCACCCTTTGTGAGAGGCTTTGTTTTGGTCGAGACGGAATGATTCTGGGGAAGGGAGAGAAGTAGGAGACGCTACATCTGCCCAGCTCACCTGTTTGTTCGTCGCGCTCGGGCCGGTTGCCCTGTTCCTTGATGTGGATCTGGACTGGGAGCCCGAGCTGCTGCCGCGCCTCCTCCTTTCCGGGGTGGTAGACCGGTCGCGTGGCCGTCCCCGCTGCTCGTGCAGGTCCTTCCTAGAAGCCCGCTCTTCCGCTCGACGTTTCTCCAACTCCCTCTTCCGAAGCAGGTAGGGCTCCTTGAACCGCTTGGGGCAACCCTTGGCCGCTGTGAGGTGGGAGCCGCCACACAGGTTGCACTGGGCTCGCAGGTGTGACCCAGCTGGGGATCCCGGAGGCCGCACTGGTGGCAGACACTCACATTTGGCTGTGGGCAGGCCGTGGCTCGATGACCGGACTCGTGGCATTGGGTGCAAACGGGGAAAGTCTTCTTGTACAAGGTGCAGGGGTATTCTGCCCCGTACAGTGTGACGTAGTACGGGACCCTCGTTCCGGCGAAGGTGAGAACGATGATAGAAGATTGGACAAGTCGGCGACAAGCGTAGACTTCGAACTGAGTTTGGTCAATGTTGGCTAGAATCTCTGCTTCGGTAAAACGCACCGGCACCCCTCGAATTATACCCTTGGCGGAATCGTCTGGCGCCAGTCCGTGGAGAGTGACAACATGAGTGGAATTCTCAATCTTGATTTGGGTGATATGGCTCAAGGCTTTGGCTGCTTCTGCTTATGGCGTGCTTATCGTTGCGATGTTCTGCGTGGTGTCGAGGCGCACCCTAATGTAGGCCTGGCGCCACGTGAAGTTAATTGCGTTGAGCAGAGATAGCGAAATTTCTGCATTTTCCACGCTCCCGAGCTTGAGGCCATCTTGTGGGCGAAGCACTAGCTTAAAGTCATCTCTAGGAAGTGGGTTGGGTCGAGGAGTGGTTTTACGCATGAGCGGGAGAGCCAGAGTTGCGGGCGAAACAGCCGCTGAACCAGACCCACTGTCTACCTTGCGCTGCCGGCGCCGCTGGGCTTTGGTGACGACGTCGATCCAACTTGCTTTACACTCTGATGAAGATTTTGAATATTCACTTTCTCTGGAGTCTTGCTGCATCGCAGTATCTTCAGTCGCGCTGGCCTTGAGGCTAGGGGAGGCTGGCGCACGCTCCCCGTCGGCGGCGGACAAGGTCTGCATATGGTCGTTATCGTACTAGGCCTACTTGCTGAGGTTAGGCCTAGCGCGCTCGCCCGATGAAAGTGGTAGAAGTTCTGTCAAAAATACACTCACACGGTCCAAAGCGGTGTCCACAGGTGCACTACATCGAGGTAAATCTGATAGAAACACTGAAGTTCAACCGGAGTCCGTTATTTCGCTCACTTAGAAAACTGCGGAGCCCATACGAGGTGCAACTGCTCGCTGCGGCAGCAGGTGGCGCCCCACCTCCGGTGGACAGGAGGTGAGGAAACGGATATCAGCAATCACATATACAGCGTGATCTGCTGAAAAAGCAGCCTTTTCATAGGCGCGTGGGGGTCTCCCTCTTATTCGGGGCCCTTTCGCTGGGAGAGCCGGACGCTTGCGCCGTTTAGATCCTGACTACAAAGTCGTCCACCTCCCGCGCGAAGAGCCCACGTACCCCACGGCTGCACGCTCATAATTGTTACTCCAGCATCAGGAGCGGCTGGGTACAGATAGCTTGCCGGTGGTGATGAAGCAAACACACCAAAGACAACCAGTGGGCGCCCCGGATACGCGGAGAAGAAAAGCGTACAGGCATACAGGCCTACAGTCATGCGGTGCGCCAAGAGGCAAAAATCGCTCACCTCACTGCGTGCGCAGAAATTAGGCGGTCGCGGTGGAGTTCGGCAGTCGTGGCGGGACGTCGGGGCTTGAGGCTTTTCTTCGACGGAGCCGGTGCCGACCATAACGGGCCTGGTCGGCACTACTCAGGATCCAAGGTCACAACCGTGATGCCAGAAAGTCTTTCTTACTGTGGAGGATTTCGTTGCTTGCCTTTGGTGCTCAAGGTGCCCGGAAGAATGACGCGAAGTGAGATGAGTTTTGTCCGGTGCACTGGATGAAGAGCTTGGCGATGAGCAGGAAGAAGATTAACGATGAGTGGGGGGAGCCCATGATGGTAGAGGGATCCTTCGCTACCGCGCACCTTCCACCACTTTTGTAACGGCGTAATTTGGTTCAGCACCGCTACTGTTGAAGGATGAGTCCAGCGATGAATCACTCGAAGGTTTTAGATGTAAAAATGTTAACTGTTTTATTGATTGGTACTTCGATTTAAAACATAGAGGCAAAACGTTACAACTGATACATAAAAATAGGAGAAAACAGGCAATGAAGAGTACTTAACGAAACATAGTTGGCGGGCGAAGGGCTCCCGGCGTCTGGCCCCGACGACCGGCAGCAAGTGGCTCCCCTGGTGCAGCTGCCGCGCCAGCGCCTCAATAGCCAGCGGAGCCGCGTTATATTCGCCTCAAGCGGTCCGGTGGGGGACGTATGGGGGGGAAAAGTGCACCCTGGAGCGTGCGTACGTAATGAAAGAAGGCTTTCTGCAGACAATCGGCGAGACGCTTCTTAGCTCCAATCAGCTACATTTTTGAAAGGAAAAAGGAACCAATCACGGAAGACACAAAGTTCAAACTCTAAGGTGCCTGTTTCTGGCAAAAGAATTACCGTTGAGAATAAAGTAAAGGTATACAAACTTGAAAGGGAAAAAGACAGGCGGTCGTTTGAACGAGACGGGGGGTTCGGAGAACAGAGCGGCCCGCGTAGACGCAACGGGGGGTCGGACACGCCACTGCGGCTCGGTAACCTAACCCTCGCACCAGCCGCGTCCCTGGTCACTCAGCGCGCAGGCACACTCGCCGATTGGTTTCTCAGAAAAAAGGAGCCAGGGCCTAGTCGGGGCGGAAGCGGTTTCACACAAATCACTTGGGAGGAAGAGCCCCGGCGGCGGGAACACAACTCAAAACAAACAGACAACACCAACAGACCTCAGCTTCGCGATAATATAACCGCTGAGAGGAATGTATTACTCTGTTTAGGAATTTTTAATGAGCTCAAAGGCCGCATTTTCTTTTTTTTGTATAGGATTACCTAATTCCCAAGTCTTTTTGCGCTCGAAACGTTGAATGGCGAAACGTGAAAAGTTTGTTTTCTGCATACAGTCAATCTATTGCATAAAAATGACATAAATACGATATACATGTGAACACGTTAATAACACACAGCGTGATAGTTGCCTCGACATGTACATCAAAGCTGTCCAACGCGATGTGCGAAAAGCTTACCAAACACAAATTTCGTTCCACCACAATATGACTACCAACGAAAAGAAAGCCCTAGAGGAACTCGCAAGCTGTCCCGACATAAATATTAAACCTGCCGACAAGGGAGGCGCAATCGTAATCCTTGACAAAACCGACTATGTTAACGAGGCCAATAAGCAACTATCAGTATCGACGTTCTATAAAGCACTACCCAATGATCCCACTCAAGATTATAAGCAAATTGTCAAAGATATACTTGCTGAGCTTGTTAAAAATAAAACAATAAATGAAACCACGGCTCGTTCCCTGATCCCCTTAAGCCCAGTAGCAGGTAAATTCTATCTTCTGCAAAAGATCCACAAGGTGAACAACCCAGGGCGCCCCAATGTTTCTGGCATTGGCACGGTTACCGAAAACCTCTCGCGCTATGTGGATAATCTCATTTGCGACATTCCGCCCAGCTTTCCCTCCTTCATTAAGGATACCAATGACTTTCTCTAAGACATCTCAAAAATTGAAATTCCTGATAACTGCCTTCTAGTCACCCTTAATTTGCGTCACTGTATACTAACATTCCCCATGAAGATGGCATCGCCGCTGTATCCCTTGCGTATGAGCAGTCATCGTGCGACAAACCTATCGATTCTTCATCTCTCCAAACATTCCTTAGGCTTATTCTTGAACTTAACAATTTTTAGTTCGACGGAGTTCATTACGTGCAAGTCAGCGGAACGTCAATGGGAACTCGAATCGGACCTAACTACGCTAATATCTTTATGGCTCACCTCGAATCAAACTTTCTTGACACCCAAAATTTAAAGCCAATGTACTATAAAAAATATATTGATGACATATTCATGATCTGGCAACACGGTGAGGCGGAGCTCCTCACCTTCATTGAGGCATTTAACCTAGCCCATCCTAGTATTTCCCTTGCTCATTCCTATTCGGAACACAGTGTAAACTTCCTGGACGTCACCGTTACTACCTTCCAAGGTCGGCTTCAAACTAAACTATAGAAAACCGAAAGACACGCGGCAGTATTGGCACTTCCGAAGCAGCCATGTCAGACACTGCAAGACAGCAATACCTTACAGCCAAGACCACCGATTTAGGAGAATTTGCTCAAACCAAGCCGACTTTGACTGAAACTGTCGAGAACTCAAGACCGCCCTCCTGAATAAAAAATACCCGGAAAAAGTTATCGACGACGCTATTGTGCGAGCCAACCAATTAGACCGTAACGAAATCTGTAAGAAAAAAGCCCCGAACGGGAACCCGCAAACTGACTCAGTTTTAACCCACTCATCCTCCGCTCCAAGAGTGTCAACCGTGCTAAAAAAACATCACAATATCCTAATGCAAAGTGACCGCTTAAAAAGCATATTCCCCGAACCACCACGCGTTGTCTACCGGCGTAATAAGAATTTAGGTGACTTTCTTACTAACTCTCGTATCAACCGACCGGCAACTACTGGCTGCATGCCCTGCAATAAACCTCGATGTAAAGTATGCCCACACATGACCACTACACAGCGCGCCACCAGCACGGCTTCAGACTACTACGTAAATATAACAGGTAACTTTAACTGTGACTCCGCTGATGTCGTATATCTTCTAGAGTGCACTGTTTGTAGGCAACAATATATCGGCCAAACTGAAACGCCCTTCCGAATACGGTTCAATAATCACCGCTCTCATGCAAAAAGCTGCCCTTATTTGCCCCTGTCAAAACATGTGAACAGTCCCGGGCATGCATTTGAACATCTTAAAGCAGCGATTTTAGAATCCGCCTTCAAAACGCACCACGACCGCGAGGTTCGGGAATCTTATCTCATTTATAAGTTTGGGTCAGCCACGCTTGGAATTAATAAAAGTTACGGAAAACTAACGTGCTTATCCCTCGATTAAAATTAGCGGCTTCATAATTTTTATAACTATGTTCATTATTCCTACCCTCCAGTTCGCCATCAGAATTCGCAGAAACTCTCCTAATACAGCAGCTTTATTAGCCTAATGCGGCTCAACAATGCCATTTGTCCTGGGGAGGAAGGCCTCGTTCCCACCACCACTTAAGAATGTTTAACTCTTTGTGATCTATTCATGTTTAACCTTTTGTGACCCTACCTATTTCCTGTTCAATTGCTAGCTTCTGTGAAATGCTCTTTTGTGCCCCCTCTCTATTCTCTTGACCCGCGGGGGGCACACCCATCTTCGCTTCCCCCGAACCAGTCTCCGCAGTCACTGAATACCTTCCTGTATACTCTTCCCTTTCTTTTCAAACCGTGGTTGTTCAGCTTACCCCATTGTCTGAACTTGCAGCCCGCGCGGCATACGTTGACCCGTCATGGTGCAACCTTGAACGCTGCATTGTTAACACGACCCCTTTTTCTCTCTCTCGCTTCCCCCCCCCCCTCTGTTTATTTTTCTTGTTTGTTTGTTGATGTTGTAACATAGCCCCCCCCCCCCCCGTCTTTTTATTTTTCTTGCTTGTTTGTTGATGTTGTAACATAGCCGTAGCCTGACTGTATGCACACTCCCCATTTCCGAAACATTTTCCGCTCTTTCTCACAGTTTTATGCAAACCTATATAAGAAATGTGTTCAAAATGTTTGCGACAGTAAAATCATGTAACTTTACGCTGATGAAGGTAAGTCCCGCTGCCGCTACGTAAGTAAACATTGTTTGTTACTTTTCTTGCTGTGTATCCGACTCTTTACTTATACTATTTCTGCGCGCTTTGTGAGTTTATCTTTCTCTAAATTTATATATATATATATATATGTTTGCGTACTTTGACAGCGGCGTGGCCGATTTGTGACGTGTTGTTCATTGTGCCGCTGAGTAGGTACCGACGCGCAGTGCACCCATTTCATGTAGTGCGCCGCGACTGCCAAGTTCCTGTAACAGCCTGACAAGAGTTACAGTATTCATAAAAAAATAAATAAGTACTCTCCACGAGGGAGGGGTGGGAGGGGATGAAATCAGTTGCTTCCTGCACATGTGTCTTGAAGCGGGGCTGATACCAGAGTAATCCGCAATGTAAATTTGTGTACATAAAGTATGTCCACCTGAAAGAGTGCCTCTTTAAAGGGACACTGACGTGAATTTGTCAAGCTCCCGTTTTTGCTTGCACTGCGTAGACTGGCTCAAATTAGCACACTTTTCATCGTTTATTCGGTTGACAAATCGGTAATTATTTTACAAAGCGCGAAAGAAGAAAAACTACCATGCGCGGTTTGCGGCGGCCGCACCAACTAAAGCTGTGACGTTAGGAGGAGCGGGAACCGTGATTGGACGATGCCCAAGGTGAGCAACCAAACAAGTTTCGGTTTCGGTTTCTGTTCTGTAAAACACAACCGTTGGTGTTGTTGGATGGGCATTCTCAATAACTCAGTAATCATCGTACCGCGCTTCTGCCATGTTGGTAGCTGTAAAAATGCATAAAGATAAGCCTCCTAGGACGGATTGGAATCGTAGCATTCACCAGCCGAAACCTACGCAGTGCATGAACGCCCTCCGCGTACCCGCAGACGCCCAAATGTCATGCGCTTTTCCCCCATATTTGGAGCTTGCCTCCCTCATGCCTGTACCGTAAAAAGCGTGTTCGCACCAGGCCAAGGGTCTGTTCATTCTGGCCTGTGCCCACTGCCTGCAAGCAGTCGGTGCTTATGGCAACAGCACGCCAACGAGAACTCGCTAGCGCGCCAGTGCCAGCCTCCGCGCGTTTTGTGAACTAGTTCGTGGAGCCATGAACGTTGCGGCCCAAAAAAAGGTGAACTCAATATAGAAAACATCGGCGGAAAACAAAAAAGTTAACTTACAAAAAAAAGCACGTACCCGCGGGGATTCGAACTCGTGACTTTCAAAATACTTGCGGTGGCATACCTAGCAACCCAGACCGCTCGGCCACGGAGCGGCTTCGGCTGGCGCTGGTAATATAGGGTATATATTGTACCACCAGTTTACACTTTTCTTTAGTTTTGGCATTTCAAGCAGCTTAAGTGACTATTTCTTGTATTGCGCTCGTGCAGTAAGCGTCGCCCGAGTTTCCACAATAGCTCTCGTCTAGCAATTGCATTTCGTAGACGGAAAAGCGTTCGCAGATGCGTAGTCGTGCTGCAGACCGCTGTGCTTGTTCGCCCAGCGCAAAAAAGTGCTTCCCGCACCCTAGTTTTACGCTGTACGGTAAAAATATCAGTTAATTTTATTTCCTTAGTACCTATATTGACTTCGCTGACTCTTCTCCCGCCTTCAAGAGGCCTTATATTTTCCTACTGGCATACCAGTCAGCGAAGCGTCGCATGTGCGCTTGTGCAGCGCTTGTGTGAAGCGCCTTGACTTGGAGCTAGATACAGTGTACAAACTAACCAAGTAAAGAAAGGCAAATTCTACCATTCACAAACGTGTCCTGTCTTCGTTTCAACTGAGCGAACGAATTGCGACGACCCGTCGGCGGCCGGCGGACGAAACGCTGGGCCGACTGACTCTGTCTGAAGGCCGGGGAGCCGTGCAGTAGCTCAGCCAATTGCCAGCTTATCCCCTCCTGACGTCACACGAAAACGCCGCAGAAAATGGGCGAGCGTAAAGAGAGGAGGACAGCATTTTCGAATTAATTTTTCTACTATATAAAATCGTGTAAACGCGCCCAGGGTGGTCGAAACATGGCCTGGGGACTCCGGACTACAATTTGCGCAAGTAATCCCGCAATGTTTACATATCACTTCAGTGTCCCTTTAACAGAG
>NW_027526296.1:215330-267173 GCF_048455015.1 Haemaphysalis longicornis | reverse complement strand
TATATATATATATATATATATATATATATATATATATATATAGATTTCGATGAGTTTTGCAACGGGCCAGAAGAAACGGTCAGGTAAAAGATAAGAACAACTTTGCGGTTAACTTGTTTATTATAAATTAGTCCGACAGTTTCGGAAGTGGAACTTCCTTCCTCAGGGACAATCTCACAATCCACAATTGTGGGATTGTCCCTGAGGAAGGAAGTTCCACTTCCGAAACTGTCGGACTAATTTATAATAAACAAGTTAACCGCAAAGTTGTTCTTATCTTTTACCTGACTATATATATATATATATATATATATATATATATATATATATATATATATATATATATATATATATATATATATATATATATTTCGATGAGTTTTGCAAAGGGCCAGAAGAAACGGTCAGGTACAAGATAAGGACAACTTTGCGGTTAACTTGTTTATTATAAATTAGTCCGACAGTTTCGGAAGTGGAACTCCCTTCCTCAGGGACAATCCCACAATGAACACCGAATCCTTATGCACACTGCATGCGAGGGAGAGTCTCTCCTCCTCTCCCTCATAAGGAGGGGAATACGCCAGAGAACGTAAAAAATCGGGTAACAACAGGGCACTTGCTGAGTGGAGAGGATTTAAATTAAAAAAAAGGAAGAAAAAGAGGAAAGGCGGTGGTTTTAGTGAGAAAACGGCTCTGGTGGGGGAAGGGAGCGGACCAAAGGTTTCTGTCGGCCCGCTGCGGCTGGGATGAAAGAGAACTGACAAACAAAATACAGACAACGCATGAGCACAGATGGGAAGAGCGGGGCGGTGGTGTAGTAACTAAGGACGCGGTCTTGGCCCGGCATTTGTTTCGTGGGTTCACCCAGAACAGACCGTTAAACGGAGAATCATTGCTTTTACCAAGAAACCGGTGATAAGTCTACTTTGTTTGCCCTTTGAAGGGCCGCAACATGGCGACAGATAAAGGCACTAGCGGCAGCCAGCGGCGAGCCGCATAGCGGTCGGACCACGCGGAAGACAGGGATCAAGTTACACAGGGGCGTGGCGAGTTCGGAGAAGGCGACGAGTACCCCGTCCGTCCTTGGCCGCAGCGTAGAGTAATGTAAAGGCACACATACGACGCGACAAGCGTGAAGTTCAATGGAGGGCCGACACAGAAAACCACTGAATTACGACACCGCTATGTCCCAACAGAACACGACAATCTCAAGGTACGGCCAGATTGGCACTGCCGTTCAACGTCACCTCCCTCTCTCTTCTTACTCTTGTTAGTTGTCCCAATGTGGACAGCATTTATCGCGCAGCACGTGCAGTGCGGGGCTTAGGCGGCTTTTTTGGGCGGCGCTCCCTCTCGGTATGCGCCCGTTGTCTGCTGAGCTAATGGCGGGTGGTCCTGAATGAATTTAAAAAAAAACTTTTATGCTAGGAGAAAGGGGGTGGAACAATGTACATCCACTTCCTGTTGTCAATCAACGTCCGTGGTCCTCCGGAGGCACGACATGCTGCCAGCGCTCTCGTTGATACCATGAGTCAGCGTTTTGAACTTATGAATAAGGTACGATTCCTTCTGTTCGCGCTCCCGTTTAGTGTGAAAACCCGTCTCTAGCAGAGTGACTTTAATTTGGTCGAATGAATGTCCTGGGAGGCTGACATGTCTTGAAATGGGCAAGTTCGGTTGTGTTTTAGCGTGAGAACGGTGGTTGTTAAAACGTTTACGGAAGGCGGTTTCTGTTTGTCCGATGTACTGCATGCCACAGATGTCACAGTGAAGCATGTAGACGACATTTTGGCTGTCACAGTTTAGATGCGCATTTATTTTGAATACGTAATCTGAGGAGCTGGCTTTAGCAGTAGTGGTGGTAGTCATGTGTGAACAAACCTTACAACGTGTTTTCTTGCATGGCTGGCATCCCCGTTGAGTGCCCTCAATCGCAGTCGTCTTGGCTCTGACTAACATATCTTTCAGGTTTTTTCCGCGGCGATAAACAACTCGGGGGGGCTTTTGGAAAATTGAAGATAGCCGGCTACTTTGTTGCAGTATATTAAAATGTCTCGAAAGATTGTTATTAAGTTTGGGCAACACAGATGAGTGGGTGAGGACAATATTTGTCTGGCTTCCTTCATTCCTGGGATTCCCTCCATGTAGAATTTCCTCGCGGTTTAGGTTACGAGCTCTGTTGATGGAGTCATCGACCACTGCTGCTGGGTACTTTTGACCAATGAGGGCATTTTTTAGTTGTTGGGAGTTGTGGTCACAGTCGGCGTTGTCAGAGCAAATTCTGCGGTATCTGTGGGCCTGGGAATAGGGAATGCTCATCTTGCAATGCCGTGGATGGTCACTTTCAAAGTGCAGATACTGCTGGCGATCTGTGGGTTTTCTATATAGGGCTGTGATCGTGGTCGTGCCCTCTACCTGAATGGTGACGTCGAGAAAGTTCACCGATGTCCTTGAGATATTATGCGTAAAAGATATAGAAGGGTGGACCAAGTTGAAATCCGAAATGAACTGAAATCCGAATGAGTTGAAATCCGAAATGGCGGAGCAACAGTCGTAATTAACAAAACCGACTACATTAGGGAAGGACTCCGACAACTGAGTGATGAGAATTTTTATGAGGAACTTCCTGCGGACCCAACACAGCAGTTCGTATCGAAAATCACCCTTGAACTCACAAGGCTTCTTGAAAATGGCGATATAACTAAAGACATGTTTAAAGCAACGACGCCCACCCAATCAGCACCGGGACGCTTTTACCTACTCCCTAAAATTCACAAACCTGGCAATCCAGGCCGCCCTATTGTATCTTGCAATGGCACTCCAACAGAATCAATTTCCAGCTTTCTTGATTTTATTTTGAAAAACGCAGTTCCCAAAATTCCGGCCTATATCAAGGACACAAACCATTTTTTGAGAGAGATGTCTGGACTGGTAATCCCCCCTGGCAGCTTCCTGGTTACAATGGATGTCTCATCGCTTTACACCAATATCCCCCATTCAGACGGCATCAGGTATACCGTGGAGGCATGTCAAAACGCTGATATGGCACTAGAGATTAATGAGCACGCCCTTACTACCCTACTTGACCTGGTGCTTCGTTACAATTATTTCCAATTCGAAAACAAACATTACCTTCAAATTAGCGGCACAGCTATGGGCACAAAAATGGCACCTAATTACGCGAACTTGTTCATGGCGGCACTCGAGGGACCCTTCTTGCAAGCTCAACCCGTTCGCCCGCTCATATACAAGCGATTCCTGGATGACATCTTTTTTGTCTGCCGCATGACGAGGCAAGCTTGCATAAGTTCATTTCGGATTTCAACTTGGTCCACCCTTCTATATCTTTTACGCATAATATCTCAAGGACATCGGTGAACTTTCTCGACGTCACCATTCAGGTAGAGGGCACGACCACGATCACAGCCCTATATAGAAAACCCACAGATCGCCAGCAGTATCTGCACTTTGAAAGTGACCATCCACGGCATTGCAAGATGAGCATTCCCTATTCCCAGGCCCACAGATACCGCAGAATTTGCTCTGACAACGCCGACTTTGACCACAACTCCCAACAACTAAAAAATGCCCTCATTCGTCAAAAATACCCAGCAGCAGTGGTCGATGACTCCATCAACAGAGCTCGTAACCTAAACAGCGAGAAAATTCTACATGGAGGGAATCCCAGGAATGAAGGAAGCCAGACAAATCTTGTCCTCACCCACTCATCTGCGTTGCCTAAACTTAATAACATTCTTTCGAGACATTTTAATATACTGCAACAAAGTAGCCGGCTATCTTCAATTTTCCAAAAGCCCCCCCCGAGTTGTTTATCGCCGCGGAAAAAACCTGAAAGATATGTTAGTCAGAGCCAAGACGACTTACATTGAGGGCACTCAACGGGGACGCCAGCCATGCAAGAAAACACGTTGTAAGGTCTGTTCACACATGACAACCACTACTACTGCTTAAGCCAGCTCCTCAGATTACGTATTCAAAATAAATGCGCATCTAAACTGCGACAGCCAAAATGTCGTCTACATGCTTCACTGTGACATCTGTGGAATGCAGTACATCGGACAAACAGAAACCGCTTTCCGTAAACGCTTTAACAACCACCGTTCTCATGCTAAAACACAACCGAACTTGCCCATTTCAAGACATGTCAGCCACCCAGGACATTCATTCGACCAAATTAAAGTCACTCTGCTAGAGACCGGTTTTCACTCTAAACGGGAGCGCGAACAGAAGGAATCGTACCTTATTTATAAGTTCAAAACGCTGACTCATGGTATCAACGAGAGCGCTGGCAGCATGTCGTGCCTCCGGAGGACCACGGACGTTGATTGACAACAGGAAGTGGATGTACATTGTTCCACCCCCTTTCTCCTAGCATAAAAGTTTTTTTTTTTAATTCATTCAGGACCACCCGCCATTAGCTCAGCAGACAACGGGCGCATACCGAGAGGGAGCGCCGCCCAAAAAAGCCGCCTAAGCCCCGCACTGCACGTGCTGCGCGATAAATGCTGTCCACATTGGGACAACTAAGAAGAGTAAGAAGAGAGAGGGAGGTGACGTTGAACGGCAGTGCCAATCTGGCCGTACCTTGAGATTGTCGTGTTCTGTTGGGACATAGCGGTGTCGTAATTCAGTGGTTTTCTGTGTCGGCCCTCCATTGAACTTCACGCTTGTCGCGTCGTATGTGTGCCTTTACATTACTCTACGCTGCGGCCAAGGACGGACGGGGTACTCGTCGCCTTCTCCGAACTCGCCGCGCCCCTGTGTAACTTGATCCCTGTCTTCCGCGCGGTCCGACCGCTATGCGGCTCGCCGCTGGCTGCCGCTAGTGCCTTTCTCTGTCGCCATGTCGCGTCCTTCAAAGGGCAAACAAAGTAGACTTATCACCGGTTTCTTGGTAAAAGCAATGATTCCCCGTTTAACGGTCTGTTCTGGGTGAACCCACGAAACAAATGCCGGGCCAAGACCGCGTCATTAGTTACCACACCACCGCCCCGCTCTTCCCATCTGTGCTCATGCGTTGTCTGTATTTTGTTTGTCAGTTCTCTTTCATCCCAGCCGCAGCGGGCCGACAGAAACCTTTGGTCCCGCTCCCTTCCCCCACCAGAGCCGTTTTCTCACTAAAACCACCGCCTTTCCACTTTTTCTTCCTTTTTTTTAGTTTAAATCCTCTCCACTCAGCAAGTGCCCTGTTGTTACCCGATTTTTTACGTTCTCTGGCGTATTCCCCTCCTTATGAGGGAGAGGAGGAGAGACTCTCCCTCGCATGCAGTGTGCATAAGGATTCGGTGTTCATTGTGGGATTGTCCCTGAGGAAGGAAGTTCCACTTCCGAAACTGTCGGACTAATTTATAAGAAACAAGTTAACCACAAAGTTGTTCTTATCTTTTACCTGACTATATATATATATATATATATATATATATATATATATATATAGTCGAGAGAGGAGTCGCCGCGGAACTAGCTCAATGGTAGAGCACCGCACGCGTTGTGCGGAGGTTGTGGGTTCGATTCCCGCTTCCGGAAAAAACGGCGCATTTTTTCTCGACTTGAATTTTCAATTATTTATTCCTGCATAAAAAAAGGCAATCATACCTCATTTGGCACTATAAAACACTGTTAAAAAAAACGCCAAACAGCACTCCCAATAAGGACTGCAACCTTGATATGTGTCCTTACGGAATCCCTCGTCCCGTACGTCTCTGTTCTACAAAATGCATTACGAGGGCTCTGGATTCAGCAGTCTGAAATGCCTTTGGCTATCCCCGACTTCCGACCACGTCTTACGTGCGGCCGCTGGGAAAAGACGTTTTACGTCTTCCAGCGGTGGTCGAGGGGCGGCGCTAGTTGACCGGGCTTTGAGCAGTCGTAAATACAAAACCCCGCGGTAAAGTCGAGAGAGGAGTCGCCTCGGAACTAGCTCAATGGTAGAGCACCGCACGCGTTTAGCGGAGGTTGTGGGTTCGATTCCCGCTTCCGGAAAAAACGGCGCATTTTTTCTCGGCTTGAATTTTCAATTATTGATTCCTGCATAAAAAAAGACAATCATACCTCATTTGGCACTATAAAACACGGTTAAAAAAACGCCAAACAGCACTGGCAATTAGGACTGCAACCTTGATATATATATATAAATATATACATATATGCATATATATATGTATATATATAGCGTAATGGTTATCGCACCAGACCGGTATTGTGGAGGTCGTGGGTTCGGATCCCACCCGGCGGGCTTTTTTTCACCACTTCTTTATGACTCAAAAAATTCTTCATCACTTTCTATCACCCACCCCAAACTCCCCTTTGCTTGCCGGGGTTTTCTTGTTTTCCTGATTGCCAACCCTTATTTCCTGTCTTATTTCACCGAGTCCCTCATTTCCCATTTTGTCGTTCGCTACATGCATAGCGATGGCCTCTGTTCTGGCAGTCTTGGTGCCAAAGGGAGCTTTAAGAGGGTTCAATGCTGGTCGACCGCTGTCAACATGTCGTAGACACTTGAGGCAGGGCCCGGCGGTTAAAAAGAAGGTCCCCTTCACCCCGAGTAGTCCGAGTGGCGCTGGCTACCACCCCCAAGTTCAGGAAACAAAAAAAATCCTTAACACAAATACCTCAGAAAGAGTTGGGGAAACAGACCCGCCGGTATCCTAGGGGTTATCGCACTACACCGGTATTCTGGAGTACGTGGGTTCGGATCCCACGCGGCGGGCATTTTTTCACCACTTTCTTTCTCACTCAAAAAATTCTCCACCTCTTTCTATGACCCACCACAACCTCCCCTTTGGTTTCGAGGTTTTCTTGACTGCCAACCGTTATTTTCTGTCATATTTCACCTAGCCTCTCATTACCCATTTTCTCGTTTGCTATATATATATATATATATATATATGTATATATATATATATATATATATATGCACCACGATTTAAAAAAAGCAATGGCGTTTCCTGAAGAAAACTTAGTGCATAATTTTTGCAGTACTGTGGATAAGCGTACAGTAATTTTTTTGTTATTGAGACCTAACTAATTAATTGTAATTCATTATATAACTCGATAATTACTGTCCTAATCACTGAAGTGCCAAAGGGGCACTTGTAGGTACCCACGAGGGCCATCTAACTGCGGTAATTTTAGAAACGATCTAATTGCGTACTCGTTTACTCTGACTGATAAAGAAAGCCCGCGAAATATAAAAAAACTCCCACCTCCCCTCGCGGGAACCCCTGTGTAGATGCGACGCATAGGGGGTTCACGTTGCAGCGTTGGAGAGCGGAGGAACGGCGCTGGAACGATGGAGCGGAGCGGCGCAGCCACCGCGTTTTATAGCGCGCATAACGGTGAGGGGACGCGCCGGCGCCAGTGCGTCTGTCGCGGCTATGACGCAACACAATCCAACACAATCCACTTCAATCCAATCCAATCCAAATCCAGTCCAATCCAATCCAATCCAAGCCAAGCCAAGCCAAGCCAAGCCAATCCAAGTCAAGCCAATCCAAGCCAATCCAATCCAATCCAATCCAATGCCCCTCGCGAGAGAGTGTTCGCTATCGGAGAGAGGGGGTGAGCGGCAGTGAGCGGAGCTGGCTCGGCGAGGAGAATGGGGGAGGGGTGTATGCCGACAACGCCGGATGGATGCAGGGACAAGGCGAGTGAATGAGATGCGTTCGCACCTAACAATACCACGTGACGACGCTTTCGCGCGCATTGCAAAGCAGCGTCCCCAAATAAGCTGATTGAGAGCAACTGCTTCGCCTGTCACCCGCCCGAAGAGACAGCGCATAATCTTGATAATGTCATGCATGGAAGGAGCAGCAACAGCAAGATTCGCGGGGCGCGTGTGCACATAAGGCACAAACTCCCTCGCGATTTCTTCTGTCTTTCTTTTGTTTATTTCATTTTGGATAATTCCGATGCAGCCTGTTTGAGGGCAGTGCTTTACCGATGCCGCAGAGACGTGGTATAAGAACCACGGGTCTGATCTTCGCACATGGTCATACATCAAGACCAAATTTGACAAAGTGTTCGGGCGCCCAGCTGTTCAGCAACTGCTCACTCAAGAGCGTTTGTACGAACGCGCTCGGCGCACGAACGAAACCTTTAACTCGTACATCGAGGACATCCTTGACTTATCTAAAAGAGCAAACAACGCTATGACCGAAGAGAGAAAGATCAAGCATATCCTTAAAGGGATGAACGATGAAGCGTTCCAAATGTTGCTCGCGAAAACCCTTCGAACGGTTGCTGAAGTCATAAACGCTTGCCAAGAGTGCGATGAGCTTAGGGGAGAGCGGGCTCTCATTTGTGTACCCGGGAACCCCACCACTCGCTTTGCAGCCCGATATCTGAGGATAAGGGCGTCCACTTCGCCCAGATTCAGCAGTTTGTTCGGGTAGAGGTGACTTGTCAGCTTTCTATCGTTAGCGGCGTAGCCAAACCGCCTCCGTCGGATTTAGCGCCAACACTCAGGAGCGTTATACAACAAGTTGCTGACTCACTTCCCAGCACTGGACCGCCCAATCCTGCGGTAGATCCAGTGGCATACGCTGACATAACGCCGCAAACTATGATGGCAGCTCCTTTGACTTTCGTCGGCTCAGTACCACATAGGGCTTTCGCCTATGCCGGGACCACGGCACGACCTTTCACTGGAACCATACCGGGGCAGTACTTTGCGCCTGCTGCAAGCACTGGGAGTCATGCCGCTGCCAGGGATCAACGCGTCCGGTCCATGCATGTCGCTCCGCATCCAGCGTCTCCATTCGCGAATCCTTGGCGCACGGTTAATAATTGCCCTATCTGCTATTCGTGTGGTATTGCCGGACATGTGGCACGCTACTGCCGTCGTGGCATGACGGGTGCTGCCAGCGTATCGTGGCCCTTATCCTATACGCCAACACTTCCCATGGAGCACGCTCCGACCCGGTTGCCGACGACACCTGCTCCATCTGATAACCGCGGCTTCGCCAGCCGTCGTTTACTGGCTCCACGACGACGCTCCCCCTCTCCGATCCGCCGTCCTCCGGCCAATGATGACCCGGAAAACTAGACTCCGCAGTTTCGAAGGCACAAACTGCGTCAACATCGATATGCCTAAGTCGTCCTTGTTTGTCGTCCAATGTAATCGAGGTGTGTGTTTCTGGTGTTGCTACCCTGGCGCTTATTGAGACTGGAGCTGCGGTGTCGGGTACCCACGCGAAACTTTGCCGATCGCTACGAAAAGTAGCGACACCTATAGGTGGTGTTGCTCTCTGAACCGGTAGTGCGCAACCTGTGGAGCCGCTGCAGCATGCAGTGCTCGGGTCACAATTCAAGGGGTTGTATATATAGTCGAGCTCATCGTTTTGTCGTTGTGCTCTCACAACCTGATTCTGGCATGGGACTTTTTGTCGCGCCACCACGCCATCATTGACTGTGCTCGCGCTGAAGTAGAGCTGTTTCCGGAGGTAGAAAACCCGCAGGACCGGACCACCGCCAATTTGCGTGTCAACGACGACACAGACATTCCTCCTGGTTCAATTGTGCTTGTGCCGTTGTCGTGCAACAGTAGTTCTGACGGCACAGTCGTCTTCGCGCCATCCAGTCTTATTTGTGCTCGCAAAGGGTTGTCGCTGCCCTTCACCGTCCTTGATATCTCGTCTGGTTCCGGCACAATGGTTATTTCAAACCCGACATCGTTCCCTACCACAATTTTTTGCGGCAAATGCCATGGTGTTGTAGAAAAAGTGCATTCCGGTTTAGTTGTCGATGTATTCGAGAAATCAACGCCCGTTCACATTACCGCACTTATTCTTCAGTCTCCACCCGATCTGACCTTTCTGAGAAGCGCAATTCACGACGACCTTCCTTCGGCCAAACGTGACGAACTACTTACTCTTCTACACCGCTTCACTTCATCGTTCGCCTGCTACGACACCGCTTTGGGCGGCACGTCGACTCTGTTTCATGAGGTCGACACGGGCACGCACGCGCCGTTGCGACAGCGACCATACCGCGTGTCCTCCACCGAACGGCATGTCATTGATGAAAAAGTAGCGGACATGCTGAAACGCGACGTCATTCGACCATCCGTGAGTTCTTGGGCTTCTCTTTTGGTTCTCGTTAAAATAGGACGGCTCTATTCGATTCTGTGTGGATTATCGCCGCCTGAAAAAAAATCACGCGCAAGGATGTTTACTGGCTGCCTTGCATAGACGTTGTTTTAAATGCAGAGCATTTCAGTAACTCACGATATCACCCGCGTTGACGTCCGTAGTCCGCACCGCACCCCTCCCTACTATATAAAAAAATACTATCCGGCGCCCAGTTTCCATCCCTCGACCGCGCGGGCGGAACGCAATGTACATGGTGCTCTACCCACTGTGCCGCGAAGCCAACACAGAGGGGGACGTTACAAACGTACCTTATATCGTTGACTCATTGAAATTGCTGCTGACGAGCGCTCTCTCGTCAGCAGTTGCACAAGTGCAACAACATTAACGTAACGCAAACTACTTAACGTCATGCGCCCCCGGAAATGCTCTGCATTTGATCGTGCCCCTCGCGAGGGGGATGTTTCACTGCGTCTTCTCTCGATCGCGGGACCCGTGGCGCCATCTGGCGGAGGCGCGGCACAACTCGTAGCACTTTCTTTGAAAAAGCGCCTCGAAAGCGCGGCAAAAATGAAATAGGGATGACGCGCTTTCGAGGCAATCCGCCGACGCGGCTGCTTTGTGTACAGACTCGGCGGCGAGCGTCCCGGGATTCTGGTGCCGACCGAACCCCATTTTTATGTCTACAGGGAGCCTTCCTTCCTCTAGCATCAATGAAACTAACGATTTCTCACAGAAGGCGAGGCTGTGTACGAGGCGAAACACGTCGTTAATGAATTGGGGTAATTGGGAGTTTAAAAATAGGAGAACCGAGCGTTGGGGGCCCCTCAAAGTGATGGGGGAACCTAAACGCAACACGCGCGCGCGCGACGAAAGGGTCTCCTCGAACCGCTCACCGCCGGCTTCGGATGCACATAAGCGAATGTTGGGAACTTTAGGCCTAACGTCGCGGCAGATTTTTTCTATTTTCTCGTCATTAGACTTGAAATCCGGCTTCTGGCAAGTGCCCATGGCCGACGCTGATCGTTCAAAGACGGCTTTTACGACGCCTGATGGCCATTACGAGTTCAACGTCATGGTGTTCGGACTCTTAATGCGCCGGCCACATTCGAACCAATGATGGACAACGTACTGCGGGGGTTGAAATGAAAAACGTGTCTCTGCTACTTAGATGACAATGTCGTGTTTTCGCATGATTTCGCAACCCATCTCACACGCCTCGAACAAGTGCTAACATGCCTTGTCTCCGCTTGTCTGCAGCTGAACCCGAGGAAGTGCCGCTTCGGTGCTTGAAAACTCACCATTTTAGGACACGTTGTTTCGAAAGACAGTGTCCTCCCGGACGCGGGAGAATTTCGTGCCGTGTCGCAGTTTCCGAAGCCAACCACGATGAAGGACTTACGAAGCTTCATCGGCCTCTGTTCGTACTTCCGCCGCTTTGTGCGAAACTTTGCTTTCATCATCGCGCCTCTCACACAGCTTCTCGGCGGAAGTAGAGACATTGCCGAATGGTTCCCCAAATGTGAGAGCGCTTTCTTAACGTTACGTCGGGTCCTTACGTCACCACCGATACCTCGGTACTGTGACCCGAATGCGCCTACTGAGATTCACACTGATGCCAGTGGTATTGGCTTAGGTGCCGTGCTCGCTCAACAAAAGGAGAGCTTTGACGAATACTTGGTGAGTTACGCGAGCCGTACACTGAAGAAGAACGAAGTCAACTACGTAATCAGCTGGGTCATAGACACATTGAGTGGAATCTGGGGTTTGAGAATTTAAAAAGATTATTATTTATGTGAAAAGACTGGGATTACATATACAGACAGAGGATCACTCAAAGAAAATGTCTGACGCGCTGCTCGGGCGTGGGGCGCTTCTCCGGCGAACGGCACATACAATTGAGAGAGTGAAAACGAACATAAACACCCGCGTTGCGTCTCGCGTCTCCATGTTCTCGGGCGTAACACACCCGAGTCAGGGGCGCGTTCGTGCTATCGAGGAGCTCGGATTCTCGGCGCGGCCGGGGCCGTAAAATTGCGGTCGTTCTGCGCATCTTCGGGCGGCAGCTTCGTTGGTGTTGAGTGGCTAAGGGCCCCGTGGCAGACCGTTCCCGTTTCTCGGCGGAGAGATTTCTGCGAATCGTCGGAGCGAGCTGACACGCCCCTCCTTAAGTTTGTGCCTGTCCTCAGGCACATGTGCGTGCGTGGAACGGCGTTAGTTCACGCGTCGTGGCTAGGTTGAAGATCGAATGGGCGAAATATCATCACTGCTAAGGGGGTCGGTGTCGTCTGCCTGTCTGGAGAGGGCGTCTGACGCGACGTTCTGGCGTCTCGGTCGGTCCATTTTCAGACCGTTGATGACGACCCTTCTCGTCAAGGAGAGTCAGAGCCTCCGATACAATTGCTGCACCTTGACCGACGTCATCCATGTAGGTTGAAGTCCGTCTCAGGCCATCGAAGGTGCCCCGCATGACTCTTTGCATGGTCTCAGGAGCTTTACAGAAGTCGAACGCCGTTCGATGATATTCGTACTTTCCTTCGGGTGTCACAAACGCCGTTTTGTGGACGTCCTCCGGCTTCACTCGTACTATCAAAAACGCTGACTTCACGTCCATGACAGTGAAGTATTTTGAGCCTTCTCTCGTGATATCGTCAGTGACACACTCCATTATTGGCATCGGGTACGAAGGGTTAACACTCTTCTCGTTTATTTTGCGATAGTCGTGTACCATTCTTCGTGGCGTTGTCGGGTGATGGGGCTGGTCGACAACGATAGTGGGAGCGCCGTACTCGTTCTCGATCTGCTGAATGATGCCGCGGGACAAGTAATCATCTACTTGGTGCCTGATGAACTGACGATGCAAAGGCGAACACCGGTAGGGTCTCGAAGTTACGGGGATGTCGTCTCGGAGTTCGATGCTGTGCTCTACGTGCGGGCACAGTCCCAGTGTGTCTTTCTTGGACGTGAAGGCCTCGTGGTGGCGGCGCTAAATCGAGCGAATCTTCTCTCGTTGGCGCGGACTGGGGTCCCTTGCCATCTTGCCAACGCCCTCATCCACGAGTTGCTGGAAGTCCCCATCAGGACACCAATCTTTCGCAGTTAGCTTCACGAAGCCTTTGTCGCAGGCCATACTCTCGTCGGTTGGAAGGCGGTTGGAAAACGCTGCAATCAGCGTTTCTCCCACGCAAGCTGCTTCAGTCGAGCGGCGTTCGCCACGGGCTTCGTTGCCCGCACTCACACCAACTTGTACGAGTGTAACGTCGTTTGTAGGGTGAAAAGTTACCTCGACGTTCACGGCGCGACGCCAGTCGGATCCTAGAATCATGTCCATGGCGCTAGGCAGTGGCGTGATCACCACGTCCGGGAGACGTACATGTGTTGTTCCGACGGCTATATCGAGCGCCGTCACTCGTTCCGGCTTGATCGTGTAATTGAGCACCTGTATCTCGTCTGGGGTAGTCCAAGGGTGCGAACGATGTCTGGGTCAACACCGCTCAAGCTCAAAATAGACACGTTGGTACCACTATCTATGCCATAGCGAACAGGGCGGTTGTTGACGAAGCCGGTAACAATGGGCAAGCTTCCTCCCGTGGATTTCAGAAAAACGTTGGCTTGCCTTCCCGTTGCGCTGCGTCCACCTGGATCGTTGGCTCTGACGGCTCGGCGTTCTTCTGCACAGATAGTTGCTGCGGTCTTGGAACGGCTGCACTGCCTCGAAAGGTGTCCTGGCTCGTTGCAGTTGAAGCAATTCGGTGGTTTGTAACCACGTGAAGGGCGCTGAGGCTCGAGGGTGTCGTCTCCCCTTCCGTTATCTGGTGATCCGGCTGCCTCGTCCCCGTGAGTATTTCGCTTCGGCTTGTGGTTAAGGCGGTCGACCTTGTTGCGGTCGCTGGCTGGCTGCCTCTGGCGACGCCTCTTGTCTAGCAGTGCCGCACGATCCATCAACTCCACCACGCTGCTGCAGGGATGAGCAGCGAGGGGGTTCGCCCAGGTGTTATCTTCGATTCCGCTCAAAATGAGGGAGACTCGTTCCTCCGTGGCAAGCGGGTATGGAGCCTTGTCGAGCAAAGCATTCTTTGAGTACTTGTACTCGACGATCGTCTCGGATGGCCGTAGTCGACGCTTGGACTGGAGATCGAGGAAATCTTGCATGCTCATTCGTCGATGGAAGCGAGCGTTGAGAGCGTGCTTCCAAGTTTCCCAGCTGACGTACCGTGTGTCGTACGATGCGTTCCAGTCTCGCGCTGGGCCAGTGAGGCGGGTAGCTGCATTTGCCAGCGTCACTGACGGACTCCAGTGCGCCAGTTCCGAGATCGGTTCTACCTGTGCGATCCAGTCGTGCAGGTTGCTTTGCACGTTCCCGAGGTACTCTGGAATCGCAGAGGCCGTGTCACTGTTTGCGTGAATCTGGATCGAAGCGGCGGGTGCTGGAGGACTCAGCAGAAGTTCGGCGAGCTGGGCTTGCGTTTTCGTCACCATGGCGAGAGTGCGAGAGATGCCGGATTCGTTGGCCTGTTGAACGTGGGACGTTTCGTTAGTAGTGGCGCCGTGCGTGCTGCTTGTAGCTGGCGCTCTCGTAGCCTGCGGCACCTCGGTAGCAGCAAGGAGCCTGCTGTGTCGTTCGATGCCTGCTGCTGGCTCCTGTGCTGTGGGAGCCGTGTGGCTACCTCTTGCCAGCTGTCTCCGAAGAATATGAAGTTCGCTGCGCAGCCTCCCGTTTTCGACGGTTGGCGCCACTTCCAGGTTCGTCTGCCTGTCGTCGTCGTTGGCAGCCTGGAGCGTCGTTGGCGCACAAGTCGTCCGTTCGGAGAGCTGGCGACGTCGTACATTGTCCTCGATGAGTCGCGTTACGAGGTCGTCCTTGCGGCCAGAGCACGGAAGCTTTCGGGATCGGAGCTCGTCGGTTAGCTGCTGCTTCTTCGCTGAACACAAAACGTGGCGTTCCGTCGAAGCCAACAGTGAGCCGGTAAACGTTGTCGTGGAGTCGGTTGATTCCCCTCTTGTGCCTGGAGAACTCTCGTCGTCGTGCAGTGGTTCGTCAGTGTCTTTCACCTCCTCGTCGGCCCTAAATCCTAATCCTGTCGGCTGCGCCATGTCAGCTGGGTCGTGGCTCATATTGAGTGGAAGCTGGGGTTTGAGAATTTCAAAAGATGTTTAATTACTCAAAAAACTGGGATTACATATACAGACCGAGGAGCACTCAAAGAAAACGTCTGACGCGCTGCTCGGGCGTGGGGCGACTTTCTGGCGAAGGGCACACGCACGTGAGAGAGTGAAAACGAACAAAACCACCCGCGTTACGTCTGGCGTCTCCATGTCTCGGGCATAACACACCCGAGTCAGGGGCACGTTGATGCTCTCGAGGAGCTCGGATTCTCGGTGCGGCCGGGGCCGTAAATAGCGGTCGTTCTGCGTATCTTCGGGCGGTAGCTTCGATGATGTTGAGTGGCTAAAGGCCCCGTGGCCAACCGTTCCTGTTTCTCGGCGGAGAGATTTCTTCGAATCGTCGGAGCAAGCTGACAGTAACAAAGAATGTTTGGCTATTGTATGAGCAATCACCAAATTTCGTCCTTACCTCTACGGTCACCATTTCGACGTCGTAACGGATCATCATGCTCTGTGTTCGTTATCGTCGCTGAAAGATCCCGCCGGCCGTCTTGGCTGCTGGCCACTCCGCCATCAAGAGTATGATATCCGTGTTGTGTACCGATCCGGACGGAAGCATGGCGACGCCGACGCTCTTTCTCGATCCCTGCTTGTGTCGGATGTCGATAGCTCGTTCGCAGCAGACCACAGCCTGACTTCACTCGCCTTAACGGAAAGGTTGCTGAGCAGCGCAAAGACCTTTGGATTTCTTCGATCGTCGAATATTTGTTGCGCTCACGGGCAGCTCCTGTGCCTCAATCACTACGCCGTCAAGCTGCCTACTGTACTGTTCGTGACCAGCTCGTATACCTCCAGAACTACTTCCCCCCAGGTCGAAAATGGCTACTCGTAATTCCTGGCCACTTGCGCAAGGACATTTGTGCTACATTTCACTCCGACGCGCAATGTGCTCACGCTGGAATCATTAAACCTTACGAGCGCCTCCGACTTCGCTACTACTGGCGAGGGTTGCATACCTTTGTCGCCACGTTTTACGATCTTGCCCTGACTGCCAACAGCGCGAGTCTCCACCGCAGCACGCCAGTGGCCAACTCCAGCCATGGCCCTTCCCAGCGCGGCCTTTCGACGGGTAGGTATCGATTTCTACGGCCCACTCCCAAGCACAGCCGCCGGTAACCGCTGGATCGTCGTCGCCGTTGATCAACTTAACGCGGTATGCCGAAACAGCTGCGCTACCATCCGCTTCGGCTCGGGACGTCGCGTCTTTCCTTCTACGTCGTTTTTTTCTTCGGCACGGTTCTCCTCGCGAACTACTGAGCGATAGAGGCCGCGTCTTTCTTTCCGAACCCACGACCTCCAGAGTACACGTCTGGTGCAATGACCACTATGCTACGGCGGGGCTATTTTCCCCTCACTTTCTGGGGTATTTATGCTACGGTATTTTTGTTTTCTGCGAATTGGGGATGTTGGCAGCGCCACTCAGACTGCTCGGGGTGAAGAGGACCTTCTTGATAACCCCCGGGACATGACTCGAATTTCTACGACATGTCGAGAGTGGTCGACCTGCCATAGCGTTGCTGGAGCGGGTGTTGTTCCCCAGGTTATTCTTTTTATTTTTGGGAGGGGGGAACATGGAAAAAGAATTGGAATTGGTCGACCGACCAGCGTTGAATCCTCTTAAGCTGCCTATGTCACCATGAATGACGGAACAGAGGCCCTCGCTAGGCATGTAGGGAAGCGGAATGTGAAATGAGGGGCTCGTTGAATTAGCACAGAACTAAGGCTTGGCAGTCAAGAAAACCTCGGAGACCAAAGGGGAGAATGTGGTAGGCCATTCAAACAGATAAAAAGTTTGGAAAGACAGAAAGAAAGTGAAGAAAAAATTCCCTCCTGGTGGGATTCGAACGCACGGCATCCAAAATACGCGTCTGGTGCAATGACCACTACGCTATGGGCGGGCTATTCTCCCCTCCACTTTCTGCAGGGTAGTTATGTTAAGGTATTCTTGTTTTCTGTGCTTGGGGGTTGTAGCCACCGCCACTCGGAGTACTCGGGGTGAACGGCACCTTCTTTTTAACCCCCGGGCCGTGACTCGAGTGTCTACGACATGTCGAGAGTGGTCGACCAGCATTGAAGCCTCTTAAGCTCCCTATGGCGCCAAAACTGCCAGAACAGAGGCCCTTGCAAATGCATGTAGCGGATCAGAATGGGAAATAAGGGCTGGTTGAATTACGAAAGAAATATGGTTTGGCAGTCAAGATAACTTCGGAGACCACAAGAGAGAATGTGGTAGGTCATTGAAACAGAAACAATTTGGAAAGACAGAACGAAAGTGTAGACAAATGCCCGCCAGGTGTGATTGGATCCCACGGCTTCCAGAATACGCGTCTGGTGCGATGACCAGTATGCTGCCGGAGTGGCTATTTTCTCTTCCACTCCCTGGGGTATTTATTTTAGGGTATGTTTGTTTTCTGCGCTTGGGGGCGGTAGCCAGCGTTACCCGGACTGCTCAGGGTGAAGGGGACCTTCTTTTTAACCCGCGGGCCCATGACTCGAGTGTCTACCACATGTCAAGAGTGGTCGACCAGCGTTGAAGCCTCTTAAGCTCCTAATGGCACCAATACTGCCAGAACAGCGTCCTTCACTAATACATGTAGCGAATCAGAATGGGAAACGAAGGGCTGGTTGAATTAAGACAGAAAAAGGGTTGGCAGTCATCAAACCTCGGAGAGTAAATGGAAGAACGTGGTAGGTCGATAAAACAGAAAAAAAAATTTGGAAAGACAGAAAGAAAATGTAGAAAAAATGCCCTGCGGGTGGGATCCGAAAACATGATCTCCAGAATACGCATATGGTGCGATGTCCACTACGCTACCGGTGGGGCTATTTTTCCGGCCACGTTCTGGGCTATTCATATTAAGATTTTTTTTGTGCGCTTGGGGTGGTAGCAAGCGCCAGTCGGATAACTTCGAGTGAAGAGGACCTCTTTTTTAGGCCCGGGCCATGACTCAAATGTCTACGACATGTCGAGAGTGGTTGACCGGCGTTAAAGCCTCTTAAACTCCCTATGGCACCAATACTGCCAGAACAGAGGCCCTCGCTATGCATGAATCGAATCAGAATTGGAAATGAGGAGCTCGTGGAATTAAGACAGAAATAAGGGTTGGTAGTCAAGAAAACCTCGGAGAGCAAAGAGGAGAATGTGGTAGGTCATTGAAACAGCTAAAGAATTTGGAAAGACAAAGAAAGTGGAGAAAAAATGCCCCCGTTTGGGATCCGAACCCACGACCTTAGAATATGCTTCTGGGGCGATGAGCACTATGCTGCCGGCGGAGCTATTTTCCCCTCCACTTTCTGGGGTTTTTATGTTAAGCTATTTTTGTTTTCTGCGCTTGGGGGCGGTAGCCAGCGTCACCCGGAGTGCTTTGGGTGAAGGGGACCTTCTTTTTAACCCCTTTTCCAGGACTCGAGTGTCTACGACATGTGGAGTGGTCGACCACCGTTGAAGCCTCTTAAGCTACCTATGGCACCAAAACTGCCAAAACAGAGACCCTCGCTATGCATGTAACGAATCAGAATGTGAAATGGAGGGATCAATGATTTCAGACAGAAATAAGGGTGGCAGTCAAGAAAACCTCAGAGAGGAAAGGGGAGAATGTGGTAGCTCATTGAAACACATAAATATTTTGGAACCACAGAAAAAAAGTGGAGCAAATATTGGCCGCCTATCTGCTCCTTTCGTTGCAAATATTGTCAAAAGACGTTAGTCTTCGTAGATATTTGCCAAGGAAATGTCCCCCTTCGCTTTCCCGCTCACCTCTCATGCTGTTCCTGTTCCGTCGAGCTCATCCCGAGGTAAGCACACTAAATGTTTGCTCAAGGCGATATGAATTTATCGCGTTCAACTGCTACAGGCGGGGTTACTCGATGCCAGCGCTGCAGTACGGTGGAGACGCGCGTGAATCGAGGCGGCCGACTTCAAGGTTTATAGAACCGCGTTGCCGTGCTCCACGTGCGCTCCAATCAGAACGTGAAATCTAGCTAGTGGAACTTTTCTTTGCTGCTGCCGCGTGATTTGTCATATGCCGCCAGGAGGTGGCGCATGCAACAGCAGGCGGTACGCGTTGTTCTGAAGTAGATGTGGAATATCACTTGCTATCGAAAAACCAATAATCCAGGCAATATTTAATAAAGGAACACTGTAAATATCCCTTGTGTACTTATTCCTTGTCTTATATTTGCGTAATGTCTTGTTCTTGTTGAGCAAAGTAGACAAGTGTGACCATATAAACCGGGCTTAGACGTTTACATTTGGCTGTGAGTATATAATACTATTGCGCAGTAAGCAATATGCTTTGGCCAGGTGGTTGAATCGAGTAACAGACAGACAGACGGACAGACAGACAGCAGACAGACAGACCAAACCTTCTGGGTTTAAGTAGCCCAAGAAAGACTATCGTCTATAAAATGCCCGCCGGGTGGGATTGGACACCACTGCCTCCAGAATACGCTTCTGGTGCGATGTCCACTACGCTAACGGTACAGCTTTTCTGCCCTCCACTTTCTGGGGCATTTGTGTTATGTTAAGGTATTTTGTTTTCAGCGCCGGTGTTTGGTAGCCAGCGCCATTCAGATTACTGGGAATGAAAGGGCTTTCTAATCCCGGGGCCATGACTGGACTGTCTAGGACATGTCGAGTGTGGTCGCCCAGCGTTGAACCCTCTTAAGCTCCCTCTGGCACGAAGACTGCCAGGGCAGAGGCCCTGGCTATGCATGCAGCGAATCAGAATGGGAAATGAAGGGCTGGTTGAACTAGGACAGAAATAAGGGTTGGCCGTTAAGAAAACATCGATAAGCAAAGGGGAAATGTGGTAGGTCACTGAAACAAATACAAAATTTGAAAAGACAGAAAGGAAGTGGAGAAAACATTCCCGCCGGGTGAGATCCGAACCGACGACCTCCAGGATACGCTACCGGCGGGCTATTTTCTCCTCCACTTCCGGGGGTATTTATGTTATGTTATTTTTGTTTTCTGTGCTCGGGGGTGGTAGCCAGCACCACTCGGACTACTTGGCGTGAAGGGGACCTTCTTTTTAACACCCGGGCTGTGACTCGAGTGCCGAAGACCTGTCAAAAGTGGTCGACCAGCGTTGAACCCTGTTAAGCTCCCTATGGCACCAAGACTGCCAGAACAGAGGCCCTCCCTATGCATGTAGCGAATCAGAATAGGAAATGAGGGGCTCGTTGAAAATAACACAGAAATAAGAGTTGGCCGTCAAGAAAACCTGAGAGCAAAGGGGAGAATGTGGTAGATCATTGAAACAGATAAAACATTTGGATATAGAAAGCACGTGCAAAACAAATGCCGCCGCGTGGGATCCGAACTTACGACCTCCAGAATACGCGTCTGGTGCGATTACCACTGTGCTAACGGCGGGGCTATTTTCCCCTCCACTTTCTGGGGAATTTACGTTAAGGTATTTTTGTTTCATGCGCTTCGGGGTGGTAGCCAGCGGCCCTCGGAATACTAGGTGTGAAGGGGACCTCCTTCGTAACCCCGCGCCGTGACTCGAGTGTCTACGACATGTCGGGACTGGTAGACCAGGATTGAACCCTCTTAAACTCCCCATGGCACCAAGATTGCCAGAACACAGGCCCTGACTATGGATGTAGCGAATCAGAATAGCAAATGACGGGCTCGTTGAATTCCGACAGAAATAAGGGTTGGGAGTCAAGGAAACCTCGGAAAGAGAATGTGGTGGGTCATTGAAACCCATAAACGATATGGAAAGACAGAAAGTGGAGAAAAAAATGGCCACCACGTGGGATGCGAACTCAGGATCTCAGGAAAAAAGGCGTCTGGTGTGATGACCAGTACGCTACCAGCGGGGCTATTTTCCCCTCCACTTTCTGGCGTATTGATGTTCAGGTTTTTTTTCTGCGCTTAATGGTGGTAGCCAGCGCCACTCGGACTACTGAGGGTGAAGATCCCCCGGTTCATTACTCGAGTGTCTACGACATGTCGAGAGTGGTCGAGCAGCGTTGAACCCTCTTAAGCTCCCTATGCCACCAAGACTGCCAGAACAGAGGCCCTGGCTGTGCATGTAGCGAATGAGAATGGAAAATGAGGGGCTCGTTGAATTAAGACAGAAATAAGGGTTGGCAGTCAAGAAAACCTCCGAAAGCAAAGGGGAGAATGGGGTAGGTCATTAAAACATATAAAGAGTTTGGAAAAACAGAAAAAAAAAGTTGAGAAATAAATTCCCCCGGGTGGGATCTGGGCCAACGAACTCCAGAATACGCGTCTGGTACAATGAACACTACTCTACCGGTGGGGCGATTTTCCCCTACACTTTCTGGGGTATTTATGTTAAGGTATTTTTGTTTTCTGCGCTTTTTGTGTTTTTGTTTTGCAACGCTTTTCTGCGTAGTTTGTTTTCTTGCGTCACAGGTGATAGCAATCAGCTAGAAGCCGATGTATCATCAATGTGTAGAGAGCTATCCAAAATCGTGGCGCGTACACAGCGAGGCTGGTGCTGTATGCTCGTCGTCTTCACAGTCCCCATTCACTGCATACATACACGGGGCATAGTGCGTCCTTCGCTGTGTCCAATAGCATACTGTATTCGTATGTGAAGTGTCTGTTTTTCACCAGCTTCCCACCGTCTTTTTTCAATAGAATGAAGTTATATATTGCTTTGCTTTTTAGAAAAGAGTTTGTCGCCCGCGGTACCGCATGTTCTGTTACTATGAAATATTTTTTTTGTTCTTATTTCTTTTCGTTGCTGTGGAGAGATTGTGAGCAGCACAACAGCACGAAATTTTGTAAGCACATGCAGACTGCCCTCCCTTTCCCTGTGCCCGCACCCGAACCCGCCAATGTTCTTAGCAAGGGTGCACTTTAGCACACCTTCTGCACCTATATAAGCGTGCGTGCTTTTAATTTGTGTTACTCAGATGAAGACTGGTCCTCCGGTCGAAACATCAGTAAACCACTGTTTCTGTTTTTAATCGTGAGTCAACCATTTTCTCAAGTCTTTTTTCTGGCTCATCGGCAAGTTTCTTCTCCTGCTTATATATATATATATATATATATATATATATATATATATATATACAGAAAGAAATGGCGGCAGTCTACAACGCCAACGAAGGCATAGGGGAATGATTAGACTATTTTTTACCGTTAGTGACGTCACATTATTATTTTTTTTATTTATTTTTTTTAGTTACGTGAGAAAGAAAGAAAGAAAAACACGGGCCCAGAGTGCGGACCGAACCCACGCCTTTTGATGAGATCTCGAATGCCTTACCAATTCGGCTATCTGGGCGACTGTGTTCTCCTTCAGCTTCTGGAGTATTTATATTTACTACAACTGTATCTGACGCTTGAGGGTGGTAGCCAGCGCCACTGAGACTACACGGGGAGAAGGGGACCTTCTTTTCAACCCCCGGGGCGTGACGCGAACGTCTACAGCCTGTCATAGGTGGGTAACTGACGGGAAAACCCTCTTATGCTACCTTGGCATCAAGGCTGCCAGAACCGTGGCCCTCGCTAAGCTTTCGCACGTTAATAGGGTTTGGAAATGAGGGGCTCGTTAGGAAATACAGAAAGAAATGGCGGCAGTCTACAACGCCAAAGAAGGCATAGGGGAATGATTAGACTATTTTTTACCGTTAGTGACGTCACATTAATATTTTTTTATTTATTTTTTTAATTACGTGAGAAAGAAAGAAAGAAAAACACGCGCCCAGAGTGGGGACCGAACCCACGCCTTTCGATTAGATCTCGAATGCCTTACCAATTCGGCTATCTGGGCGACTGTGTTCTCCTTCAGTTTCTGGGGTATTTATATTTACTACAACTGTATCTGACGCTTGAGGGTGGTAGCCAGCGCCACTCAGACTACACGGGGAGAAGGGGACCTTCTTTCAACCCCCGGGGCGTGACGCGAACGTCTACAGCCTGTCATAGGTGGGTAACTGGCGGGAAAACCCTCTTATGCTACCTTGGCATCAAGGCTGCCAAAACCGAGGCCCTCGCTGAGCTTTCGCACGTTAATAGGGTTTGGAAATGAGGGGCTCGTTAGAAAATACACAAAGAAATGGCGGCAGTCTACAACGCCAAAGAAGGCATAGGGGAATGATTAGACTATTTTTTACCGTTAGTGACGTCACATTATTATTTTTTTATTTATTTTTTTTAATTACGTGAGAAAGAAAGAAAGAAAAACACGCGCCCAGAGTGGGGACCGAACCCACGCCTTTCGATTAGATCTCGAATGCCTCACCAATTCGGCTATCTGGGCGACTGTCTTCTCCTTCAGTTTCTGGGGTATTTATATTTACTACAACTGTATCTGACGCTTGAGGGTGGTAGCCAGCGCCACTCAGACTACACGGGGAGAAGGGGACCTTCTTTTCAACCCCCGGGGCGTGACGCGAACGTCTACAGCCTGTCATAGGTGGGTAACTGGCGGGAAAACCCTCTTATGCTACCTTGGCATCAAGGCTGCCAGAACCGAGGCCCTCGCTAAGCTTTCGCATGTTAATGAGGTTTGGAAATGAGGGGCTCGTTAGGAAATACAGAAAGTAATAGCGGCAGTCTACAACGCCAAAGAAGGCATAGGGGAATGATTAGACTATTTTTTACCGTTAGTGACGTCACATTATTATTTTTTTTTATTTTTTTTTATTACATGAGAAAGAAAGAAAGAAAAACACGCGCCCAGAGTGGGGACCGAACCCATGCCTTTCGACTAGATCTCGAATGCCTTACCAATTCGGCTATCTGGGCGACTGTGTTCTCCTTCAGTTTCTGGGGTATTTATATTTACTACAACTGTATCTGACGCTTGAGGGTTTTAGCCAGCGCCACTGAGACTACACGGGGAGAAGGGGACCTTCTTTTCAACCTCCGGGGCGTGACGCGAACGTCTACAGCCTGTCATAGGTGGGTAACTGGCGGGAAAAAACTCTTATGCTACCTTGGCATCAAGGCTGCCAGAACCGAGGCCCTCGCTAAGCTTTCGCACGTTAATAGGGTTTGGAAAGGAGGGGCTCGTTAGGAAATACCGAAAGAAATGGCCGCAGTCTACAACGCCAAAGAATATATATATATATATATATATATATATATATATATACAAATATATATATATATATATATATATATATAATGTAACGCTACATAACTTGTTGAATGTTGTGCACAGTAGATGGCATTGACTATGGCACAGGCCAATCCCGCCAGCGAAAATGCCGGGACGACGAAGAGAAGAACGAGGTGCTTTTCGCGTATCCAGGGCTCGGACTCGACGCTCAGCAACGGTCCTCACCCAGGTTTTTTTTGAATAAACCCTCAGCTCACCCCTCGACGACTGAGCATCACCGTAACAGTTTTTGGTGGAGGTGCGGGGTACGACGCCGCGGACAACAGAGTCCCTGGATCTGCGCCGAAGCCGTCGCGTTGCTGGCCTCCCGCCCATCCAAGAAACGATGGCTCCGCCTGCAGGCAGTTCCCAGACACCACCGACGGGCAGCTGGCAGCCCCATCGGGAACCCCGGTCATTTTCAGGGAAGGCCGGAGAAGACGTGGATGAATGGCTCGCTCATTATGAAAGAGTGAGTAAATATAACCGCTGGGACGCTGTGGCCCGACGCGCGAACGTCGAAATCTACTTGGACGAGACAGCACTGACGTGGTTTGAAAACCACGAGGCAGCGTTGACCACATGGGAACGGTTTGTTGAAGAAATTAGGAAGGGATTTGGTGACTCGATAGCGAAGAAGAGGAGGGCCGAGCAGACGCTTCTCCAGAGAGCGCAAGTGCCCGGGGAAACATGTACAACTTACATTGAGGAAATCCTCAAGCTGTGCCGGATCGTTGACGCCAGCATGCCAGAAGATGACAGAGTTGGGCATGTCCTCAAGGGGATCGCGGAAGACGTATATAATTTCCTTATCGGCAAGGACAACTTGAATACGGTCACCGATGTGATTCGCCACTGCCGTACGTTTGAAACTATGAAGGCGCGTCGAATTACGCCCAAGTTTGGCCGACTGGCCAACGTCACAACGGTGGCCAGCGTGGACGTCAGCTCGTCTGCCGACCTCTCTGCGACTATCCGACAAATCGTTCGCGAGGAGCTCCTGCGGCATGGAGACGTAACTCGTTGCTGGACACCCTCTCGCGACGGAAGCTGCCTCCGCGATGCGTCACCTACTTGTTGCCATTCAACAACACATTTTGGCTCCTCATGGCCGTCGGTCAACGTTGCCGACGTGGACGACTACCAGCGAAGGGGCGTGTACACTATGGCGCCCCACTACCAGCCACGGGAAGATTTTCATCGTGATTCCCATCGTACACAGCACGTCTACTACCCGGAAGAGCACCATCGCTCGAGTTTTCCAAGAAGGCAATTCTCGCCTGGTCAGCAGTATCCTCGTCGCGAACCACCCACCTGCTATCGATGTGGACTAGTCGGCCACATTTCGCGGTTTTGTCGCCGTCGGCGCCAAGGACCCAACGACGATCCCACGTACACGTTTCCTCGGCCCAATAACCTCAACCCTGGCACTCGATGGTATCCACCACTGTCGTCAACACGTAACGACCAGCCGACCGGTCCACGCAATGGCTCCCCCGCTTCGGACAGAAGTTTAACTCCACCGCCTCTACGCCAGCGCCAGTCTCCATCACCTCGGCGCCGTCCAATGTCGCCACCGCCGGGAAACTAGCCGGCGCGGCCGATGGAGGTGAGGTCGCCGGACAGCCTTTACGAAATATACCTCTGCCCGTTTACATGGTCAAAAATAAGATTGAAGTTTTAATTGATGGTGTGCCCACGATGGCTTTGGTTGACACTGGGGCAACAGTTTCTGTGATGAGTAAGGCATTTAAAGACAGCCTTGGGACTAAAGTAATGTTCAGCTGGGATCGCAGTGCCACATTTCGAGGCGTTGGCGGTGAACCGTTGTGGCCCCTTGGTACTTGTACTGTGGATGTGTCATTAGGGGGCAAAAGCTTCAAAGCAGAATTTGCGGTACTTCAGAAGTCTACACACGAAGTTATTCTCGGTATTGACTTCTTGCAAGAATGTGGTGCTAAGTTAGATTGTGCGACTGGCGAACTCTGTGTAAGCAGTGTTCTTTACTCTGCACTTGCCGAAGAACCTTCACGTTCGAGCGAACACGCTTTGGTTGTTTCGCAAGACATGGTTCTACCTCCCCGATCGGCGTCCTTTATACCTGTCATGGTATGCGGTGCTGTGGAGCCTTCCTTTTGTGCAATTGTTGAGCCCATTCTGCCGAACTGCGTCAAGAAGGATGTTTTGTTGCCGCACTGTTTGATTTCCGTACACGGTGGGCGCAGTTCCGTATGCGCAGTTAACTGCTCAGCCGCTAGTACCGTTCTACCGCTAGGGATGAAGCTTGCACTATTTGAAAAGAATACCAGAGTACCCCTGGCAACAGTGAGTGACGAAACTTGCGATTTCGAGGGTGACTGCGCTACGCGTGACGAACAGCTTTTGAAGATGATCAACAAAGGTCTTTCTTCTGCCGAGAGGGAGGCGTTAGCCCATGTCCTTTCAAGGCATGCGACAGTATTTGACTTTTCCACCAACCCCGGCAACAAGACCGAAATCCCGCCTTCTCGCACGCGCCACAGCATAAACACCGGAACCGCCCGTCCGCTCCGGCAAAAACCGTATCGGGTTTCTCCTGGCGAGAGGAAGGTCATCGCAGACCAGGTCAACGAGATGCTACAGAAGGGAGTGGTACAGGAATCAGCTAGCCCTTGGGCAGCGCCGGTAATCCTGGTGAAGAAGAAGGATGGTTCCTGGCGATTCTGTGTTGACTACAGACGCCTGAACGCAATTACAAAGAAGGACGTGTACCCTCTTCCTCGCATAGATGATGTTATTGACTGTCTGCACTCCGCCTCCTACTTTTCGTCAGTTGACTTAAGATCTGGTTACTGGCAAATTCCGATGGATCCGGCCGACAAAGAGAAGACGGCTTTTGTGACTCCTGACGGGCTATTTGAATTTAACGTCATGCCGTTTGGCCTTTGTAATGCCCCAGCTACATTTGAAAGGTTCATGGACACAATTTTGCGTGGTTTAAAGTGGGAGATTTGTCTGTGCTACCTCGACGACGTAGTAATTTTTGGACGCACTTTTGAAGAGCACAACACCCGCCTTGACATGGTCCTGAACTGCCTAGAAAAAGCCGGCCTTGTGCTAAATTCAAAAAAATGCCGCTTCGGCGAGCGCCAGACCTTAGTGTTGGGGCATCTAGTCGACAAAGATGGCGTTAGACCTGATCCACAAAAGATTGAAGCCGTGAGTCAGTTTAAGCAGCCAAAGTCTGTGCGTGACCTACGAAGTTTCCTGGGGCTATGCTCCTACTTTCGTCGGTTTGTACCAAACTTTGCAGAGCTCGCTTCTCCTCTGTCTTCTCTGTTGCGCAAAAATGCTCCTTTCTACTGGACATCTGAGTGCGAAGCCTCCTTTTCTCAATTGAAATTTCTTCTGACGTCGGGGCCAATACTACGCCATTTCGATCCGGCTGCTCCTACAGAAGTGCATACGGACGCCAGCGGCATCGGAATCGGAGCAGTCCTTGTGCAGAGACTTCGCGGCACTGAGCATGTGATTGCCTACGCCAGCCGCACGCTCAGCAAACCTGAGAAAAATTATACAGTGACTGAGCAAGAATGTTTGGCTGTCATCTTCGCTGTGCATAAGTTTCGCCCTTACATCTATGGACGGCCTTTTACAATTGTTACGGACCACCACTCCTTATGTTGGCTCGTTGGACTACGTGATCCATCTGGGCGGCTCGCCCGCTGGGTCCTCAGACTCCAAGAATATGATTTCGTTGTTTCCTACAAAAGCGGCCGCCGACACACCGACGCTGACTGCCTTTCCCGGCTCCCAGTTTCATCTACCGCCTGCGAAGCTGACAATTTCGACGACTATCTTGCAGCAGTCGTTGAGACATTCCCTGACATAGAAACCTTCCGGCGAGAACAGGAAGGTGACCCCAAGCTAGCGTCCTTCTTCGCCACTGCTCGCGACTCCACCCCTCCCAACCGCTTTTCTATTCGGGATGGTCTGCTCTACAAAGCAAACTACAATGCGACTGGAGCGCGGTTCCTTCTCGTTGTACCCGAGCGGCTGCGCCCTTGCGTGCTTCGTGCTATGCATGATGACATGACGTCTGGGCACCTTGGCTTCGCTCGCACATTAAACCGCGTACAAGAACGCTTTTACTGGCCCAACATGCGGCGCACGACTGAAAAATACGTCGCCAGTTGTGTGGAGTGTCAGCGCTACAAGCGTCCTGCAACCACACCGCCCGGCCTCCTCCATCCTGTGAATCCACCCACTGCTCCATTTGAGAAAGTCGGGATTGATTTCGTTGGCCCACTTCCACGGACGCCAGCTGGAAACCGCTGGGTTATCGTCTGCGTGGACCACCTGACGCGTTACGCAGAAACTGCGGCAGTACGAACAGCTTCAGCAGCCTCGGTTTCTATGTTCCTGCTAAATTTTATGATTTTGAGGCATGGCGCTCCGCGCGTGCTTATAAGTGATCGTGGCCGCCAATTTATTGCGGATGTTGTAGAGGAGCTACTTCGCCTTTGCACCTCACAGTTTCGCCATGCTACACCGTATCATCCGCAGACCAACGGACTTGTTGAACGCACAAATCGAACACTTCTCAACATGATTTCAATGTACGTGGCCTCAGACCACAAAAACTGGGATGAAATATTGCCTTTCATAACTTACGCGTACAACACGGCCAAGCACGAAACAACCGGCTACAGTCCCTTCTACCTCGTCTACGCACGCAATCCTCGCACTCCTCTGGACACCATCCTGCCATTCTCGTTGCACGACGAGGACTCAGTTGCCAAGACTCTGTGCCTGGCCGAAGAGTCCCGCCAATTAGCTCGCCTGCGCACCCTTGCATCACAGACCCGGTCTAAACAGAGATACGACGTTCGCCACCGCAGTGTATCATTCTGTAAAGGTGATTTGGTGTGGTTATGGACTCCCTTTAGGAAACGTGGACTGTGTAGCAAGTTTTTGTCGCGTTACACTGGTCCATTCGTTATTCTCGACCGTGTAAGCGACGTGACCTACGTCATCTCGCGCCTCACAACACATGGTCGCCGGTCCAGCAAGACCCAACTTGTGCACGTCGCCCGGCTAAAGACTTATCACCCTCGTGCTGCTGAGTGACTCACCCGGCGGGTTTCGTCTGCGGAGGGGGGAAATGTAACGCTACATAACTTGTTGAATGTTGTGCACAGTAGATGGCATTGACTATGGCACAGGCCAATCCCGCCAGCGAAAATGCCGGGACGACGAAGAGAAGAACGAGGTGCTTTTCGCGTATCCAGGGCTCGGACTCGACGCTCAGCAACGGTCCTCACCCAGGTTTTTTTTGAATAAACCCTCAGCTCACCCCTCGACGACTGAGCATCACCGTAACAATATATATATATATAGATAAGGTAAACGATTAGGCTAGTGAAGGTTAAATAGTAAACAGGGGCGCAATAAAAAACATAACAAGTTTACTTCGAAAACATAACTTTCCATCGACGTTTCGGACGGGGACCGTCCTCAAAGGACGGTCCCCGTCCGAAACGTCGATGTGAAGTTATGTTTTCGAAGTAAACTGGTTATGTTTTTTATTGCGCCCCTTTTTACTATATATATATATATATATCAATATATACATATATTATATATTTATATATATATAGGGGTTCGTGGGTTCGGATCCCACCCGGCGGGCATTGCATCACCACTTTCTTTCTGACTCAAAAAATTCTTCACAACCTCTCCTTTGCTTTCCGAGGTTTTGTTGACTGCCAACATTTATTTTCTATATATATATATATACATTCATAATATATATATATATATATATATATATATATATATATATATATATATATATATATATATATATATATATATATATATATATATATACATTCAGAAGAGTCAACTTATAACAATACCGTTTATAACAATATATCAGATATAACGATGAACAGCTATGGCACCGTCGACTTTTGTATTATTTCTAGAGAAAGATAATTCGTTTATTACAATGCTCCAGTGCCACGATATCGGATAGAACGATTGAACCTGGTTATATTGTGCACAAAAAGTGCAACAGTGATGACTCTAATCACGCCGTTGCACAGCCTACTCAGGCAGTTAACAAACCACTAAAGCTTTGTATTTGTGTAGCTTGCAAGGTAAACCCAGTGTAAATGAAACATCTGGTGTAAAGGGAGTGGGTGCTAGGGAGGGGGAAAGGTCCCCCCCCAGGACACCAGCTGCCCCCGTGGTGCAAAACCCATGTACCAAGAAGTGTGTCATTTGCATTTGTGTCCATACAGTGACAGTTCTTGCTTCATTTCGTGGAAAGTACCTGGTTCGTAAACAGCAAAGCGAGATGTCGTCGTGGAATGTAATGAACGGACTGAGTGTATGCATGTGGGAAAGTGTAACCACAAGTTTTCTGTACCTGTTTGTAACAGAAGAAAATAAAAATTCCTTAGTTGTCCGTAGGCGGCCCAATGCGTGGCACAGTCCCTCGGGGACTTTGTTTCCGCCAAGGACATTTACCTCAGCTAAGTGGTGCACCTATAGATGCTCGTGGAAAATATTTGCGCTCGCTTCACACGCGGCAACCAAAGGTGACCGATTGTGGCTTCTTTTCCGCAATTTAGTATTAGTACGACCTTGCCATGTGGCATGCGAATAAAATGTTTTGAGCTCTGTTCCGTCTTTTTATTTCGCAAGCTGCTTATAACAATTATCACTTATAACGATGGCATTTCCTTGGAACTTGGATGTTGTTATAAGTGGACTAAACTGTATATATATTTCAGTTTGTCGAACCAAAAGAAAACCGGTGCGGTTATGGTTCCGGTTCAGACGAATTCATTTCGTTCCGGTTCAGTTCCAGATCAACCAAATCACCTACCGAACCGGTTTGCGAACCGGTTCGGGAGCTTCAACCGGTTCTGGAACCGGTTCGATCAGTTGAATTATCATTGTTAATTAGAAAAAAATATTTAGTAGTTTAAAACGATAGTCAAATCAAAATACAAACAAAAATTCAAAATGCTGCTGTTCCCCAAGGGCAAGGGCGCAATTGCCGAGGCAAGGTGGAACAATTACGAGATATTAGAACAACAGATGAAGTGACGACGATTTACCACCGACGTTATCGGCCAGACTACATGTTGTCCTAGCCACTATTCATAAACCCATCGCCAAGAGTTATGACGGTGGGATATTTCTGCCCCTTCCTTGTTTTTTGAAATCCATATCGTCGCTGCGTAATTGCTCATTATGCTAGCCTTGAAGCCTATGTCGCGACGGCGACAGAGAGATGAGAAGACACACGTCTGCACGCTACAGCGCCGTGGACCCGAAACTGGAGGCCCCGCTTTATTCCACGCTCGTACCCAGAGCGCACCGCAAGTGAGTGGTCAGCACTCGCCACTCGTGGCTCAGCCCCAGCGTCATCGTTCCTGGAGCGTGCCTGTTTGCGGCAGCAGACGACGCAAGCTGCTGGGGCACCGCCACATAGCCCCCCCCTCTTCAGACGGAGTGTCGGCAAAACGGACAGTCTTTGCGCTGGGATGTTCGCGGGTGGGGCTGCGAACGGAGGGGAGAGTGGTGGTGGTGGTGTCGAAGTCAGGCGGTTCAGCCTCGGTGAAAGCGGGCTTGAGGCGATCGATGGAAACGGCAGTGTCGCGGCCGTTAACGCGAACTGTAAACGTCTTTTCGCCGCGTGAAATGACGAGATGAGGGCCGGTGTAGGGCGGTTGAAGTGGCCGGCGGGCACTGTCGACACGGACGAAAACGTATTGGCTGACAGAAAGACTTGGGTGAATAACAGTGGGTTTTGTGGAACACGGCCGTGGCGGTTGGGGACGGATATAGCTGAAAAACCGTGTTAAATCCTTTACGTAGGATGGGCCAGGAGAGGAAGGGTTATCTTGAGGCTGTGGAGGGACCAGGAAGTCTGCCGGTAATCGCAAAGACGTGCCGTAGACCATTTGGGATGCGGCACAACCAAGATCATCTTTGATGACAGTGCACGATCCTAGCAGCACAAGAGGAAGGTGAACTGCCCACTGCTCAGGTGATTTGTGAGCCATCAGCGAGGCCTTGAGCTGCCGATGAAACCTCTCGACCATGCCGTTGGCTTGAGGATGATAGGCCGTTGTTTTTAGGTGAGTAACACCGAGTAGGCATGTCAAGCGGCGAAAGAGTGTGGACTCAAATTGGCGGCCACGGTCTGTGATAATCTCCGACGGCACGCCAAAACAGACGATCCACGTCGACATAAGCGTGGAAGCAACAGTCTCAGCCGTAATATCGTCGATTGGAGAAGCCACCGGCCAGCGGGTAAAACGGTCGATCACTGTCAAGATGTAGCGGCAGCCCTTAGACGGTGGTAGTGGGCCAACAAGGTCCACGTGAATTGTGGAGAACCTTGAGTCCGGTAGTGGGAAAGTAGCCAGAGGCGATGTGGTATGCCGAGAGACCTTGCATTGTTGGCAGGCGAGGCAGGAACGGGCCCAGGCGCGTACGTCAGTATTCATGCCCGGCCAGACGTATCTCTCGGCAATCAAACGCCGTGAGGCACGAACTCCAGGATGAGAGAGATGGTGAATAGAGTTGAAGGAAATGCGCCTGAGAGACGCAGGAAGGTACGGCCGTCTTCGGCCTGAGACCGGGTCAATGTCGCAAACGATGCGGATTCCCGAATCAGGGCATAGAATGTCCTCGAGTGTCAGAGAGGAGCTGTTTAAAGAACGTAGAGTTCGGAGCTCCTCGTCATCGCTTTGGGCTTGGGCCAACTCCTGAGAACTGAAACCGGAGCGCTGTATGGCGGAAATACGGCTAAGGGCGTCGGCTGGAATGTTGTTAACTCCCTTGACATGCCGAATGTCCGTCGTAAACTCTGCAAGATAAGCCAAATGTCGCGTCTCTCGGGGAGAATATGTAGTCTTCGATGACTTGAAGGCGTTCGTAAGAGGCTTGTGATCGGTGAAGATCACGAAGCTGCGGCCTTCGAGGAAAAAGCGGAAATGCTTCACAGCGAGGTATGCCGCCAGGAGTTCCCGTCCGAGAGTGCTGTACCGTTGCTCAGTGGGAGAAAGCTTCTTCAAAAAGAAACCGAGCGGGTGCCAGCTGCCGCGGATGTGCTGCTGAAGTACACCTCCAATCGCACAGTGGGAAGCATCTACCATCAGGCTTGTGGGAGCGTTGTGGCGCGGGTGCACGAGGAGGGTAGAAGAGGCCAGGCGCTCCTTGATGGTAGTGAATGCGCGATCAGCGGCTTCAGACCATTCAAGACTGCACTCGGGAGACTTGGAAGTTTGAAGGAAAGCTTCGAGAGGTTGAACAATGGCCGCACATTCCGGGATGAACCTTCGGTAATAATTCACCAGCCCTAGGAAACAGCGCAGTTGGCGCAAGGAGTCAGGTCGGGGAAAGTCGATTATTGCCTTCACTTTGTCTGGCAGAGGGCGAATTCCATTGCAGTCAACGAAATCACCGAGAAACTCCAACGACGGCAACCCAAACGCACACTTGTCGCTATTAAGGATGAGGCCATGCTCTGCTAGGTGTTCGAAAACTATCCGCAGATGGTGCAGGTGCTCAGATAGCGATGAACTGGCGACAAGAACGTCATCTATGTAGGCGAAAACAAAAGGTAGACCACGGAGGACGACGTCTATGAAGCGCTGAAAAGTCAGAGCTGCGTTGCGTAACCCGAAAGGCATCCGAGTGAATTCGAAGAGGCGAAACGGTGTAATGATGGCAGTTTTCTTGACGTCATCCGGGGCTACGGGGATTTGGTGGTAGGCTTTTTGGAGGTCAAGCTTTGAAAAGATGGTACATCTACTGAGGTTATTGGTGAAGTCCTGTATATTAGGTAGGGGGTACCTGTCGGGTACAGTGGCCACGTTCAAGGAGCGGTAATCACCACAGGGTCGCCAGTCTCCTGATTTCTTCGGGACCATGTGTAACGACGAGGACCAGTTGCTCGATGACGGGCGAGCAATGCCGATTTCAACCATGTGGTGAAATTCCTGTTCCGCGATTTTATGTTTCTCTGGAGCCAGTCGACGCGCCACGGCGTGCGTAGGTGGACCGGTGGTGAAGATCTGATGAACGACGTCATGCTTCACTGGCTTTGTCCAGTCTGGAGGGGCAGTCAGGGAAGGAAATTCCCGGTACGGAGAAGGTAGGTCGCAAAGAAGCGTGAATGCGAACGGATGGACTGGAGACGATTTGCCGATGACAGAAAGGCCGGTTGTGGCGTCGAGGATTCTTTTTCGGGCCATGTCAACCAGGAGGCCGAAGTGCGAAAGGAAATCGGCTCCTAGAATGGCGTGACTCACGTTGGCCACGTGGAAAATCCAGCGGAACGCACGGCGTAGGCCGATGTTTACCATCAGGGATTTTTTTTTCGGTACACGGGAATGCTGGACTTGTTAATAGCTTGGAGATGGCACAGTGGTGCTTGAGTGCGGTCACAGGAATTAGCGGGGAGCACACTCACTTCAGCACCAGTGTCAACTAGGAAACGTTGACCACTGGTTGCATCTGTGATGTAGAAGAGGCGACTGTCGCTGGCTTGGGAATCGGTCGCCGCCGCTAACGATCCCTCGTCCCGTTTCCCGATCAGCCGCAAGGACGGGTGCAACGTTGCGCCGCTGCACCGAAGCGGCGATGGTACCAGCACAATGAATCAGGGTGTTGAGGTGGCTGGCGCGTTGTGCCTTCCTGGCGAAATACTTGCGGAGACGGGGTACGGCGAGAAGGGCAAAACCGGCGAGCTCGAGGGTTGCGAGGTGGCGGCGAGCTGTAACCAGCCGAGGCGACAAGCTCCTCCAAGTTTTGCATGCGCTCTCGGAGAGCGGCGAGGTCGTCGGATAGCGGTGAGGGCAAAGGAGTAGCAGGCGCTGCCACGGTGGTATGGTCGGAAGATTGAGCGGATGCCACCGTGGACAAAGGCGGATGCAACGTGGCGACTTCCATTATCTTGTCAGCATGCGCGGCCAACGCGGATAAGGGAAGGTCAGAAGCAGTCGCGAGGATCATCTGCACGGAAGAGGGGAGCCGTCGCAGGAAAAGTTCCTTCAACAAACGGGAGTCCGTGGCAGAAGGTGCGTCGCCGAGCAGGGTTTGCAGTTCGTGAAGGAGCTGCGAAGGTCGACGGTCACCCAACTCCTCTGCAGAAAGCATCCCCTGGAAACGCTGCCGTTCCGAAGGGCTCGTGCGGCTCAAGATGGCAGCCTTCAACGTGTCGTAAGGGTTCGTGGTAGGCGGGTTGGCAAGGATGTCACGAACCTCAACCACGATCTCAATAGGTAGTGACTGTTGTAGATGGTTGAAGCGGGTCTCTTGCGACGTGATGTGACTCACTCGGAAGCTTGCCTCGGCCTGAAGGAACCTCACGTCGGGGTGCTTAGCGCTGAAGGGGGCAAACGGCAAGCGACGGCGGATATGCCAGGTGAAGAGGCAGCGGAGGAGACAGAAGGACCGCTGGCGTCGCGGAGAGGGTCCATTCTGAGTACGTGGCTCCGCTGCAACGTCCGGGTCACCAATGTCGCGACTGCGACAGAGAGATGAGAAGACACACGTCTGCACGCTACAGCGCCGTGGACCCAAAACTGGAGGCCCCGCTTTATTCCACGCTCGTGCCCAGCGCGCACCGCAAGCGCGTGGTCAGCACTCGCCACTCGTGGCTCAGCCTTAGCGTCATCGTTCCTGGAGCGTGCCCGTTTGCAGCAGCAGACGACGCAAGCTGCTGGGGCGCCGCGACACCTTAAATTTAGGCCGGCGTACTGGTGCGTTCAAATACCGCCACTTAATAGCAATGGCACGAATTTTTTATATTTGTAACAAAACAGAAAAATCCTAGAACAGGCATATAAATACTACCAATGAATTAGATTATTTCGTCACCTTGAATTTTTTGTTAGCTGTCACCTTATCGAATATGTTCGCCACACTTTTATTAAAACTAAGTTTTAGTTAACGCTCAGCCAATGCATTATTATTCTGATCACTGCAATTTCTTTTGCGATAGCTATACCGGATGTTTGAATTACAATCAGTATGTCCTCGTCCCGCCTGTGCAGCGGCCATCGTTCCTTGTGCTACATTGCGGAATCTTATAACAGATTCTCCTGTTACAAAATTAAATGGAAATTTGACGCGCGGAGCATGAGATGAAGCTTTCTTGTGTAGACGCTCTTCAATTCGTCCACAGCAGTACTCCCCTCCGCAACGAGTAGCAGTAGAAGTAATGAAGCGATTTGGGCAGTCAGTACAAGTGCACCTTCGAAAAAATGCACATCTGAAAGAGACAAAACTGCAGAACAAGCAGAAAAGATGATCGCTGGGCGAATGGGACAGTGTGAGGTCCGGCCTGCCTTTCTGCACGTGTCATCTGTTTCATTACTGTTTCCGCTTCCAAGGCGAGGTCGATGACTGCAGTTTCTTGCCAAGGGATTACGTGCGCACCTTAACAGTTTCCCTGCCATATCTGTGGTTATTTGTATCTGTAAAAACAGAACTTGTCCACTCTACTGTCCTCAAAAACTGACAATGAACTCACTTCCTTCACATTGATGACACGTTTGGTTGTGAAAGACAGAGCAAAGAAAAGTACAGATCAATATCCACGTTTTGGGGCTTTTTGTACTTATTCGGTTTTACTTACTTTTCGCGTAATACTTTACAACGTGAGTCGCGTTTTCTTTTTGTTGTTTTCGTGTAAACACATTTTTTTAAATACGGGTGCATTTGATGCTACGAGGCGCAGCTTATGTTGCAGGGCGGCAGACTTCTTTTAATCAGCTGGGGATATTAAAATTGAATCAAAATCTTCATACATGGACGTTCTCGAGTTTCATCTACTTCAGAAAAACGGTCGTGGGGAAGGCAGATCGAGGCTACTTGTTGTCAGCAGCAAGCGGCTTAGCAACTGAGCTGCTCCTGCGGTCACACTTATCAAGTATTAACAATTTGCAGGTGTCGGACCGTTTAAACAAATTTGGAAATGCAAAACGTTTGCACACATAATGTGTGCGCTTTCAGTGTTGCGCAGTGGAGCACTCCTGCAGCATGATTGCTCCAATAAAGTCGCAGCTAAGGAAGGGCAAAGTCGTTTTATATCCCCTGCAATCTGCCGAGAATGACATTTCGTTTGGTCAGCTTGCGCTACGCTCGCGCTTCCAGCAGCAACAGACCATTGCTAAATTCGCGCTCGTTCATTTCCCCAGTTGTTACAAAGAGCCTGATAATGTTCAATTGTCTGGAGGGGAAAGTGCGCTAGCGGGTACGAAGCTGATGGTACGTGAAAGAAAAAAGGCCTGAATTGCATTGACTGTGCAATATCAACAACGGAGGGTCGAACCTTTTCGGCATGAACCGGTAACCGTTATTTCATTTTTCTGTTCCGTTCCGGTTCGACACCTTGATTATATATATATATATATATATATATAGGACAGAAATAAGGGTTGGCAGTCAAGAAAACCTCGGAAACAAAGGGGAGGATGTGGTAGGTAATTGAAACAGATAAAGAATTTAGAAAGAAACAAAGAAAGTAGAGAAAAAATGCCCGCCGGGTGGGATCCGAACCCACGACCTCCAGAATACCGGTCTGGTGCGATAACCACTACGCTACCAGCGGGGCTATTTTTCCCCTCTACTTCCTGGGGTATTTATGTCAATGTAATTTTTTTTTTTTTTCCTGTGCTTGGGGGTGGTAGCCAGCGCCACTCCGACTTCTCGGGGTGAAGGGGACCTTCATTTAACCCCCGGGCCGTGACTCGAGTGTCTACGACAAGTCGAGAGTGGTCAACCAGCGTCGTGGGTTCGGATCCCACCCGGCGGGCATTTTTTCTCTACTTTCTTTGTTTCTTTCTAAATTCTTTATCTGTTTCAATTACCTACCACATCCTCCCCTTTGTTTCCGAGGTTTTCTTGACTGCCAACCCTTATTTCTGTCTTATTTCAACGAGCCCCTCATTTCCTATTCTGATTCGCTATATATATATATATATATATATATATATATATATATATATATATATATATATATATATATATATATATATATATATATATATATATATATATATATATATATATATATATATATATATATATATATATATATATATATTTATATTGTCACGAAGCCAGGGACGACACGCAGTTGTTTTGGAAGAGAAACAAGTTTATTGGAGTGAACTTGTGCTCCCCTAACAACTCAAAAGAATACAGAGGCGGCGACACAGCGGTGAACAAAGTGACGCGCGTCGGCGAACGTTGCAGAATCGAATACCCCGGCATCTGCTCTGCCGGCTTTTTATCTTTCGGCGCGCGTGGTTCTCGAACCGTCGATTCGCATCGAGAACATTGTAGATCCAAGATTATTCCGGGCTGTTCACGTTAAATCGGAATGCTCCCCCTATCAGAACAGATAACACATGCGGCACAGAAAGTATGGAACACGCGCTTCCCTTGGCCCAGAGATAACACAGAAACACAGACCGGCGCAGCCGGGCGGTAAAACCAAAACACAAATCAACAAAAACAATGCATGGTTCGCGGCATTACCCCCCCTCTAAGAGTGCATCGACCCGATGCTAACATAAGCGACAGTCCGAACAAATAAAAAAAATTCCCCCGCATTTCCCCGAGGGGGAGAATGTGAAAGTGCGAATGCACGGTTGTCGGCCCGCTTGCGGCGCTTGCGCTCGGCCCCCGCAGCCCACCGCCTCGCCGCCTTCTCTTCCATCTCTTCCATCGGGTTTGTAGTATCACGTGTACACCACGCAGTTATCAAGCCGCTATAACGCCGCTGAGTCGCCAACGCACGCCGCTGACGACGTAGTTTGAATGCGTTAAAGATATAAGGCCCGTTACTAACACTAATATCAGCGTCGCGTCCGTGGCTTAGTCGGTAGAGCGTCGCGCTGCGGCCGCAAAGTCCTCGGATTGAAACCTGGCGCCGGATGCTGTTTTTTTTATATAGAGAGGAGGACTGCGTTAAAGATATAAGGCGCGTTACTAACACTGATATCAGCGTCGCGTCCGTGGCTTAGTCGGTATAGCGTCGCGCGGCGGCCGCAAAGTCCTCGGATCGAAACCTGGCGCCGGATGCTGTTTTTTTTATATATAGACAGGAAGACAGCGGACGCCGCCGCCGCCGGCGGCGGTGGAAGGTTTGGGGTCGCTTATAAAGTGCATTCGCACTTAATAAAAGTTCGTCATCGTCTGTAGAAAGGTTTTAAGCGAACCACGTGGACGACTTCGGGCCGCGTGTGTCGTCGTAATGTGCCGGAGTCACCATCGGGGATCACTTCGTAGGTGTGTTGGCCAACACGTCGTAGAATCTTGTAGGGTCCGAAATGCAGAGCTGGTTTAAACTTATTAATAAGGTAAGTTTAAATCAGCGTCGTTTGGCATAAATGAAAGTTATGAGAAATTAACATGTCTTTCCTCCGATTAAAATTTCGGCTGCATTTCTCAGGCTAGTGTTATGCCTGTTAATTTCTTTCCCTCAATAATATTCTCCCATTAGTTGGCGAGCTCCCGTAGTTGGGTATAGTTTCGTGCTAGCACGACGTTTTTTTAGCACAATGGCTTCACTGAACCAAATTTGATGAACAAGTCTGGACATTGTGTTCTGGGTAGAAGGCTGCAGTACCATTTTTAGCTTTGATATTCTCACCTTGTAATTAATTTGTGAACGCGAGCGTGTGTGATTGTTTTCGTGTCCTCTTTCTTTTTTGTATTGTTGTTTTGTAATATGCCTTGCTGACCGCCTCGGCATTCCCTGAACTGGCACCATGCGCCGGGCAGATGAATACCACTTGCTGCCGCGTCATACGCGTGCACCTGCCTGTTTTCTTTCTTTTCATGACTTGTTTGACCTTGTCAAACAATGTGCACTCAATGTGCACTCAATGTGCACTCAATGTGCAATGTGCACTCAAACAATGTACACTCAAACAATGTACAATCAATGTACACTCATTTCGAGTCGAAACTGCCTCCCCCCAACAGAAGCCACGTGTCTCACGTTTCAATGACCTTACCAGGACTCTTAGAACGGGTGTGTATGGGCAGATGTTCATCCTTTGTGTGCATTTGCATATCTTCGTTTCCTTGTTCCGCGTGAGTAATCTTTTTGCACATGTCAAACACGTGCATGGGCATATCTTGTTTTGACCCCTCTTTTACCCCCTTTGCCACGAGGGAGGGGAAAATTACCTGGTTATTTTATTTTTTTTATTTATTTATTTGTTTTGCTCTTTGTATACCAATGTACATTTTTTCCTGTAGAAACTGCCTGTCCTACTGCTTTTGGGCGCGAGTACTGCCACCCACCAACAGAAGCCACGGGTCTCTTGTTTCAATGACCTTACTTGGATTCCTATAACGGGTGTGAATGGGCAGATGTTCGCCCTTTGTGTGCATATCTTCTTTGGAACGTCTTCGTTCCGCGTGACTAATCTATTTGCCCATGTCAAACACGGGCATGGGCATATCTTGTTTTGACCCCTCTTTCACCCCCTTTGCCACGGGGAGGAAAATTACCGTGTTATTTATTATTTTTCCATTTTTTAATTTTTTTTCCTCTCTGTTTACTTCTTCTCTCTCTCTTTTTTTCCAAGTTCGTACCGCGTGACTGTGTTCTAATATCCTTTTTATAATCTATTTTCCCGCTCTCTCGTCATTCTTTTGCTACCTACCAACCATGATCCATTTGTACAAACTCTCCCTCCTCTTACCTTGCCCTCGCCCTCTTTACATTTTCTGTATATATATAGCTCTGTAATGAACTTATTTTGTACTCTGAAGAAAGGGAGTCCGCTCCCTGAAACGTCAGTAAACTTATTTTTATTTTCTACGTCTTTCTCGTTTGTCTCTGTCTCTACTAACCTTATTTTCTTTCGCGCTCGTGTGTGAGTTTTTATCTTTTCACACACACTATATATATATATATATATATATATATATATATATATATATATATATATATAGGCAGAAAATAAGGGTTGTGTTGGCCGAACCCTCGGCCGAGCCAAGACCCTCACTTCCCATTTTGTGATTCGATATATATATATATATATATATATATATAAGCAATAGACGAAACTTCTCGAGGAGACGGAACAAATATTTGAGAAAATGGTTGACCCACGATTAAATACCAAAACAGTGTTTTACTGACGTTTCAACCGGAGGACCAGTCTCCGATGAAGACTGGTCCTCCAGTCGAAACGTCCGTTAAGGACTGGTTTTGTTTTTAATCGGAAGTCAACCATTTTCAGAAATACATATATGTATATATATCTTTATATTAATTGCAGTGCGGAAGAGGTAACAGCGGTCAACAGCTCTATGTTAACTATCTCCTAACCTTGCAAGCAGATTGGTAGTCTTAAAATAATGACAAGAAAGATGAAGCCCTGGTGAATTGGACAGGCATCATCATCAGAGTGACCCGCGAAAAGTGCGCGTGAGAGTCAGCCGTGTCTCCCGCTTGCTTTGGACTGCCCTCGCTGAGCATCCTGCGGCACTTTCTTGGGGAATAAGCCCATCCTACACTTTGGTGGAGTGTGTGAGTTCTCCTTCTCAGCTCACCCTGTTTACCTTCAAGTATGGAGCTCCGGAGTTACACCCTGCCTTCTCCCACTGAGTCAGCCATGCCTGGTGATGCCAAACCACCAAGTCATTTTCCCCACCGGCTGTCATGTGCCCCGGGGCGATCCGCCAGCGTGACCCACCACAGTTCAGTGGCATGGACGACCAGGACGTCGAGGACTGGCTTTCTTCTTTTGAGCCAGTGTGTACGTACGATCGGTGGGACGATGTCACGAAGTTCAGCAACGTGGGTTTCTGCTTGACGGGGCTCGCCAAAAAATGGTTTCAGAACCACCCAGCTGATCGGTCAACCTGGACCGCATTTCAAGCGAATATTGCTGCCGTATTCGGCCACCCTGCTGTGCGCAAGCTGCGCGCGGAGAAAAGCTTTAAAGAGCGGGCTCCAGAGGCCGGTGAGAACTTTACCAGCTACATTGAGGATGTGGTAGATCTCTGCCGGTGCGTGAACCTGTCAATACCTGAGCCAGACACCGTCGAGAACATCCTGAAAGCAATAGACCAGGACGAGTTCCAGATGCTGCTTGCGAAGAATCCCCAAGACGTAAGCGACGTCATAAGCCTGTGCCAAAGTTACGACGACTTGCGTAAGGAGCGCACCTTTACTCATCGCCGACTGGCGGAGCGTGACGAAAAACTCTGAGCTCTGCAAGTCGACAAAAACTCGTCCCTGCTGCGCCGCATAAAGGAGCCGATTCGTGAGGAGGTTGTTCAGCAGATCTCTCTCCGGCCTGGTTTATCCCTCCAGTTGTCGCCTGCACAAGATCCTGCCCCTTCGTCGCCACTCTGCGAAATGATTCGGGAGCAGGTCGCTGAAGCAATTCCAGCTTCTCCCGAGCCCTTGACTGTTGCGGCTCCACTTTGATACGCTGCAGTTGTCGCACGGACCCCGCCGAACGCTTACGTGCCTCGACACCACCCAGAGCCGACGCCGCCGCCAGGCAACACCAACCCCTGGCGAACGCCTGATAACCGGCCGATATGTTTCTCCTGTGGAATTCCTGACCACGTCGCACGTTATTGCTGCCGTGAGGTTCCGCCGCCAGGAGACGCTTACCGACGGCCAGCCTACGTTGATAACTGGTACCCCAGGCAGCACAGCAAGTCCGATTCTTGACCGGCGGAGCTACGGCTGTTTACGGAATGTTCGGCCATCGGCAACAAAATGGCCAGCGTTGAACATAAGATAAACGGTTTGAATACGGCCTCCTTCCTCTGCGCACGTTTTCGGCAGCCAATGTTTTTAAGTTGGTCAGCTTTCGCTCGTTAACCGTCAACACGGTTTCCCCTCGGCGAAAGTTAGTCAGAAGTTATCTGGCGGATCAACCACCGGCGATGAACGGCACTTGCTCCAGCAACGTTCAATCAAAACACAGGCGGCAGGTTTCCCGTCGCCGAGTACTCGCTTTTTGCTTGAAAGCGGGTTTACAAAAGATGATCCACTTGTGCACGGCCACCAGGCGACCGCTTTGTTTCCGCTTGCAGGGGAACACATGATGAATGGCTGTTGTCCAGTTGTAGAGTACTCGTGTTTCGTAGGCAGCCGCTGTTCAAAAGTTCTTTTGGAAACGCCCGTTATCCGGTGCGCTTATGAATCTGCACGCTCCTGCTCTTCGAAAGGTGAACGGCTGACGTCTGTCGCAGGTCTAGCACCGCCCGTGCCCAATCGCGGGAATTCCAAAGGTAATGCGTGGACACGCGCCCAGCCACCGAACAGTGTGCTGCATATTCATGTGCGCTCATGGACAAATGAACGAGGACACAAAAATATTAACCGAATACGCTAAGTCAAAGATAATGGATAGTGAAGGCAAAATAATGGCTTGCTAGTGGTATATTTGGAACGCCACATTTTCAGTCTTTTGTTGTCACTTGTGTTCGCGCTTTGTGGATAAAGCCTGCTTGCCACTTTGGAAACACATGAGGTTAAGGATAAGCTGAAATGCCGCTGGAAACGATCGACGAACGGCGGCGTTTTCCAGTACCCGGACAAAGAAAGTTCGGTAAGTTCATTTTTGCTGGCTATATTCTTGCGCGACTATGGTTCGGTGCAGAAACGAGTTACGGCTCGATTTTCCGCTTCCGCTTCAGTCTCACGGTGTAGTTCGCGGAAGATAAATTCAATTTACTGATGCTGACGACGCTCGATATGTCTAGAGTTGCTGACGGACAGGTGGTAGGCGCAGCGGAGGGGGGTAGAAAGTCTGAAATAATTGCCGGTGCTCTTGATGACATCTTGAGGAATAGAGGTGTTTTGTACCGTACGCAGGTTTTTATCGCACGAGCTCTGTTTATATATGCGGCTGGGTGGTTTCACCGCACTATGTGCGGTTTCACTGTTGCAACTGTTTCAGTTGTTTCAGTTGTTTCACTGTTTCAGTTGTTGCAACCGTGTCATCCCAGCGCTTACACCAGTTGTTGCGACCGAACGGGGGCACCCGATCCAAGCTCCGTGGCCTCCGACATACGAGCGGTAGCGTGTATAATGCGAGCGGCCAGCCGCTGTTACAGCCGTGAAGAAGTCCAAAAGCCGTAGGCTAACGTAACTGTTTACTTCATGGCGAGAGGTGAGCCGAAGCCAAAAAAAACAATGCCCCGACGGGCGAGGTTACAATACAGGACTCGAGCAGAGCGGCAGCATGGATTCGCTGCTCAAAGTAGCCCAGCAATCGAAGTCACGATGCGGTGAAACCGCACCGTGACTTCGATAGCTGGGCTACTTGAACAAGGCAAAATACAATATGCGACTGCTCAACATTTCGGAGCTAAAACTTTCCTTGGGAAAAAAAGGAAACACGGGAATAGTGTAAAAATCTGAGCTTTGCAATAAAAGCGTTTTCCCATTTTCACTTTTATCTGGTTCCTGGCTGAAAACCTTTCCTAATGCTTTCTCAGGTTCTGTTTCTTTGGAAACTATTTCTTTTCTTTAACCAATTTGTAGTTCAAGGGCACCTCGGCTGAATGTGCGAAAGTTGTGCGCTCTCACTTTGAGTGGGGTATGGCTCACGGTGTTCTCTTTGGGGGCCTTCGCTATATGACAGGCCGGGGAGTTTTTTTTCTTTTCTCCGCAACGTGGAGGGGTCTATTTCCCGTTTAATGCCACAAAAAAGTAAGCATCACTGCCTACTTGCAAGCGCGTGCTCAGTCTGGTAGGGCGTTTTCACAGTAATGAACATTTGTTGTCGAGTGATCTCATTGAACGGGGACTATTTAGTCGTTCACTCAAACTTCTTGCGCAATCAAAACACAACAGAACCCCCAGAACTCTACGTAAAGGTTCACGCTTAGAAGGGGTTGGTACACAGCGCAGAAGAACAGGAAATGCAAGAAATAAGCCGCGAAGTTGACCAGCGACTGCAAATAGGACAGCCATGGCCGTATTGACTTTGTTTAGGCCATGCCAGGGGTGTATAATAAGCAAAATTGAAGAGAGTGCGGTTGGTTTTTCCGCGTCTTTCACAGTGATTTGCGCAGCCACCGCTTCACGTGCACGTGTATTATTTGGGTCAGGTATTCCTGGCAGTGTAATCTAAACGTCGTGCAGGTTTACTTTCACTGCTCCAAGAGTGTTCAGGGTCCCTTTAAAGCAAGATACATTGCACATTAGCAGTGTAAATATCTGTAGGTGCCTTGAACTACCTTTCTTAGTTTGGTGACAGTGTGAGCTGTGCAGAGTTGTAACTTGTCCTTTTTTTCTTTTTGTTTTGTGCTGCAGGTGCTCCTGAGCATGGCAGCTGTGGTTTCCATTAGAACTCTGTCTATGATCACAGTAGCAGTTGGATCAAATGGAAGTAGCAACGCTGTAGGAGCAGCAATTGAGAAAATAAATCTGCCTCACATTTTGTGATCAACAATCTTTGTGAGTTGCTGAATTTAATTGTTTCCCTAAAAGCACGAATGATTGCTGTTACGAGGTTATAAATTCTGCACTTGGCTGCAGAAACAGCTCGACTATACCCATTTTAGGGCTGGATGAAAGCTGCAGCACCACAATTAATAAGCCTCCTGCAGTGGAACAGCCCGACGAGTATGTTGCATGGCTAAAGTTCAACCATGACTGAGCGGCTCTGGTTCAACAGCTGGCCCCCAAGCAAGGATGAATAGCCGTGGTCTGCAAAAGTTGAACGGCCGTGGGTTGTTAAAGGTTCAACGGCCGCCGGCCAATTAAAGAACGGCAAGACGACGGCAAAGTCTGGCGGCCGAAGGACGGTTGTAGGCCCCTTGGCGATGCTTTGGTCAAAGGTGAGCAGCTGTTAAGCTTACCCCAGGGAACGTTCAGCACACGGCCAAGGCCCACTTTTGTGTATGGGCTTTACAGTCGGATGGAGCAACGGCCGAGCAGAAATTACTCTTCCAGAGATGGACAGCTCATGCTTAGCCGTACATGCTTGTGCTGCTTGGGTACACTCCTCACCACACTTACAACGACGCCCATGCCGAGACGCGCTATTCCCCGCGTTCTCGTGACGGACTCTCTTCCGGTGCCCATCCATCCTTCTCTCCTCGACGCCGTTCTATCTCGCTGATGCGCTGTCGTCAAAATGTCCCGGAGGCAAACTGATCGCCGAAGTTCCGTAGGCAGAACTGCGGCGCCGTCGAAATACCGAAGCCCTTGTGTGTTCCCTTGGAACACGATTGAAGTCGAGGTGGAAGGAATCTCCAGTTACGTCTAGGTTGACACTGGAGCTGCGGTATCGGTTATGGACGAAGAGATTTGCCGCAAATTAAGAAAAGTTAGGACGCCCATTTCCGGTTTTCATCTCCGCACTGCCACAGCGCATCACTTCGAGCCCCAAGCAGTTTGCACCGCCCGGATCCAAGTAGAAAATGAGCTGTACATCATCCAGTTTCTCGTCCTGTCCTCTTCCCTTCGCATCGTCTTAGGGTGGGACGTCTTGTCACGTCATAGCGCCGTTATTGACTGTGCCCGTGCCGAGCTTGCTTTACTTCCTATCATGCCAAAACGGAGAGTATTCCGATATCTTCCAAGTTATGTGCCGCCGACGATTTCACAATTCCACCAGCTTCCGCCGTTCTCATACCAGTGACCTGTGACACAATTTCCGAACCAACAGTCGTGTTCACGCCGTCTAATTTTCTTTCCCGTTGCAAAAGTGCCCATGTTCCCTATGCCGTCCTTACTATCGAGAATGGCTCTGGAACTATGGCTGTCTGCACTGCATCTCCTTTCCCCTTAATTGTGCTTTGTGGTGAGTCCTTTGGGCGTGTGGAAGCTATTGGCAGCCACCTCGTCGACTTCCCTAATGTGACACCTGCTCTGTCTATTTTTTTTCAATGAGCCGTCCTCTTCCTTTTCACTCTGCTACCTTCGTCACCGCCGTAGACGACAGTCTTGATCCTCGTCAGCGCGACCAGCTTGTGACCCTTCTTTAGCAGTTCCAATCTACCTTCGACTGTCAGAAGACTTCTTTAGGATACACAACGACCATCCTTCATCGAATCGACACTGGCTTCTATTGTCCTTTGCGGCAGTGACCATATCGCGTTTTGGCCAAAGAAAGTTCTGTCATCGAAAGCCATGTTGATGAGATGCTCCACCGTGGCGTCATTCGGCCATCTAATAGCCATCAGTCTTCTCCAGTCGTACTTGTTACGAAGAAGGATGGATCTATCCGATTTTGTGTGGATTACCGCCGACGTAACAAGATCACTCGGAAAGAAGTTTACACCCTGCCACGGATCGATAATGTTTTAGGCTATCTGCAAGGAGCTGAGTTATTCTCATGACTGGACCTGCGCTCCGGATATGGGCAGGTGCCGATGGCAGACGATGACTGTGAAAAAACCGCGTTTGTGGCCCCCGACGGATTATACGAATTTAATGTAATGCCATTCGGGTTATGTAATGCGCCCGATAATTTTGAGCGCATCATGGACGATATTCTGCATGGCCTCATGTGGATAACTTGTTTATATGACTTGAACGATATCGTTATAATTTCCCCCAACTTCGACACCCACCTTACTTGTCTAGAGCACCTTTTGCAAGGCCCAAAGTACGCTGGTCTACAGCTAAACTTAAAGAAGTGCCATTTTGCGGCGTGAAAGCTGACGTTTCTGGGTCATGTTGTTTCAAAGCCGGTGTTCCCCTTGACGCTGCTAAGCTACAAGATCTTGCAGACTTCCCTAAATCGGCCACTCTCAATTCCCTGCGCAGTTTCATTGGCCTTTGTTCATATTTCAGGCGATTTATTCCAAATTTCGCTTCTCTTATTGCACCTCTGATAACGCTCCTTGGTGGCAAACATGACTTGTCCACCTAGTATCCTGCATGCTATCAAGCCTTTTTGACATTATGCCGGTTGCTCACCTCACTCCCTATACTGCGCCACTTCGATCCTCGTGTGCCCACCAAGATCCATACTGACGCCAGTGGCGTCGGGTTTGGAGCCATACTCTCCCAAATGAAGCCAGAATTTGACGAGTACGTCGTTGCCTATGCGAGCCATACGATTACAAAAGCCGAAACCAATTACTCCGCCCCCAAGAAAGAGTGTTTGGCCATCGTGTGGGCTATTGCCAAATTCGGTCCCTATTCTACGGCCGTGTCTTCGATATCGTGACAGACCATCACACCCTTTGCTGGCTGCCATAACTGAAGGACCCCTCTGGTCACCTTGGCCGCTGGGCTGCACGCCTCCAGGAATGCGACATCCGCCTGATATATCGATCTGTCCCATTCCCCTCTGGGCAGGGATACAGCAGAACTTATGGCCATTGACTCTACCCCGACATTCCAACCATTTGATGAAATGGTGGGGCAACAACGAAAGGATCCTTGGATATCCTCACTCTGCGACCTCACTTCTAATCCTACGCTGCATAGGGCTCCCCAGGCGTTGCGACGTCAGGCTGCGCACTTCGCCATCCGTGATGGACTTCTCTATCGCCGCAATTATCGTCCAGAAGGACGCAAGTGATTGGCCGTGATCCCTCCTCACTTGCGGGCTGCCATTTGTGCAAGCTTCCGCGCGGATGTGCATTGTGCCTATGCAGGCGTGCTGAAGACGTATGAACGACTGCGACAGCGCTATTTCTGGAGAGGAATGTACACCTTCGTGATGAAATTTATTCGGGCATGCGAAGGCTGTCCGCGGAGGAAGTCCGTGCCTCTGCAACAAATCTGTCCAATGCAGCCTGTACCCTGCCCAGCGCGCCCTTTCGACCGAATGAACATTTACTTATATGGGCCGCTTCCAGCTACTGCGGCCGGCAACAGTTGGGCCATGGTTGCTATCCACCATCTCACGCGCTACGCTGAGACCGCTGTACTACCGCTGGCCACGGCGAGCGAACTTGCTTCGTTCCTTCTATATCGTTTCATCCTCCGTCATGGAACACCACTTGAAATACTAAGTGATAAAGGGCGTGTCTTTTTGTCGGAAGTGATAGAAGCTCTCCTGGAAGAATGCAACGTGACTCACTGCACCACTACTGCCTACCACCCGCAGACGAATGCGCTGATTGTGAGGTTTAACCACACTCTTGGTGATATTCTCGCCAAGTACATCTCTTCCAACCACTCCAACTGGAACCCGATTCTTCCCTTTGTGACGTAAGTATAAACACCGCGGTGCAGTCCACCACGGAATTCCTGATTTGTTTCCTCCTCTACGGTCGTTAACCATTCTTCACTCTCGACACAATTCTCCCCTATCCTCGTGATGTTTCTGAGCACACCAATATTTCTCGACTCAGCAGCCACGCCGAAGAATGCCGCCAGATTTCCCGCGCTTTCATTTCTGAAGGCTAGTCAAACCAAAAACATCAGCGTGATGGCGACCGCCCTGAAGCGACTTTTTTTTCGGCTCCCTGGTATGGCTTTGGATACCGACTACTACTCCTGGTCTCTCCAGCAAGCTGCTATCCAAGTACCACGGCCCCTACCGCGTCGTCAACCGCATGTCGCCTGTCAAGTACGTTGTCGAGCCACTAACCCCGTCCTCAGACCTCCGTCGGCGAGGCCGCCAGACAGTCCACGTGCAACGCCTCAAGCGTTATTATGACCCTGTTGTCGTGGCGTGCCCCTAACTAGCCAGGGTCGGTCCCTTCGCCGCGGGGTTTGATTGTAGTGCGGGAGAGGTAACAGCGGTCAACAGCTCTATGCTATCGCCTACCCTTGCAAGGAGATTGTCCATCTTACAATAACGACAAGGAAGATGAAGCACCGGTGAACCAGACAGACATCATCTTCAGCGTGAACCGCGAGAAGAGCGCGTAAGAGCCAGTCATGCGTCCCGCTTGCTTTGGACTGCCCTCGCTGAGCATAAAGCTGCATTTTCTTTGGGAATAAACCCATCCTACAATATATATATATATATATATATATATATATATATATATATATATATATATATACATGGAGAATACATGGATACACATGGAGAATGCCTCAGTAACCTCAAATTTGCTGATGACGTTGCGTTGCTAAGTAACTCGGGGGACGAATTGCAAAGCATGCTTTCTGCACTGGGCGAACAGAGTAGAACCGTGGGCCTGAAAATTAATATGCAGAAAACTAAAGTAATGATCAATAACATCGGGACAGCACAGCAGTTTGAGATAGGTGGCGAGGCAGTGGAAGTGGTAAGCGAATATATCTACTTAGGCCAAGTTGTGACCCCAGATCCCAACCATGAGGCAGAGATAATTAGAAGAATCAGAATGGGGTGGAGTGCATATGGCAGACATTCCCAGATAATGAATAGCAGCCTACCATTGTCGCTGAAGAAGAAAGTGTATGACAGCTGCATATCACCGGTACTCACCTACGGGGCAGAAACTTGGAGGCTCACTAAGAGGGTTCAACTTAAATTGAGAACGACTCAGCGGGCAATGGAGCGGAAAATGCTAGGTGTAACATTAAGGGACAAGAAGAGAGCGGAGTGGGTCAGGGAGCAAACTGGTGTTAAAGACATATTAGTAGCAATTAAGAAGAAGAAATGGACGTGGGCAGGGCATGTAATGCAAAGGCAAGATAACCGCTGGTAATTAAGGGTAACCGAGTGGATCCCTAGAGAAGGCAAGCGCTGCAGGGGGCGGCAGAAAGTTAGATGGGCAGATGAGATCAAGAAGTTTGCGGGGATAAATTGGTCACGGTTGGCACAGGACCGAGGTAATTGGAGAAGACTGGGAGAGGCCTTTGCCCTGCAGTGGGCGTAGATTGGCTGGTGATGATGATGATGATGATGATATATTTATATATATATATATATATATATATAAATTTATGCAGTTTCTTTTTTTGGAGGCCTGTTATTACTATGCACTTAATGAGTTGTGTATTGCTGTTTTTATTCTCTGCATAAAATCTCTCGCATTTCCAAGCAATCTTGTTAGAAATATTTTCTTCATTATAATTAAAGGGAACGCGAGGTCGTAAACATCCATTTATGTTATTCAAGTGGACAAAAAAAATTACATTTCTCTCTCAAAAATGAACACTATTAAATGGCAAAACTACAGTTTTAGACTGCAGAATATTACTCTTCGTTCGGGCCCGCACAGAAACCGATAGTTAAATTCGTTCATTTAATAAAGAGCACAGGACACGCAAGTACAAATCTGAAACGCAGAAACTAATCACTCATGTCTCTTATAAGCTCGTCGGTATTGCTGTCATTTTTATCACCGCTGCTTATGCATGAATTGATAGGTGTTTAACAGGGAACTGTAATACGTGCGGACAGCTGAGGACGATTCGTGGTACGTTATTGTTACATGTATTCCATTCACAGTGAAACATGTCACATGTCGAAAGTCCGATTACAAAGGTAACGTTTTTACAAATATAGTGCGGAACATTTCATGGAAAAAATGTAAACTGCTTAAGACATAAGACGTTC
>NW_027526296.1:154041-215230 GCF_048455015.1 Haemaphysalis longicornis | reverse complement strand
GAAAACTAATAAAAAATAAAAGTATTCCCCTCAATGTCAAAGCTGTCAGAAGTACAAAGCAGTGATTCGCCATACTGGGCTAAGCGCCGTTATCGTTCCCTGCTACCACCCAATGCAATTGACATTTCCCGCCTTTACCGTACTCGCACGCCCCCTGCCTGAAACTGCTCAAGCGGGAGTTCTGTTCTTATTGTTCTTGCTTCCCGCACGTGCCGGCGTTGCACTGCCACTTTTAAGTGCAGAGCACTTGATGGGGTAGCCTTTTCGTCGTAGCTCGCTAACGGTCGTTGCGAATGCCCGAATCAGGCGGCGCAGCGAGATAATAGAGAGTAGATAATTTTAGCTGACCATTTTTGACGCTCCGCTATGCTCCCGACGTGCCGCTCAGCGCAACCGGAGCGTCAGTAGCCGAATGGCTTTTAGCTAAGCGATAGCCATATCTCCCTCGAAGGGGAATGATTCGCGTGACTGGTCGTTTCGCGCGCGCGTGAAAACCGAAACTTCATACTAAAGGAAACAAGAATATGTATTTGGTCGCCCAAACAGAGCAAAATACCCTGTTTCTTGGCCTCATTTAACCTTTTTTTGTAGAATGTAGTCGCGGACATGGTATAATATTTCTAAATAACAATAAACAAGCCGATAAATTTTGGAATAGCCAAGCCAAGGATGTCTTTCTCGGCGCTGCATAGAAGCAGCCCCGCGCTTAGGTCGATGTTTTTTGCATCCGTTATAAAGATCTTTGAGGTGTGTGGCACCATTGCCCATTCGGAAGCACTTTCGACGCTTCGTCGGTCGTGTTTCAACTGAAGAAACGAAGTTCGCCGTAGCTCGCTCGCATGGCGGTGGCAGCCTTATTATTATTCCGCACGGTAGCGTAAGCTGCCGCGACGGTCCACTAAGTAGCCGCGGTTAGTGCAGCGGGGCCCCACTCTGGTATCGCCAGTAACACGCTAGCGTGCCACGCATTCGCAATGGTGCTCCCGCTTGCTATCGGACCGGAGCGGTCCATCAGAAACGGTCAGCTAAAACTCTCTACTAACGGCAAGGGGCGGCCTCTGTAGCGTCAACAATGGTCCCGCGTAATTCGCAGCAACAGCGCCAATCCTGGCCTAGTGGTAAGTGGTGTCTGAAAAACGTTGCACTTATCGTCATGGCAACGAGTAGCGAGAGGAGAAAGGAGATTGGTGACGTCGCGGACGCTGCTGACGTCATTTCTTCCGCGGCAGCCGGGCCGGGACGCCGCGCGCCTGCCTCTAAAACCGACGCTTGCCCAACTTACGCGCCTGCCGGTGGTCACTGCCTCATGGGCCTCTCGGCAACGGCACCAGGAGCGAAAGTTGGACGAGCGGCGGCGATGACTCGAAACGGCCGCCGCCCGTTTGGTATGTGTGGAGTAACGTGTTTAATAATTGAACGAGCAGAACATGTAGGTAATAGTGTTTTTTTTTCTGGCGTCGAATTGTTGTCTTTGTGGCGATATTACTTGTAGCATTACAGAAACATTCTTTTTGCATTGCATTTATTCAAAATTCATATGAGCGCGTCTTCGATTAGAAGTCATGAAAACAGATGTACGTACTACACTCATACATTGCACAAATATTTTAGGCACACAGTATTGGACTCTAAGCAAAAATATGACATTCAAATTTAGGCATACAATATTGCACAATAGAAAAAAAAAACGTGCTACATACACATTTAGGTACACAATACTTGATTACGAGTTAATTGGCGTATTCATGGGAGGTTGGTGCCGTTTACTACACCAGGGTGGCCAATCCTGCTCTGGTGAGGGAGTGCATTGCCGGCAATGGTCGCCGGGGTCAGGCCGCAGCCCAAGCCCCTTTGGGCAATTCCATCAATACGCGGATTTTCTTTTTTTGTAAATCCGGTGGCAATTGTCCTGCACCGGGATTCAACCGCGGTCCTTCTGCACGCGAGGCGGATGCTCTACCTCTACGCCATCGCTGCACACATCGCATTGCATCGCAGCGTTGCGATGACATATACAACGCCAAAGAAACGGGTGTGTTTTATCAGACTCTTCCAAACAAGACAATGGCATTCAAAAATGACAGTTGCAAAGGCGGAAAGCAGTCGAAAGTAAGAATCACTGCGCTGCAGTGCTGCAACGCTACTGGCAGCCACAAGCTCAAGCCGCTAGTGATAGGGAAATACGCGAAACCACGATGTTTTAAGGGTGTCCCTTCCCTGCCATGCATCTATAAAAGCGACAAAAAAGCATGGATGACCAGGAATATTTTCAGCGAATGGCTCCTCAGCATAAATGAAGAAATGCGGAAAGCACAAATAAAGGTTCTTTTGATTGTGGACAACTGCTCTGCACACCTTGTCGATGTCCACTTAAGCAATGTGCGCATCGAGTACCTCCCGCCAAACTGCACTGCTGTGCTTCAACCGCTCGACTTGGGCATCATTCAAACTTGAAGGTAGAGTACCGACGGCGGCTTGTTCAGAGGATTTTAATCAACATAAGGATTGGCAAGAATGACCCTATCAACGTCGGCAGGCGGCCGAGATGCTGGCAGGCTCCTGGTGGTCAGTAACACAGGCTACAATTAGGAACTGCTGGCATAAGTCCGGCCTTTCCCCCCTGTGCAGTGAAAGCGTGTAAGATGAACAGTACGAGGAGGCGGTCGAATCCGGGATGTGTACGGAGTTCTGTCACCAGCTGGACGTTGACAGCAGCACTTCGTTTGAAGACTATGTGCTGTGTGACAGTGAGCTTGTCACCTGTGCTGAACTGTCTGATCTGGAAATTGTTTCCAGTATTCGCCCCGAAGAAGAAGAGTGTGACGAGGAAGATCCAACTGCAGAAACCACAGTTGCAGCAGAGGCAGATTCAAATCCTGTAGCTCTAACCGAGGCTGTTGGGTACATTGTAAATTTGCGAGATATCGTGTCTCAGCACCAAGCTGTGCCAGAGGAAGTACACAAAAGCTTAGACTCTCTGGACAGCTTTGTTGCGTCTTGCGCTTTAAGAGCACCAGTACAAATGAAAATCACAGATTTTTTTTTTCAAAATGAGGTGTGCTGCAATGCACCGTTACGGATGTACTTAACAAATTGCATTTCCCACTTTTGACGATGTCTTCTGTGCCCTATGTTGTTTCACGTATTTTTTGGTAGCAATTTTCAGTTTCGTGAACTTTCAGTTAAGTGAACTACTTCCTTGGGTCCCTTGAAGTTCACTCAAGTGAGAGTTTATGTAGTACATCTCCCCGTTGTTTAGCGAAAAAAAAACTGCAGGTACATTTCAGTCGAAATTTCTGTATATACCCGCAGCCCCCACGTTCATTTAGTTATGAACGCTCGTTGGGTTGGTTTTTACGATACTAAGCGAAAAACGCGGCTGCGAAAGAAGAAATGGCGCGTTCGAAATGACTCGTAAATGCTACAGCCGCTCAAAAATATGGCCGTTCCAAATGCCACTGAAAGGCTCCAGCCGCGCAAAAAAAATGGCGTGTTCGAAATAACACAAAAAGGTTCCGGCCACGCAAGAAAAAAATTGCGCTTTTGAAATGACGCAAAACACCCGCCGCGGTGGCTAAGTGGTCAAGGCGTTGAGCACGAGGTCACGGGTTCGATTCCCGGAAGCGGCAGCCGCTTTTCTGATGGAGGCGAAAAGGTAAAACGCCCGTGTGTGCGAGATTTCGGCGCACGTTAAACATCCCAGTTGGTCAAAATTAATCGGGAGCCCTCCACTACGGCGTGCTTCATCGCCTGCGTTGCGTCGGCGCGTTAAAACGTACAATAAAAATCAGAAAGCGCGAAAAAAAGCTCCCGCATACGAAATTAAAGTAAGCACACACAGAACGGCACTCCCTCTGGCGCAGTTTCAGGCAGGGGGTGCACGATCACTGTGAAGGTGGGAAATTTGAAATGCGTTGGGGGGCAGCAGTAAGCGGATGACGGCGATGCAGGCAATTATGGCGAATCACTACTCAGCGCTTTCGGCAGCTTTCATGTACAGTTGAACTGCTTTATTTTTTTTTCGTTAACTATCATAACGACCATCCCAACTGCCGTCCCTAACTAAATGAAAGCGGATGAAGCCGGCCAGTTACGCATAATTTGTCGCTAAAGTACCCACAGTTTCCACAGTTTCCTTGCGCTAAACAACAGGGAGATGTATCAAAAGCACAAGCGGTTCACGAGTTTCGAACGCTTACGACTGTATAAACCGGTTGGTTTTCGAAGCATTTGGGTTACACCACGACGGCGCAACGTCGTGAGGCTCTAGTTGGGTCCAGCGAGTAAGCTACGATAAGGCGTGGCCCTAAACTGCTCAGTCCCTAAAACTGGGGGTGACGTGGGGCGGCAGTGCAGGCTCACTGCGTCGCCGCGGCCCTCTGTGCCACCGCGACTCCCGCACCCTGAAACCAGGGTTCCAAATAAGGTGCACTCTTTCTTTCTCTCTCTCTCTCTCTCACGGCACTAATGCTGCAATGGCTCTACCGGGAAAGTTGGGCGGGGGGATCAGTACAGAGAAGATGGCGTATGGCAATTCGGAACTCTTGAGGAGAACATTTGTCGCTACCTCACCTTTTGCAATGTTTGAACGGACTCTGAAGCACTAAAAAAATCATGAGCCATTCCACTCTATGAATGTTGGTGACCTGCAAAACTGGAGTTGGGACTAAAGGCGACCTCGCCATCATGACGACAGAAGTGAAATAATGTTCCTTGTTCTTTTTATTGAGTCAAAAGAAAATATGGAGGAAAGTACGTACTGCGGATGTTATTGCACCCAGTCGCCGGGTGCACCTGCATACAATGCAGTCAACGGGAGAGGAATAAAAAGGCTGTGGTTTAGCTATAATTAACCCAAGTTGATAGCGAAAGCTTCACTTCCCAGGCTGAGCCCCATTGTCGAGGTGTGGTTTAAATTTAGTCAGGCCAATGCTACTTTTTCTAGTTTCGGTTCTATTATTGCGCGCCAGAGGCAGTGGCGCTGGGGAAACGCTCCTCCTCTCGTTTTTTTTTTTCTTTCCGCTTCTCTCCGGCGCGACTGGGGGCGCGCATGCGCGATGATGGCATAACGGTCACCGCAGTTGCTGCTTCCGCACGGCGAGCAGCGAGGCCGACGCGCGTCTCATGTAGTGGGCGATTTCTCGTATGTACTGCCTCGGACATGGTGCTACAAAAGGCACGCCAAGACAATAACACCAGGATGAATCGTAACGCGAAGACTCTTTGAGTGCTGTTAGCAAGAGGTGAGAACGTCGTTCGTATGCCGTACGTGAAGCTGAGCTGAAGCATAGGACTTGTGTCGTGCGTGTGCAGACAACCTTGTCTGTGTTGTATTGTTCATCGGTGTTTCTCGCCGCACGTCGCGTTCGCGCACGTACCGCGAATAAAGTGTTCAATTGCTATTCGAGCTGGCGTGGTTACTGCTCAAGCGGCGTGGCCTCGTGCCGTCGGAGCGAGGCTGGCCCGTTGGAGGCAGCGGGGTGGCGGCGGCGGTTGCCGGGTAAAAATGGGGGGGGGGGGGGGCGGGGGCACGGGCAGGGGGGAAGGAATCCAACCGGCATAAGAGGGGAGAGTGTTACCTCTCCCCCACGCAAGCTGCGCACTTTGACATTGTTGCCATGGCAATTATAACTCCTTCAAGGTCAACATGGCGGTGGCGTTGCTAGGGCAACAACAACGCAGTAATGTTTCCCCAGGCTCACCAGGGGAGGAATGCCGCTTGAGTCACAATTAGCCCGGACGCTGGGTTGAAGGCTAAGAGTCCTCCTCCTGATTTAGTTTCACAATGACATGCATGCATGTTTGAAATGAATACACACAATGCACTGTTCATTCATCATCTTTTTCCGCCTCACGGCGTTGTTTCAGCCTCGCCGCCGTACGAGCGAAAACAACTAGATTTCGTCTTCCTACATCGCACATGGCTTCCGCCGCATGTGGCCTCCTGCCCTTCCGTAGTGATGCGCACTTATCGCTGCGGCGGCGACCTTTTCGCCATCCTCCTCCAGGTGGCGACACGGGTCCCGCGGATGTTTCCGTTGCCTCCTCGCCTATCTCTCCTCTTCCGCCTATCTCTCCCCGCCACCGGGCCTCTGCTCCGTGCTAGGCCCTACGTGAGGTGGGGACACGGGTCCCGCGCTCGTCTCCCTTCCCTCTTCGCGTATCTCTCCCCTGGGCCCTGCCGCCTACCTTTCCCTGCCATCGGGCAGCTGCTGTGTGTCTCGTGTTTGCGGAACGGTGTGTGGTGTTTGACCTCCGGCTCTCAAGGTCAAAACTGGTCACCCCGCGAAGACTGCCCGAGGAAGCGTAGTGTAGCTTTCGCCGAAAAGTGGAAAACTGCAAGTTGTCTTCACAGGATTGCAACACCGACAAATTGGAGGAAACCAGACACGTGTGCGCTTTGAACAGCATCAAAGAGAGGGCGGTGCGAGTGCAGGAGTAACCTTGAGGCCCAAGTCATTTTTTGAACTGCGGGCTACATTGATGACGTATGCGTGGTAAGAGAACACACACCAGGAAATTAACTTTCCAACGCCTCGCACTTCAAAGACACGCAGAGCATAGGGAGCCTCTGTTAGTGCACATGAAAAATGCACGGAACGCTGGCCATAGAAAGCTTCGTTTTAAAAACTAAGGCGCGCGTTTTTCTCCTCAATGGCTGTATTTGTGTGTTCTATCTTCGAAACAAGCGAAACCAGCTAGAATAACAACAGGGTTTGTGAGACTACAGCCTGCTGTAGTCAGTTTTTTTATATAATTTGAACTATAAGTATCGCGCAAAGCACTACTCTGGTTTGCATCCAGGTATATTCTAAGCTTGAGTTTTTATGCTTTTTTCAAGAACAATTTACTTTTTTTAATATGTTTTTTTTCTGCTCTCTTCTTTTTACGGTGCAGCCCAAGAAGTCAGCCCGGCTGAAGCCTTACCCTTCAAAGACAAGTAAGGGTGCACTGCCAATGTCCTGTTCATCTGCAAAGTGGCATTGACACTGACATCATTTCTTTTTGTGCAGCGTTATTTGTTGTGTCAAAAGGAAATATGGAGGAAAGGATGTACTGCGGCTGTTAGTGCTCCCAGTCGCCGGGTGCACCTGCATACCATGCAGTCCGCGCGAGAAGAATACAATGCTGTGGTTTAGCTGTATTTAACCCTAGTTGATAGCGCAAGCTTCACTTCCCAAGCTGAGCCCCAGTGTCGAGGTGTGGTCTAAATGTCGTTTCATAACGATATACATATATTTTTGCCATGAATACATGCAATGCACTTTTCAATCATAATCTTTTTTCAACTCATGGCGTTGTTTAAGCGTCGCCGCCGTACGAACGAAAACTAGATTTTGTCTTCCTCCATCGCACATGGCTTGCGCCGCACGTGGCCTCCTGCCCTTCTGTAGTGGTGCGCGCTTATCGCTGCGGCGGCGACCTTTTCACCTTCCTCCTCCAGGTTGCGACACGGGTGCCGCGGATGTCTCCGGTGCCTCCTCGCCTATCTTTCCTCTCCTATGCCTCCTCGCCTATGCTCCTCTCCTATGCCACCTCGCCTATCTCTCCACCCCTATATCTCTTCCTCGCCTAGCTCTCCTCTTGCCGCACCTGCTCGTACATCGGGAGCGGTGGTAAACGACTTAGAAATACATCGAATAAATTTGAAAATAAAATTATTTCAGCTACCTCGTCAAGGATGTACCGACTTGTATTCAGCGGTCTAATAAGCAGTTAATACGAAGCTCTGCAGTACTGCCTTATGGCCAGGGTTTAAACGGATTTGGAATCGTATACCGAAACCGAAAAATTATATTTACCCCAAGTGAAAGAGGTACCAATTCGTGGTCTTCTCGCAATCTGAAACTGAACCTGAACAAAATTAAATATCTGCTACAAACAGTTACGCTTCAGAATAAAACGGTTTGGGCATGCGGTGTCCATGGCGCGATGGATTATTTTGGCGCATTAATCCAACAAAAGTGAGACAAGGCAGTCTGAATAAATCCCTGGTCCAGGCACTCTGCGTTGGGCTGGCGGAGAGGAAAAGATAGAGCGGAGAGTTGTCGCATATTCACACCGGTAACCCAGCATAAATTCAGTCAAAGCCAGGAAGCAGAAATTCAAATAACCCTTCAAACGAAATTCGAGCCATTAACCAGGGAGAGCGAAGTTAGTATAGACCGGCTAAACGACAGCCTCACGATGGCAGTCACAGATTCTGCAGCAGTGGTTGGAGAGCTGCAGGTAGAAAACAATCTGGAAAACTAACTGACTATACGGGGGATCAAATTTCCAGCGTAAGAACATGGAACTGTCAAGTACGGCGGACCTAATTGAATTAGCAGAGCTATGAAAGTTGATTAAAAGGAGCAGAACCAACGGCATTCGCGCGTACAGCTAGGAAGTGATCGAGGAAAAGCTGTAAATAGGAGAAAGCTTAATAGCAACTAAGAGGAAGCTAGTTATCGGCAGACGCAGAATATACGCACTCAGACGAGCAGGGTAACATAACGCATGCCGACCGATTTTACACCAAGCTATATGAGAGCGACTTTGAACCAGGGGGAACACTCTGAACGTATAGGCTTAGCTTACTACGTCGCACCAGTAACTGAACAGGAGGTGTGAAAGGCTCTGAAGGGCGTTACCTTACAAGCCAACCGCACCTGCTCCGGCCACGGTTGCCGTGGCCCACAAAATTTTGACAAAGACGGTACACACGTGAACATACGTACATACATGCATAGATGCATGCATGCATACATACATACATACGTGCATACATACATACATACATACATGCATACATACATACATACATACATACATACATACATGCATGCATGCATGCATGCATATATACATACATACTTATATACATACATACGTACGTTTTGACTGCACATAACCAGGTTTAAGCCACACAGTTGTCAGAAACAGTTAACATAACTTGAAAATTTAACTTAAATTGAAAGCTACATAATAATATCAACATGCGTGGCACGTTTCTACAGTTTTTGCCTACGGAAATGCCGGATGCTGAAGTAGGTTGCGAACCGGTTTGGCCCGGTGAAGGCGTCGCCGGGGCACGCAAATTGGATTTGCAGAATTTGGAGGTCAGAGTTGAGACGGCAGGAGCGATTTTTTCAAGACTGCCTACGCATTTTGTGTTTTGCCTTGGACACCCCAACCCGGTTAGCAGGGTTCAAGCTTTCCTCGTTTCGGTGGTTTATTGCCCAATTGACGGAATATTTTTTGGCAATTCACATTCGTGAAGTGCTCAGTTCTTTCAAAGAAGGACGCAAGCAAAGGCAAGCAGGTGGTCTTCAGCTGCTGTATGATAGCCTGGAAGTTCCAGAAGAGGTATCGGAGGTTTTAAATATTGGTCCCAAGTTCACCTTTAGCACCACATACCTGCCCATGACCTGGTAGCCCTGAACCGTCACATCGCAAAAAAGGCTCCCCAGGAGGACAAAGCCCGGTGTTCGTTGGAGGGTGTTGACTTGATCGCCAGGTGGATGACTAGTGGGCCTCCCATTCGTAAAACGGACACTACAAGGAAGGTGGTCGCCTTCTTTATGGAGAACAACCTGAAGCTAAGCAATCCGACAAAGTGTGAGGATTCGTTGTCGTTCCAAGCAGGAATTTCTCAGAAAAAGCGTCACAGGCCATGAAAAAGAAAATTGTTCCTGTAAAAGCAAGTGCGACGAGGATGAAAAGCAATGCGTCTGCTATGTGCAAGGAGCTGCAGCTTACCAGGTTAGCGAAGTGTGTTACTGACAGAAAAATAGTGCCCTAAAGATCTTGTTCTAAGCAAAAACGCACAAAGTAGATGTGCTATTCCCTACAATTGTTAGCGGGAGGGTCACTTGGCTGAATTGTGTCAGCGGTTTTCTAGAAAAACATTTGAATGCGTTGCCAGTCAACGACCTGTACGCCACAAATAATTTATAAGTGGTCACTCGTTTCTTGCAAAGTGATTGCTCTGTTAGGCATGGCTTTTCAGTGGATGTAGAAGATCTGTTTTTCTCTGCGCCTCAGAGAGAGCTATGTGCCTGTGTAAGGGAAGTTATTGATGAGAACGGTGCTGTTAAGTTTCAGAATGCAGCTGGTGTGTCGTTCGCTGGCTTCATTTCCTTACTGGTATTTTATTTAAGAATCGTTCATTACTTTTGACGACGGCTTTTACCTTCAACGACAAGGCATATACGTTAGGTCGTGTGTTGCCCCTGTTTTATGTAACATTTTTTAGCTTTTTTTGACCGAGCGTTGCAAAGCGCCTTCGAAGGAGGAATTGTCCGTAAGGTGTTTTGGTATGTTGAGGACTTTCTAGTCTTATTTAACAATTTGGGATTAACGACGCATGCACAAGCAAGTGACCAGGTTTTATCCAGCTTTAGACTACATGGCAAAGGCTTAAATTTCACACAAGAAGTACCGTTAAACGGTGCGTTGCAGTTTGGAGATTGTAACATACAGTTTCAGAAGGACTACACCTGCTGGTTGTTTTTTCACCCCGAAGAAAAATGCACTGATGCGTTTCAGCTCCTCACACTTGAAGACAGTGAAGAGCGCCTTTGCAGGTTTACGCCTTGAGTCTGCTATCACGAGGTCGGGCTGTCACAAAATGTACCTAGCCTCCTAAAAACAGGTGGAAAGGATGGTTGCAGCTTAGTTTCCCTGCTCGGTGATTACAGCGGTTGCTAAATCCTTGCTTCAGGAGAACAAAGTGGTGGGAGAAAGGAAAGGGAGGATTTGGAGCGCACGACAGTAAGGCCTAAGTGGTGCCTTATGCGCACAAGGTATCTTACCACATGGAGATGGTGGCAAACAAACACGGCATCCCGGTTGTCTTTTGATACCTAGGAGGCTCTCTGCCCTGTGCCCACGCATTTATGCACGGAGAAGCGAGCATGCGATAAGAAGCATGCCAGGCCATTTGTGAAGTGCTGCACTGTGTGGTGTATGAGATTCCGCTTTCGTGCGGATTGGCCTACATCGGCCAGACGGGGCGGTGTAATAATGATCGAGCACGGGAGCATGAATCGGCAATGGGGGGGACTACGCACTTGCCTGTACATTGCGGGAACTGTAAGGATTGTGTTGCACGGCTAAGTGATATCAGAGTCCTTTAATGCTTCTGTGGTCATGAAACTCCCGGGCAAGTTTCGTACGGGGACAAAGGCTACTTCGAGGGGCGCCAGCGCAGATCGGAGGGCATCGGGCGGCCGCCGCTGCTCTGTAGCCATACCGGCAGGCAGGAACGCAGCATGCCCGTCGCACCACATTTTTTCGCCACTCACGAAATGATAAGTCTATTGAGCGGCCCACGACACGTAAACAGAAAGCGCATTGCTGATAAGGCGGCGAGCGTCAGTTTTATCTTATTTCGTGGTCCGTTCCCTGCCAAACGCGCTCTGACCACGCCCCCGGCTGCCCTCCGATCAACACCAGCGCCACGGCGCGGCCTCCCTAGGCAGCGTACGAAGCTCTCCCATAGCGTGATGGCGAAGTTTCTCGACCAGAAAGGCATTGAAGGACTCTGGTGATATCTAGACTTTGGGGAGAAGCCATCCAAAAGCGCGTAAAATACTGGAAGCTTATTATATCAAGAAATATGGTCATTACTGTGTCAGTGATACTTCCGTTGCTCTCTGAGGTAGAATTTTTAACGTGTGTGACTTAGTGCACAGGCTGGTGTTATCTCTGTATTTGTTTGGATGATTGTATGGGAGGTGTGCAATAAATGGTTCACACTGCGCATGCTCGGGTTTTTTTCTGCGATATGTGCGAGATGTAGCTTGTACATAGATCAGTTTAAGTATCGCCCGCCCTGTTCGTTTTCTGTCGTCTGTCTTGTTTCTTGAAGCGCTAACCTCCGTTATGATGAATAAAAATAAACAGACATTATACGTATCACATAGAGGTTACACCGGTTCTACCTTGTTCACGCAGCTTGTTTCCTGTCAGGCAAGGCTTAATTGTTTTCTTATCTTTATAGGGAGAGTGCGGCACCTCAAGAAGTCGTGGGGCTCCACCGTTCCAGCGCCAGCACCAGCGGTACCATCGCCCAATGGCAGGGAAGGTGCGCCTCCGCCGTCTACTAGGCAGTTATTTGCGAAGGCGAACAATGGAATTAATCGAGCTGAATTTCGTCGTATTGAAAGATGTGGGATTTTTCGTCACTAATGAGGAAAATGGCATAATTTTTTTCAAGAGAAACCACGTTTTCAGTGCGTCTAGGTACTGCGGCGCCACACAAAACTGAGCAGTGAAAGGCAGCTGCACCCGTCTAGCAAATGTAAACTTCACAAACACGGAGTTCTACGTCGTTGCCATTCAGTTTTTTGGCACTTTTAACTAAACTTAAGCGCACGCATGATAGAATAATTTCCCATATACAGATACAGTGTACACAATTAGAGCACGTAAATAAAATTTCTCCATAAATATATACGTAGTATCGATGTATTCACGAAGTTTTTTCCCCAACATAAATGGAGTAATAAAGTACACACGGACATTGAACAAGCAATACAACATAACATTGGAATTTCAGCGACATTTAAATTGTGAAAAAACGGGGTGGTCACTTTATATTCAAAATAAGATATCCATTAAATTCTTTTTTTTTGGTAATAGTGTACAAATAAATTTCGTGACGTTTTAGATGTCCTAAGAAAGTGGGTATGCGGTGTTCTAGTCTCTGGAATCTACCGTTTGTGCAGGAAAAAGGTATTAACGATAGGTCTCTCTACCTAACATTATATTGGTATTCCTGAGGTCTCCTGAGAATATATAGTCTGAAGTAGAATTCATTTTTATATTTCACATCATGCTTATATTTTATAACGAGATTAAACTGGAACGTGTGTTGGAGTGTAAGAACGTTTACCGTTTCGAACAAGTCGGCCCTACTCGCTTCCTAAGACGCGTTTGAATGTGGCGGATGGCCTTGTTTTGTAATAAAATAAGTTTATATTAGTTTCCTCGCGATTAGGTTCCCCATACCAGGTTATAGTAATTTATGTGAGGCATAAGCTTATAGGTATACATTAACAATTTCACCTGGATAAAAGTACCTTCCGAAATTTACATAGGATACCCCACGCCTTCGATAATCGTTTGGCCACATTATTCACTTGTGTGTTTCACTTCATCTGTTGATTGAAAATCACTCCGATGTCTTTACTTCCCGCACAACTGCTATGCTCCCTGACCCCTAACTATAGACTGAGGTTACGAAATACTATCTTTGGTACAGGTGTAAGCTAAACAGCTTTTTTTGGAGGCATTTATTTCCAAGGAATTTATTTCAGTTTATTTTAAATGTTTTTTACTTCAATATACGCTACGTAAGGTAGTTCGCGAACATTTGTGGACTGAAAGAGGAGAGCAGTGTCATCTGCATACATCGTTCACACGGTATTTTTGTTAAGCCGGGGTTACGCCAATAACCTAAATAATAAAAGGCAGTGGCCCCAGTATACTTCCCTGTGGAACTCCGGATGCTATTTCTCAGGAGGAATGATTTCGATCAGTTATAACGCTTTGCTTTCTATATATGAACCGCGAGATTAAAGGCCCAGGTAAAACAACGCGGATTCTATATTGTCCAAGTTTAACAGCTAATATTCTCTCATATTAAGCGCGAGATTAAAGGCCCAGGTAAAACAACGCGGAATCCCTAATGTTCAAGTTTAACAGCTAATATTCTATGGTTGATTCTATCCAATGCCTTGCGAAATGAATATATATACCCAGGGTCAAAAGCTCGTTTTTGCAAGAGAGAGAGAAAGAGAAAGAGAGTGAGAGAGAGAGAGAATGACTATAATGAAGACCAGCGATGTTGGCCGAGCCATCGCGCTGTCTTGCTACGCTAGATGAGAGAACAAAAGCAAAAGCAAAAAATGTTGAAATAAAAAGGTGTCTTCTGTTGCACCCGAAATTTTCAATCACAATACTCTGTTCTGTGCTCCTAAAAAATGTTAAGAGAGCTTTGATTGCTCGTGTACCCTTACTGGTACTCGAATAATTCCCTAAAACAACGGTCAGCTCAAGTCCCGCACCAAGCTCCCTGCAAAAAGATGATATCAGTTTCTCTGTGTGCGCGGTGTACCTTGGACAAACGTATATGACATGATGAATATCTTCTCGCGAGCCACATGAGAAATAAAGAGGTGAAGATGCCTCCTGGATTTCGAACAGGCAGTGTGCCGTGTAGGCAAAATTCGAGCATAGCCTATGCAGAATAGTGTCCTCGCGCTGGCTAGGCCCAGGTGGCATTATGAAGGTGCACTTGGGATCAGTCACGTGAAGAGGAGCGTATTCGGTCTTGCGTCAGTCCAGATAGACATCAGCGCTTTGCATGCGGTTGATGAAGCGAGTATTGCCGCATCCTTTCTCGTGAATAGGATCGGCAGAGCTTGATTGCAGAGATTGTGCGAAGCTGAGGCGGCTTTGCCAGCTGCACCCATGCCGGCAACTCTTCAATGGGGAGGAATCCACTGCAGATCTACTCTGTGTCTCTTTTACATGGCTTGTAAGTGCAAAAGATTGATTTCCCAGGCTAGGTTTTCTTTTCGAAGCGACTTTGCGCTCTCGACTGCTGACCTGGAGTCTGTAAAATAGGCCGTTGATTGGCCATCTGCCATAGAATATAATGAAAAGCATCGCGCAGTCAATCCAGCTCAGTTGCTGTCGTAGAGGGCTTGTGGCCTCAGTAGGGCTCAGATGCTAGTGAGCGAGGAGGAATCGAGATCCCCATCACCGACGATTTAGCCGTCATTGAGCCATCAGTGTACTAGGGAGTGAGGCCTCTGTATTTGTTGTTAAAATTGCCGCGAACCATGCATTTGGTTTGTTTATTTATGTTTTGCTTTTACCGCCGGGCTGTGCTGGTCTGTGTTATCTGTGTGCCAAGAAAAGCGCGTGTTCCATTCTTTATTTCTATGCCGTGCGTGTTATCTCTTTCTCTTTTGATAGGGAGAGCGTTTCCAACTACCGTCAACAGCCTAGAATAATATTCTTTGATCTACAATGTTCTCATTTAAATCGATGGTTCGAGAAACACTCGCGCCGAAAGGTAAAAGCATGCAGAGCGGACGCCGGGGTATTCGACTCTTCGACGCTCGCCTGCACACGTCATTTGTTGACTGCTGCTTCACCGCCTGTGTACTTTTTAATGCAGAGCATTTCTTTAACTCACATGTAGCATCCTATGTCCGTCCGCAACAGCTCAGCGCGCAGGCGCGCCCTCTCCCCCACTCCTCCACTCCCGCATCACGCTACCCTCCTCGCTCTCAACAAGAGGTCCACACACCTCCCCCAACACTATATAAAAATAATACTTACCGGCGCCAGGTTTCGATCCCACGACTCTGCGGGCGGAACGCAAGGTACATGGTTCTCTACCCACTGCGCCACAAAGCCGACACAGAATGGAAGGCTACGAACGCGCCTTATATACTTGACTCATTGAACCTACGCCAAGAAGCTGCTGATACAACGCATTTACTACCTGTGGGCGGAACGCGAGGTACATGCTGCTCTTCCCACTGCGCCATAAAACCGACACAGAACCAACACCAAAACCACGGAACCCCACTATGCTCTGCATTTACACGTGTCCCTCGCGCGGGGGCATGCGACGGAGGATTTTTGAGTTGTTAGGGGAGCACAAGTTCGCTTCAATAAACGTGTTTTCCTTCACAACGACTGTGTGATATTTGGCCTTGTGACATCTAATAGAGCTGCTGGGTACGCACCCTTTATGCTCCCTGCTCCTTCTGGAAACGGACGACCCAGGTCAAGCCGAACAAGCCGCCGACTTCAAGGTTTACTGGCCGAGTTTGGACTTCTACTGGAAAGAACCAAGAGGAAGACCGCCGCATCCGACAAGATTGTGCATGAAGCCGCTCCCCTCATTGTCTTGGAAAAGCCCCTGGAACCACCATCGTTCCGCGGATCTCCCGGTGAAGACCCTGAGGACTGGCTGGAGAAAGTGGAGTGCGTCCGGACCTTGAACAGGTGGGATCACGAGGAAACTTTCGGCATGTGTTCTTCTATTTGGAGGATGCAGCTGGAGCTTGGTTCGAGAACAACGAAAGCTCCCTGACTGACTGAACTCTCTGTAAGAGCGAGTCCCTTAAAACATACGCCACCGTCATGCGGAAGGAGCGAGCCACACTTTTGTTGGAACCGCCACGCAACACCCCAACAAAGGTGTCGTGATTTTTGTTGAGGAGATGAAGTAACTATTTCGCCGCAGGGACCCCGAAATGACAGAAGAAAAGAAGTTATGCTTCTGAATGCCCGGAGTGAAGGAGGAACTGTTTGGTGGACTTGTCCGCAATCCGCCCAAAACCATCCCCGAATTCGTGAGCGAAGCCAGCACAATTCAGAAGGCCCCGCACAGGGCACATTGAGTTTTCATGGTGATGGTGAGCGCGACACCGTGGACCCCGAGCTCCCATAAAAAAGCTGTGTCCAACCATGGCGAGATGTTGAAAGGTGAAGGGTAGAAGCCGTAAACGGTGGCCGTCGGAGCCCTAGAAAAGCTCCGGCCGATGAGCTCCCTGTCTGTCTACCAGGCAGGGAGCTCCGGGACCTCATTGACTCATGGTCAAATAAGAAAGAACCCCCGTCCTCTGCTTTATACTAAGGCGCATAGTATTCTCTATACCCCTATTTTCAAATCATCTGGCCCCAAAAAGGGCAAGCACCGAAGCAATTACAAAGCCTATTAGATGCAACGCATCTCATGCTCGCCCCTCTGTCCTTCCTGCGTCTGTCCGGCGTTGTCCGCACAGCTGCGCCTCTCCTCCTCTCTCCGATAGCGAACACTCCCAAACAGCTGCGGGTTGGCGCAGCGCGCTCTCACTCCGTTGCTAGGCGCCGGTTGGCGGCGCTGCGCCTCCTCTCGTTCGATTGCTGTGAATATAAAGCGGCATGCCGCGCTCCGGCGGTCTCAGTCGACGGTCGTCCGCCCACCTTCCCTTCGCGTGAGAATCCCTGCTGTAAGCGTAATCAATAAGATGGAAAACGCCAATGGAACCCCCCATGAGATGCGTTGCACCACACCAAGGTTCCCGCGAGGGGAGGTGGGCGTAATTTTTTTAAACCTGCTTTTCACCCATCCCGACAACTTTCTACGCTTTCTAATAATGCCGGCAGCTGATAAGGCAACGCCGATTACCAACAGGTCTGTGTTCTTAGTATCAAAGTTGATTGAAAGTCTCGTAGGCAAAACATTACGCCCACCTCCTCTCGCGGGAACCGTGGTGTGATGCAACGCATCTCATCGGGGGTTCCATTGGCGTTTTCCATCGTATTGATTACGCTTATTGCAGGGATTCTCACGCGAAGGGGAGGTGGGCGTAATTTTTCATTTTCACCATGCAATGCACATGCAGTACACGTATGCTCAGGTACGGTCTTTATTGCAGACGAGAATGAGTGCCTTGTGGTCCGTAAAGTGCACAGTTAGGGGCTCGACGATTGCATCAAGCAATCGTCGAGTACTGCGAGAGAGTGCAAGCGTAATGCGGACGACTGTCGACTGAGACCGTCGGAGCGCGGCATGCCGCTTTATATTCACAGCGCCCGAAGGAGAGGAGAGCGCGGAGAGAGTGCTGTACATGCGCAGCGCGCGCAGCGCCGAGCGTAGCGCCGCCCACCGGCCCCTAGCAACGGAGTGGGACCCCGCTGCGCCAACCTGCAGCTGTTTGGGAGAGAGTGTTCACTATCGGAGAGAGGAGAGGAGGAGAGGCGAGCTGTGCGGACAACGCCGGACAGACGCAGGAAGGACAGAGGGACGAGCATGAGAGGCGTTGCATCTAATACTAAGCGAAAAAACTAACCTCAAGTGACCTGCTTATGGAAGTGAACAACAAGGACCAATCGAACACCGTACTGAAGCAAACGACGTTAGCCGACTTTGACATCACTGTAACTCCACACCGCACCCTCAACAGCTGCCGAGGTGTCATTTCCGAAGCAGAACTGATAAATGAAACTGACTCGGACCTCCTTGAAGGTTTGCGGGAGGGGGTTACCCGCTGTTCGACGCATCACAATGAGACGTGACGGAAAGAAAATAAGGACAAAGAACATCATATTAACCTTTGATCGTTGCGCTTTGCCAGAGTCTGTCAACGCTGGCTTTATGTATATACCAAACACGCGCCGTTGCTTTAAGTGCCAACGGTATGCGCATGGAACCAATGGGTGCCGAGGGAAACAAACGTGTACTAAGTGCGCCGGACACGACTATCTGACTAACGAGTGCAAAGCAACACAATTCAAGTGCAGCAACTGTGATGGACCCCACGCAGCATACTCTCGCTCGTTCCAGAAATTCAAACAAAAAAAGAGATCATCAACCTCAAAGTGACCCAAAAACTGTCATTCCCAGAAGCGCGTAAACGGCGAGCACTGGTCCCTTCAGGGAGCTACGCCGACGCAGCCCGCCGGTGGGTGGGGCCGGTGGGTCTGCTTTCCGCGAGTGGTCAGGTCAGCGAAGCTGACTTGGTCCCGCCTACGCTCCCCAAGGCGCTGCCTGTGGCAGCCCAAAACACTGCTGCAACTCCTGCTGCGGCTGCAGGTGTTGCGCAAGAATTAAAAAACGTTGCAACTGGCGTTTCGGTGCCACTCCACACACTCCGGCCTCCGAAGCACCAGTGGCAATGGATGTGGAAGAGGGAGGCTTGTCTTACGCAGCCATGTCCAACATATCAAAAAAGGTGGTGGCGGTATCTCCTGCCATTCCATCAAATACGTTGCGGGGCCTCCATGTCGCCAACGCCTCAAAACTGCAATGATGACATGGATATTACGCCATCTCGCCCTGAATACCAGTCGTCAAAAGAGCATCGCGGCAGTTTTCGCAGAGGGAAAAAAACCCATGCTCCCCGAGTCACGGGACCTGATTCAGGCGAGCATCGTCCAGAAAACCCCTTACCCAGCACCGTAATTCTCCTAGGCTTTATTTGTTGCCCAAAGTATGATGCAATGGAACTGTAGGGGCTTAATGAAAAACGTCGATGAGATATATAAAATCCTCCACATATATCAGCCGAATATCATGTGCCTACAAGAAACACACCTGAAACCCACACAAACCAACTTCCTCACTCAATACACACTATTCAGGAAAGACACAGACAGCTGGACGTACTTTTCTGGTGGTGCAGCGATTGTCATTCAAAAATCTGCCCCCTGTCAATTCCTCCAGTTCGTTACTCCTCTCGAAGCAGTGCCTGTCCGGGCAATAATTTTTAATGGGCTATTAGCAGTCTGCTAATTATATAATCCCCGTGACTACTACCTATCAAGGTCAAATTTTGAGTCTCTAATAAACGCGCTTCCACCCCCTTTTTTGTTAGTAGGGGATCTTAATGCTCAGTGTGAACTCTGGGGGTCTGAACGTACAGATACCCGTGCAGCTTCCTGGAAAAGATTGTTTTATCATCCGGAGCTTACCTAATCAACACAAAACAGCCAACATACTACAGTCAAACACACCACACATATTCACACATCGATTTGGCTATTAGGTCTTCCATTCTTTTTCCATCCGTTGAATGGGAGGTTGACACTAACCCCTACGGAAGTGACCACTTCCCAGTTACCCTCAGATGTCTAGACACAGGCCCCTGCAGTGCCATCTCGCATAAAAGTTCAGAGAATTCGGTGCCGACTGGGAAATGTTTAAGGAAAAGTCAAAACTCTCTTACTCAACCATCAGACACTTGGGCATCGATGAATCTTGTAGCTTTCTTACGTGTCATATCCTTGAGTGTGCTCGAAGTGCCATTCCCCAGGCATCTTGTGGTACTTCTAATATGAGGGGGCCATGATGGAATGATGAAGGCAGGCTTTCACGACAAACACAGAATAAGGCCTGGGGTGTTCTTCGTGGATACCCCACTGCTCAGAACCTCATAGCTTTTAAACGCGCCAATGCCATGGGAGTGCGCATCCGCCAAGAAGCAAAAACCAACAGTTCGAGGTCTTTTATATCATCTATTATTTCTTACACTGAGACAGCGAAGGTATGGAATCGAATAAGGAAACTCAAAGGACACAAGACAAACAATTTGTCCCATGTCAGCACCACAGGCAACACGGTTGAGCACCAGGAAAACACGGTTGCAAAACACTTTGAAAAGGTATAATGTTCATCACATAACACGAAAACTTTTATACAGTATAAAAAATCCGCTGAGCACAAACCCGTACGGGAAAACAAGCTATCGAATGGCTCTTACTACTCCCTATTCTCGCTCTAGGAGCTTCACGCTGCCCCGGCCACATGTAAATAACAGTCAAACCTCGATATATCGAACACGGGTATATCGAATTATTGCCTGTATCGAACACTTTCTATATCACGCGGAAAATAACATGCATTTTTAATTTTTTATTTCGAACTGGGACGGACGTGAAATGGTTATATCGAACTCCACCACCCCAGACTGCCCAGACCGCTCACGCTCTGTTGACAGGCGGCGAGCTATCCCGCAGTACCCTCGAGGATAGTGGTGGCGCGATGGGCGTTCCCGACTGCTGCGCATCGGTTGCACCGAAGCAGAATTGGACGGTGCAAAAAAAGAATGCGAGCTTGAAGAAACCTGGGGCCAGCTGGAGCGCTTTGTTGGGGCTGAGCCACGAAGCATGTGCATTGATGACTTTGTTGGCGCTTGGCGGCCACGACAGCACCGGAACGACGGCGGAGTTGACGGATGTGCAGATCCTAGCGGAGGTTACTACTGAGCGCACAAACGAAGACGCAGCCGAGGTTGTACCCGCAAGCGCTGCTGGTGCCCCGCTCCCGACTTCGACCGAGGCTTCAGCGGTTTTGGCCCTACCGCACCGCTATTGCAGCGCTATAGAAGGCACCGGCCTGTCGCTAGTGGAACGTTTGGACTACGTTGAGGAAGCTGTAGTACTTTAAGCCAAAAGAATAAATACTTTGAAGCACCAAGTAAGTATTTACGGCAAAATTCGTTCATTTATTGACTTGTACCAGTTTATGACTCGTTTTTTAAGTGATTTTATATATCGAATTATGGTTATATCGAACTATTTCGCGGGCACCACGCTGTTCGATATATCGAGGTTTCACTGTACTGATCACCTGGCCCAGACCAAATCTCATACGAAATGATACGAAGCCTCCGCGTGGGCAAACGTGACGCTATTCTTTCCCTCTTTAATAAAATTTGGTCTCTTAGACGCTTTCTACGGGCGCGGAGGGAGTCAATAATTGTACCAATTCTGATGAAGGCAAGGATCTGTCCTCTCTATATAGTTATCGCGCAACCGCCCTTACGAGCTGTTTAATCAAGCTGCTTCAAAAGATAATAAATAGACGACCTAAGTACTTCTTAGAATATCTCGGAATCCTCCAAAGCTGCCAGGCAGGATTTCGGGCGCGCAGATGCACGACTGACCAGTTGGTGTCCTTGGAGTCGTACGTCAAGAATGCATTCGTTCACAGGCAGCACCGCATTTTTTTCTTTGATTTGGAAAAAGCGTATGACACTGCATGGCGTTATGGTATCCTGCGTGACCTGAAGTCATAACGTGTGTAAGGAAACATGCTGAACACACTAGAAAGCTACCTGTCTGAGCGTACCTTCCGAGTAAGAGTTGGCGCAGCACTTTCGAAAATACACACACAATAAAACAGAGTTCCACAGGGCGGGGTACTCAGCTGTACACTACTTATCATTAAGATGAACACTCTTCGAAAGGCGCAGCCGCCACATATTCTTTACTCTGTATAAATGGATGATATAAATATCAGTTTTAAATTCTGTAACCTATCCATACGTGAGCGGCAGGTCCAACTGGGTGTGAACAGGCTTGCCAAGTGGCTGACGAGAATGGCTTTAAGGGGAACCCCGAAAAAAGTACCTGTGTTTTGTTATCGAGGCAGCGTGGTATAAGGCCTGACACTGATATTATTTTGAATGGTGCAGCCATTCCGGTAAAGAAGAAACATTCTTTGGTGTTGTGCTAGACGCAAGCTTACGTTTATTCCGGAAATTAAACAACTAAAGAATAAATGCATCAGGGCGATAAACATACTGAATATCTTGTCCCACCAGTCTTTTGGAGCATAGAAAACGTGCCTTCTGCGTCTCTTCAACAGCTTGGTGAGTTCACGCTCTGATTATGGCAGTGTCGTATATGGATCCGTCACTAAAACAGCCCTAAAAATGTTGGATCCAGTCCTCCACCCAGGGGCTCCGGCTTGCTACCGGTGTCTTTCGGACAAGTCCCATCTAAAGCATGTATGTTGAATGTGACCAATGGTGCTTAGAGCACCAGCGGACGTATACAGCAGTAATATAGGCTCTCAAGATTGCAGCCTTGACTAATCATCCATGTAATTCTATCATCACTGACACGTCAGCTAGCAATCTCTTTTCTAACCGTCCATCTATCACCATGTCATTCCCCCTTCCGAAATGAAATGCAGGCAAGGAACTTGGGGTCTCATTTATCGACTTATACGAGGCTGCTCCTACCGACCTTGTTGCCCCATGGGATCTGCGTCCAGTGCTTTGTGATGTATCTTTTAGACAAATTAGCAAAAGAAACACACCAAGAGAACTTATTTTACAGCATTTTTTACACTTGCAACACACGCACCCCTCACTACTTTTTACACAGATGCTTCAAAGTCCGCTTCTGCTGTCTCTTGCGCTGAACATGGCCCCAACTTCAGTAGTACAAAGACACTGAACGCAAACTACAGAATTTTCACAGCAGAAGCATACGGAGCTTTAATTACGGTAGAGTACATCACAGAAACAAATATACAACAGTCTGTTATCTTTAATGATTCTCTCAGTGTCGTGATGGCATTACATAGGTCAAAACCAAGTAAAAACCCTGTTTTAAACCAGTTCAATAATAAGATAGTGTTGGCTTATGCTTCAGATATGAGGATAGTAGTGTGCTGGCTGCCGGAGCACAGCAGCATACGGGGAATGAAATGGCCGACCGGTATGCTGCGGCAGCAGCTCTTCGCACTCGCGTGGATGAACCTCTGGTTCCATATCCGGACATGAAGCCAGCTATACGATGGAGACTTCGTGAAATGTGGCGGCAGGAATGGACGTAAGAATCCAACAACAAATAACATACAGTTAAGCATTACATAGGTAAATATCACACCGAGAAACAACATAGATTCACAGAGGTATCCATTTGTAGACTGCGAATAGGACACACACACGCCACACACGCATATCTTTCGAATGGAGCCCTCCCACCAGTGTGTGACAAGTGTGGGGAATGGCTCTCCGTTCCCCACGTGTTAACTGAGTGTACGTCCATGAATGATGACAGAACGTGACACTTCCCAAAACTCTACACACACAATATTCCACTACACCCTTCACTATTCTTAGGAGAAGAACCAATGTTCTCTTAAAAATGTATTTTACTTACCTTGCAGATGTCAATTTCTTAAAACTCATTTCATACAGGCGTGACTTCAGACCTCAGACTCTCTCCTAGTTCAGGGAGGTACTGAGGACTGTTGTGTGCGCACAGGGAGACTAACTGCGCAGCATGCTCTGAGGCTCCAGGCACCCTCGTATCAACCATTGTTCCTCTCATCCGCTATTATCATCATTTTGTTTTAGCCTACGGGCCCTCTACACCCATATATAGTTTTTTTGGCAGTGGCACGTCTTTGCTCCATTCATACATGTTTAAGTGCCAACCTGACATAAAGGACCACCTATCGGACTCTTTGCACTGTTTTGTCGCAGATACCCTTGCGCCAATTAATACAAGCATAATAATAAACAATTGAGAAGGCCTTCGAAATGCGTGCTAAGCAACATGACCGCAACTTTGTTGGCGCGGCCAACGCGAAGTACGTCGACAACGTGCGAATTCCGGCTGATAGCCTACGCGAGACCATCCGCGCTGTAGTAAGAGATGAAAAGCGGAAACTTCTCCCCCCACTAACGGAGCCCCAGGTCGCTTCCCTTACCGACGTGATTAGGGAAGAAGTGAAACAATTTTGGGAATTTCTGCGCCGTCCGAAGTACCCCGCGAGCCGCAAGCTATGACGTACTACACGGCTGTTTGCCGAGTCCGCCCTGCTCCAACTCCTCATCAAGAGGCTCCAGCGTACCGCCGGCCACTTTCGCCCACCTGGTCCCCTGTAGACTGAAACCAGACGCCGAGGAAGACGGACGTATGGCGAACTCCCGACAATCGTCCTCTGAGCTACAGTGACCGACCACCTCTAGCGTAGCTTCCCCTACAAGAGGCTCGGTTTGCGAGAGTTCTCCGCCGACACACCATGCCCCAGGCATGGCCAGCACCCTACTGAAATCGAAGATTACTGTGCAACGCCAACCGAGGTGCAGCGCGTATCAAACGTTCGCCGTCGCCATACCCATACCAGTCGCCGAACCGCCGTAGCAATGATCTCTTCGCACGTGGAAGGTCCCCCAGCCCACGCAGGGAAGACTAAAGGCAGCAACTTCTGGAGGTGAACTTGCATAATGGCGGAAAAACTAAAAACCTCATACGACGCAACGACTCGCCGAAGACAACGATCTACGACATACTCTGAGCCCGACGAGCCGATCTAACGCTGACGTGACTCCCGAAGACGATGATAGCAAGACGCAGCGAAGCGTACCCGACATGAATGATCCCCACACTGAGAAGACGACGCCAATTACGACGCATAGTGTCCAACCATATCACGGACAAGGCGAGATACGACGCCCCAACGCACCCGGAACTCGAGAAAGGCGACTTCCAGCGTCCAGTTGACCATGGACGGCTTTAATGTAGTCGCTCTCGTAGACACTTTAGCCGACTACTCTGTAGTGAGCGGATCATTCGCTTCTATGCTGAAGAAAAGTACGACCAGATAGAACGGACCACGCATACGCACAGCAGGAGGCCATCTCGTAACGCCAAGTGGAAGGTGCACATCACGGCTCACCCTAGGCGGCACCGCGTACGCGGCCGCTTTCGTAATTTTGCGTCACTGCACTCGCGACGTAATTCTTGGAATGGACCTTTTGACGGCCAATGGTGAATTAATCTGCCAAGTCGATAAGGTTTTCCTCCGATCACACCATGACACCGGAACCTAGCCCCGAACACCGTGCTGCTGTAAGGATCACCGACGATCACATCACCCTGCCACCCCGCGCAAGCCTAATCATCGCCGTCTACTGTGAGGATGCTGCTGCTGACATCGACGCTATCGTTGAGAGCGACCAAAGTTTGCTTCTCGGCCACGGTGTCTCGGCCGCAAAAGGCATTGCGTGCTTTAAGCAATGCAAATACCAAGTTTTCGTCACGAATTTTATCGAGGAGCACCAGCTTCTAAACAACGGCTCTGCAGTTGTGTTCCTCGAAGAAACGCAAAAAGCAAGTCGCGGTCTCCAACTTTGAACTGGCGCACGCAGATGCTTCCAAGCTGCCGCATCCTTTCGACGTAAACCTGCCGCTGCCGCAAGCAAATCGGGACAGATCAATGGATCTGCTGCGTCGCTACAGCGAGTGTTTTTCGTGAAACTCAAAATTACGTCAGACTACCCTAGCGAAGGACCGAATTATAACCGATGATGGAGCCCGACCTACCCGACAGTCACCGTACCATGTCTATTCACATTAGGGGAAAGCAATCCGGACTCAATTCGACGACATGCTCAACGACGATGCAATACAGCATCGAAAAGCCCCTGGGCTGCGCCGGTCCTACTCGTGAAGAAAAAAGACGGCACATTATTGTTCTTCGTTGACTACCGGTGACTTAACAAAATCACCAAAAAGGACGTGTACCCTCTGCCACGAATCGACAACACCCTCGACCACCTCTGCCACGCAAAGTACTTCTCTCCGATGGATTTGAAGACGGGCTACTGGCAAATTGAAGTGGACGAGAGAGACCGAGAGAAGACTGCATTCATACCTCAGACGGCCTATACGAGTTCAAGGTGATGCCGTTTGGGCTATGCATGGCGCCAGCAATGTTTCAGAGTGTCATGGACACTGTGCTAGCAGGACTAAAGTGGCACACCTGCCTCACATACCTCGGCGACGTTGTGGTATTGTCCCGGACTTTCGACGAACAACATGCAAGGTTGCAGTCTGTACTAGAGGCCAATTGCACACCGGGGTTAACGCTGAAGCCTGGAAAGGGCCGCTTCTCGTACAAGGAGCTCAAGTTTTTGGGCCATGTCGTGAGCTCCGCGGGAGTCGTGCCTGATCCGGTGAAAGCTTCAGCCATAGCGAAAGTCCCAAGACCGAAACACAAGAAGGGAGTGCGAAGATTTCTCGGAATATGGGCGTACTACCGGTGCTTCGTCGAAAACTTCGCACGCATTGCAGAGACACTCACACGCTTGACGAAAGATAACACCCCTTTCAGCTGAAAAAGCTCCCAAGAGAAAGCATTCTGCGAGCTGCAACAACGCCTGCAAAGCCCACCTGTGCTCGCTCATTTAACCTAAACGCCGAAAAGGAAACGCACACTGATGGCAGTTATATAGCCTTGGGTGCTGTCCTCGTCCAAAAGCAAAGCGGTTGCCAAAAGGTAATCGTCTATGCTTGCCGAGTTCTCTCAGAGAAGGAGAAAAACAACTCTGCCTCGGAGAAAGAGTGCCTGGCTATTATATGGGGCATTTCAAACTTTCGTCCATACGTGCATGGCAGACCGTTCAAGGTTGTGACACAACATAATGCGCTGTGTGGAATCTCCACGTTGAAAGACCCCTCGGGCCGTCTTGGGCGATGGAGCTTGCGCCTACAATAATTCGACGTTATTATCCTCTATAAAACAGGCAGGAAACACTCCTACGACGACTATCGGTCTCGCGCCCCCGCCGACCCACCACGTCAAGACTCCGATGAAGACAGCGCGTTCTTCGGAGTCGTGACGGAGAGCGACCTAGCCGCCCAGCAGCGTGACGACTCTGAGTTATGCGTCATGATCGACTACCTCGAAGGACGCAACGTCGCCGTGTCTAGGGCCTTCAAATGCAACTAACAACCATTCAGCTTCAAAAACTCCGTCCTCGTGAAGAAAAATTTCAATCTTGGAACGAGAACGAATTATCTTTTAGTCATCCCTGCAGACCTTCGCGACGACATTTTTGGAGCCTGCACGCCGACGCGCCATCCGAACATCTCGGAAGTGCACGTACTATTGAAAAAATCAAGTCGAAGTGCTACTGGCCCCGCCTTACAACCGATGTGTCCCACTAGGTCCGGAGCTGCCCTGACTGCCAGCGACGAAAAACACCACGGATGAGACCAGCCGGACTTGTGCAGCCACTCTCCGTCCCATTGAGGCCCTTCCATCAGGTTGGAATGGACCTTTTGGGCCCGTTCCCTACGTCACGATCCGAGAACAAGTGGATTATCGTGGCGACAGACTACATGACGCGCTACACAGAGACCACCGCTCTTCCGAGGGGCACTGTACAGGAAGTCGCAAAGTTCTTTATAAGCCAAGTTGTGCTGCGACATGGAGCCCTGAAGTCTTAATCGCGGGCCGCTGAATGGCGTTTACTGCGGAGCTGCTGCAAGGAATATTATGCTAAAGCAACCCAGATCCCCGAAGAATGACAGCGTAGCACCCCCCAAGCGAACGGACTAACGGAACATTTGAACAATACGATTGCGGATACGCTGTGCATGTACTGCGACGTTGAACATAAGACTTGGGACGAAGTGCTCCCGTATGTCACCTTTGCGTATAACACAGCTATCCAGGAAACTACGCAGATGACGCCATTCGAACTTGTCTACGGAAGACGGACGGCTACGATGTTTGCCGCCATGTTCCCGCACGCCGAAGACGACGACCTCAACGCCGACATCCAAGGATACCTTCAGCGTGTGGAGAAGACCCGCCAGTACGCTCGAGTTCGTACAACGAACCAGCAGCTAGTGGATGCCGGACGCTACAATATCCGACGCCGGGACGCCGAGTACAACCCAGGGGATCGTGTGTGTGTGTGGACTCCCATCCGATGACGCGGAACTAGTGGAAAGCTTCTGCGACGGTATTTGGGAGCCTACCAGATTCTACGACGTGTTGGCCAACTTACGAGGTGATACCCGAAGGTGATTACGGCACGTCCCACGACGCATGCGGCCCCAAGTCGTCCACCTGGTTCGCCTGAAACCTTACCACGCAAGATGATCAAGGGACATTTGTGTTGTTTCTTCGGACTGGCCTTTATTTTAGCATGGGATCATGCACTTTTAGAGGGCGTTAATGCCGCAAACCATGCAATGGGTTTGTTTATTTTTATTTTGCTTTTACCGCCCGGCTGCGCGGTCTGTGTTATCTGCGCCAACGGAAGCGCGTGTTCCATTCTTAATTTCCATGCCGCGCGTTTTATCTCTTTCTCTTTTGATAGGGAGAGCATTTCCAACTAACGTCAACATCCTAGAATAATCTTCTTAGATATCAACTATTCTTGATGTAAATCGACTGCTCGAGAAACACTCGCGCCGAAAGATAAAAGCGTGCAGAGCGGACGCTGCAGTATTCGACTCTTCGACGCTCGCCTACGCACGTCGCTTTGTTGACTACTTCTTCGCCGCCTGCGTACTTTTTCACTTGTTAGGGGTGCACAAGTTCGCTCTAATAAATGTGTTTTCCCTTTAAGACGACTGTGTCATCTTTGGCTTCGTGACAATGTGCTCCAAGGCAAAGAACTTTAGAGCCGGGGCTGGTATATCCGCCTTGCGCTTAAATCCAGGTACGTGGTGAATATTTTCATTGGAGGAAATTGCCACGGATGATGAGGAGAAAAGGCTTAAGCTTGATACTAGGAAGGCCGAGCGTGCTGCACTTCAGAGACAAAGGCTGCAGCAAGGGGATACTTATGTTGCCTTGGCACAACGCCCAGGCGCGTGCGAAGTTTTTCCATTGCATGTAAAACAGTGGACGGAAGCAGACTGCCCTATGTAAAGGTTCCCACTGTAGAGGTTGTCTTCGGGACGCCAAGCCAAATTATTTGTGCCTGAAACCCATCTAGTATTTTATAATTTCCTTTGTAGAGAGAGGTCATGGCTGGGAGGCTATTTCAAAGTAAGCCTTCGCGTAGGACATCGTATAGCCGTAAGGAGAGCTGACGCTACATCCGTCAGGGCTGTTGGAAAGCATGGCGAAAATGTCCGCGAATGACGTGAACTTCTCCTTTAGGCCTCGGATGTTCGGCGTCCGCGTCACATGGCGTTCGAAGGTAAAAGCAAAAAACCGGTGACAGGTGACATGCGGTATCAGCACGCCTGCGACCGTTAACTGGTATTCGAGACGTCCCGCTTTGTGAAGGCCATTGCGTCGTACTTGGCCGGTTATATATCAAGGCCACGTGTCCCGAGAAATTTTTCCATTAAGATTACAGCACGCTGAAGTCTCAACTCGGGGACACGCCTGTTGCGACCCGAGAATCAGATACAGATATCGTTAGCGTACATGAAGATTTGTATCGATTTCGGCAGATGCGAATAACCGAAATATTGAAAAGGAGTCGGGGTCAACGTCCCCCCTGAGAGACACCAGGAGTCACGTTATGGAGGGATGTTTTACTATCCCCTACAGACATGAAGGAGGTCCTACCACCGAGGTAATCAGACATCCAGTCATAAATTCGTCCCGCAAGGCCTACAAACGTCATCGCTGTCCTGACAGCTTCATAGAGGACCCAGTAATCCCTTACGAAAATGCTATATATGGCCATATATAAAAATTGCCATATATGGCCACGTCAGGAACTGGGCATACGTGGCCATATATGGGCGTGCCAAATAAGGCCATATATGCCAATTCCTGACATGGCCATATATGGGTAGGGGCCATATTTGGATGTAGGCCATATATAGCCTTATATGCCCAATTCCTGACGTGGCCATATATGGGTGAGGCCATACATGGGTAAGCCATATATGGCGGCCTAACATCATATGTGGCTATATATGGATTGAGTTTATGACCACGTGCATAGCATATATAATGAACTTCAGTTAACAGCAGCAATTAATGCTGCACCCTAAATGCTGACAAACACTTCATGACATACCTTCCACATTTTATTACAAAAATGATGCGCGTGCATGCGAATTAAGGTGGTTGCAGGTTGCTTTGTTGTGGCGATGGGTCAGTGGCTGCATTCTTCTTGGCCAGCTTGGCCCCTTTGATGGAAGCACAAGCTTCTCACTGCATTTATTTATTTTTACCTCTTGTATCTAGCTGTGGCTTTACTAAATCTTGCAAATGAAATGAAACAGAGTTATCATTATTCAATGTCCAAGTTCATTTTTCATTATTCCTGAAAATAAATGTCGTAAAAACTACTGTCACGTCCTCAAAAAATTAGAGGGCCTGAACCAATTCCCCCCTTGCTAATACTTTTATTCTGCCTTACATTCTTCACAACAGGATACAGAACGCAATTGTTATTAGTGATGCTGAAAGGTAATTGCTTGCAATTTTGTCACCATAGTCCATGTTAAAACCTTTATGCAACTTTTACAAAATAAATTTTATTTGTTTACATTGAGAACTCCTTATTTTGACAATTCAGCTTGAGGTGTAAACAAATACACTTCAGCTATTCACTTTGTCAAATGTAAATGCACATTGCAGCCCACAGAACATTTTTTCTGCTTATGTTGATAAGAAAAAAAGCGGCCCAAAATGGCATCAATTCCTGCATGGAGAGGTGTCTGCTGGATGGCTGGAATGTGCAAACATTTGGCTTTTAAACCCTTTCTGGAGAATGCGATGAGGCAAAAAAGCACCTCATTATTCAACCCCACTGTAGTGCTAATACCGAAAACAACAAACAGAACAACAAACAGAAATGAGCGAAAATTCATTAACCACATTCAGCAGGAGAGCATGCTCATGCAAGGGGCACATTTCTCGGGCAGATTTGACATGGCGATAGTGCTACTAAGATTTCATTAACATGCATTTATATTCACCGATTTTTCTTTTAAGTGTAAGTGAAAGCCCCGTGGATATTATTATGTTAAGACGCGTAAGCTATATTTAAATGCCCAGCGGAGTACAGATGAACGACGCTATAACGAACGCTAATATAGCGAATTATCAGCTGCAGCCAACTTAATACGAACTTTGTTTGGTCACGCTCCAATTCAGTGGCACATTCTTTTTATAACAAAACTAAAACATTAAGCCGTGTGCTATACCGGCAGTAATAAAGTAATATTTGGCTAGCACGGATAAAAAAAATTTGAGATAAGACATTATTTTGAAGAAACTTGAAAAAACTACCGACGTCCGAAACAGCACAAGTAGAAAACGCCCTTTTGTACGTGGACACCGTGAAAAACTTCATCCTAATCCGAGCTGTGAAAAGCCACCGGATAAAGACCGCATCCTTCAAATAAATGAGACCGCAAACCTGTTTTGCCAAACAAGCGATGCTGTTGTTCTTTCACATGCTCATGTTCCCGTCAATTACCAAGCGAATCCATTAAAATGTTTACTTTCACTGTCCTACTAAGTGATAAAAAATGCGTTATCTTCCGCGGCGTAACTAATGCAGCAGGCAGCCGGGCGATAAAGCGGTTTCAGGGAGTGCGCCCACTAAGTGCACAATCGGCGAGGGCGCGTCAGCCTCCCAACAAAGTCCTGCGCATGTATTGAGCGGCACGCGCTCCCGTGTTTACTGACATAAAGCATTCGACTGTACCTCCACCGAACTAGTGGCCCGCACTAAGTTTTTGAAAAATAGATGCAGGAAAAGGCGGTAAAACAGGGAAACACAGTGTCCAGGTTAACAGCTCTGAAGAAAACTGAGCGCTACCACCCTTACAACTTTTGGAAACGCATTAGCTGCAACCTCAACACGTACGTACGCGCACGACAAATTTCCGAGAAGAAGCCCTTACGTTAATACGGAGAGGGTGAGCTGTAAAACATCTCTTCTATTAAAAAAAGTAGGGTTGCCGCGGAAACTTTTCGAGAGAATTCGGAAGCGTCAAGCATCGAGTGTAAGAACGCATCAGACGCACCACCCAGGTTAAGCTATTCTCGAACCACACGCCGGTTCCACTGGTTCTAGCGTGTTTATACCGGTCGAGGCTCGGACAGCAGTTGTTGGAGTACACTTGTTGTACCCGCGAGAGCGTAGGCCAGTGGCTTGATCTGTATGCGTGGCTACACGGATAATATCCGCATCCGCGAAGTGAAGCTCGCATACCTAGAAAAAATATTACCTCCAATAAGCAAAGCCTTCGGTGCTTGTCATTCAAAAGTGCGGCTTGGGAGCCAGTTACACGTGCACGTGTATCCTCTTGAAATGAAAGCGCAATTCTATACCAAAATGAAAAAAAAGCTTACCCTGGAATTCTCGGTGAGGCTTTCTCGCGGCACCGCGTGTATCCATGCATTTCTCAGTCTTTCTTCCCTCGCGGTGTAGTCCGCGGTGTAGTCGCCGCGGCATCGTTGTACACAGCACTTGCACGGAATCTAAGCGTACTTACTTTGACATTGCCAAAATTTGCAGACGCGAAAACACTCACAGAAACAAACAGAAAACGAGCGACTGGACGGCGAAGACGGGCACGTGGAAAAAGACACGCTGGGGAATGCGGAATGTGCGGTACAGAGGGGGCATCCTGCAGCCCAACGTGTGATTCCAAGAAGTCGCAGTGACAAGAGGGGTGATCGCCTCCGCGGGGCTGCTTAGCGCGAGTGGAAAGGGTGCACCTGCACAAAGCCTTTCTCCCTTTCCAATCGGTGTTCCTACGACCCCTACGACCCCACCGCGAGCTGCCGAAAAAGAAAAAAGACAAACGTGCAAGGCTGGACAGCATAGCCGCTCCCCAAGCCGAAAGCTGAGGAGTGCCCCTTTATTTACTTTGCGGGAGACGCCTTCCAAGAATGGCGGACCGGCAGCCCACATGCTCCCATCGCTGCTGGAAAAGGTCCATTTTCTTTCAAGGTGCCACGCGCTGTAGGGCCGTTTGAATGATATTGGGTAGGCGCAGCAGGCGATATTGGATAGGCACCGCGATATTGGGTAGGCGCAGCAGGCGGCGCCGCTTCGGCGCCGTGTTCTAGCTATCGCTAACCGATCGAGTTGCGTCACTGTGTAGCGTCCTTGATAAACATGCACCAGGCTTGCCCCCAAATCCGGCGCGTTGTACAGTGCCCGCGGCGGTGCGCACTGGCACGGAGCATTAATGGAGGACAAATTGAGCGGTTCTACCCAAATGCCATCTCGTTAGCTGTGAAAGCAATTCACAAATGCTTTCACAATGGCAATAAAGTAGTGCAATATGACACATCACTACTTAAAAGAGATATTTATTGAGAGGCAATGATTTTATGTGGAAGAACACCATATCTTTCTCAAACTGGAAAAAAAATCACGATAGCAGAAGAATTCTAGATTGATTGATTGTAGTGTTTAACGCGCCAACGCAACGCAGGCGATAATGCGCGCCGTAGTGGAGGGCTCCGGATTAATTTTGACCACCTGGAGATCTTTAACGTGCGCCGAAATCTCGTACACAAGGGAAGAGTTCTAGGCCAGAGTGTGATTAGTGAACATTCTCTTTGTCTACTGAACGCAATTTTAAACCTACTCGCGAGAGCGCTCCGATTAATAAACAGGTTTCAAGCTTTCAAATGCCACCACTAATTTTTTATACTGAAAATATCTTTTTCTCGTAACTAATTAGGGCTGTTAACTGCGAAATGTTTTTCACAGCAAGCATAACCAGCTATTGGACGATGCTGTACATAAATGCTGTGTTGAAAAAGAAAGAATAAAAACTGTTTGTGGTGCTGTTGCATATATGACAAATAAAGAACTAAGGCAGCTGCATTAAATATAATTGCAGTTTTGAAGTACGCAAGGAAAGATCTCTGTATAGTAGAACAACTATCAGCAACGTAACTGGGTAATTAAAGAGAAAGTGTTTTCGGAGAAGTTATATTGACAGGGAATTCATATTCCTGTGATTGTTAAATAAATAGTTAGAGAATTTGCATATATATTACTTTGGCACTGCGTTAATCCATTGTATATATCAGTAACTGGCCGCATATCTGGCTGCATTTAGTGTAAAACATAAATCTGATTGTGTCATATAGCTGTTGTTCAAGCCATACAGGGTGTCCCAGGTATCATGCACTAAGATTAAAAAAAAGTAATGGCGTAACTCGAAGAAAACCTAGTGCATAATGTTCGCAGTACTGTGAAGAAGTGGGCAGCATTTTTTTGGTAATGAGACTTAACTAATTAATTGTAAGTAATTTTCTAACACGAGAAGTACTGTCCTAATCACTAAAGTGTCAATGAGGCACTTGCAGGGTACCCACGAGAGGCATCTAACTGCGGTATTTTCAGTGGCGAACCAATTGCGTACTCATTTATTCTGACTGATAAAGAAAACCCGCGAAATACGAAACATACCACGTGACGGCGCCTCCACGTGCATCGTAAAGCAACGCCCTCAAACAGGCGGCCTCTGAGTTAGCCAGAATTAAATAAACAAAAGAAAGAAAGAAGAAATCGCCACCGAGTTTGTGCCTTACCTGCACACGCGCCCCGCAAATCTCGCTGTGGCTGCTCCTTCCATGCATTCCATTATCAAGGTGATGCGCTGTCTCTTCGGTCAGGTGACAAGGGAAGCAGTTGCTTTCAATCAGCTTATATGGGGATGCTGCTTTACAATGCTCGCGGAAGCTCCTTCACGTGGTATTTGTCATATTTCGCGGGCTTTCCTTGTCAGTCATAATAAATAAGTAGGCAATTAGTTCGTCGGTGAAAATACCGCAGTTAGATGCCCCTCGCGGGTACCTACAAGTTCCTCGTTGACACTTCAGTGATTAGGACAGTAATTCTCGAGATAAGTAATTATTACAATTAATTAGTTAAGCATCATTAACAAAAAATTACTGTCTGCTTCTCCACGGTACTGCAGACATTGTGCACTAGGTATTCTTTGAGTAACGCCATTGCTCTTTTTTTAATTCTTGGTGCACGATAGCTGAGACACCTGTATAACGAAGAACGTAGCGCCATATATGGATGGAGAAGGCGCCATATATGGGTTGACTAGGCCATATACGGTTGTACTTGGCGCCATATGTGGATGCAATTGAAGCCATATATGGGTTGGACGCGCCATATATGGCTCCACGTGGGGCTATATATGGCCATATTTGACTCCATATATGGGCTCACCACACCATATATGGCCCTATTTGCCCCCATATATGGCAAGTTATAGCCTGATATGAACACATATATAGCTATATATGGCCACATATAATTTACATATGGGCCATATATGGCATTTTCGTAAGGGAATTAATATTACGATTAAATGTCAATGAAGGCTGCAATGGTAATTTCCCGTCATATCTTTGCGTGCTTCCCATGTGTTGCAAGGGCAATGCCGTTATCAGTACTGCTCCGGCCCTTGCGGAAGCCCGATATCTGCGACGGATGTACGCTTTTGTCAGTCAGATCCCACTCTACGTGGAGTAATACTATTTTCGCCATGAGATTTCCAATGCGGCTTAGAAACGCAATACGCCCATGCGAATCAATATTGGTGGGGTCTTTGGCAAGTTTTAGAACTAGCACGATGCGAGCTTTCTTCCACACAGGCTCGAGACGGCTGGTCCTCCAGGTATGGTTGAATACTGACAAGACCCACCGCTTCGCTTTGGGGCCTAGATGGCATTAAAAGGGTATAACGTATTCCGTCTGGGCCTGGAGAAGAGGCTTTGTTAACTGAGCACAGAGCAGCTTCAAGTTCTGCCATAGAAAATCTTTCGTTCATGTATGGTCTGTTCGATGATTTCTTCGCATCGCTGGAAATCCTCGTTCGTAAGGAGCCCGGTGCGGCGGTAATTGTAGCACAGAAACCATCAGCGTCATGTAAGTCTCTTACTTTCATTCTCAGAGAGAAAAAGTTAAAAGTTTTCATCTGAGTTTGCGGTGTACGAAGACCACGCACTAAACTTCATATACTTGTGCGCGGCTTCCGAGGGTCTAACTTCGAACAAAAGGACCCCCATACACGTTTGGCAAGCTTCTTCAGATGCCTCTGAATGGGCTTTTCCATGCTTCTGGCTGCTGCTATATCTTCTATTGCGCCGAATTCGTTCAACGCGTTAGGCGGTAAATTGTGTTGCACGAATTGAGGTCGTTTCTCCCACACAGCAAGCCTTTCGTATTTGCCACACCAGTTCATGAATGCAGGACTGCGTACCTTGATAGCCGTGTATCTCTCTGGAAAGTCGGCACTCCGAAATGGCAACAACGGCAAGCTCTGTGTTTTTGCACAAATCTACGGAAGCCTGGAAGTCGCAGACCAAATCCACATGCGTTCCATTGAAAAATAATTATGTTTCGCCAAATTTGCTGCACAGTGGGGAACTTATAATGACGGTTGCCGCTACCGCCATTATACTAGTAGAGGCTGAACGACGTGGACGAGCGTCACGACAGCTTTGGCCACTGGGGTAGCAAGAGAGCGGAGAAAGAGGCGTACAGCTTCCACGATGGAGTAGATTGCAGAACAGAGCCCTACCGAGATACGTTCGGCTCTTGTACAGCTGCTTTCACAGACTTATAGTCAGTATTGTGGACTATCTTATATTAGTAGATCACCTGCTCGTCAGGGCGAGCCGAGCATCTTCCAGAAGTCGCTTCATTTTTCTTCACGCAGTTAGCACGACGAAGATTCTCGTCTTTGCCAGGGTACCGCATACACTCAGCGCTCAAATCGAAGCAGGACTCTGCGGAATTCAAGCGGGCAGTAATGTTTTCGCATAAGATGAGCTGTGCCCTCGGCGTTTTTTGTAATACATCCCATCAGGGCGTAGCAAGACGGGGGTGGGGTGTTCTTCAATTTCAAAACGCCCCCCCCCCTAACATTTTCTGTATGTTGTGTCCAACTCCTACATTTTTCCTTATCTTTATCCGTGTTATTTACACACCGCCGCCGTCGAAGTTAAAATTGAAGAATGGCAGTAAGAAGGACAAAAGCGAAAAGCAATATTACTAAAATATTTCTCTTGGCATTTTTCGCGTGATGAATAGCACCCCTTGAAAACATTTCTGCCTACGGCCTTGCACCCCATCACTGATGAATATAAACTCTGATGGTAAATACATAAATGTTGATACATCAGTAATTCGAACTTCGAAAATGACTGATTTATTGATATATGCGTTTTAACACGCCGAAGCTGCACCTTGCCAACGACGTGCTCCCAGTGAGGGCTCCTGATAAATTTGCGCCTATTGGAGATCTTTAGAGTGCTCCAAAGTCTCGACATGTGGGCGTTTGAGCTTTTGACTTCCATCAGAAAACAGCCACCACGGCTTGGAACAAACCCGCCTACTCCGGCTCAGCAGCCGGACACCATAGCCACTGATCAACTGTGGCGGGTAACTCCCTCTAATGTGGCGTACAGCTTGGTACGGTGCCAGCTGATTTTAAATGCAGGGCGCCTTCTTATTTCGTTGGAATTGCGCCATGTCAACTGCAGTGCTTCCAGCACAAGTTTTAAAAACAATGCTAGTGAACAAAGATAATACTTCTGTAAACCATAAGTTGTATACGACGGATTTTACTAGATTATGTAAACGATGCATACAGAACTGGAAAAAACTATAGGCTTTTTTCCTGTATACGCCAACATATGCGAGGTTCTATTATAGCATTGAAGAGGATAATCTTGCATCTCACCCACCTTAGGTTCCAATACCTCGCTTATTTTTGCGAAGACTGTGCCACATTGTATTTTCCCCAATGATTCTTGTACATTTTGCTGGCGACATAACACTTCTGAAAGTTTTTATGTCGTCTAACGAGCACGAGGAGTGTTGTTCAGCCATGCCTCCTGAAGATAAAGGTAGACATGATTTCAGAACAGGGTGTCGAACCGGAACCGAACCGAACTAAAAACCGGAACCGAACCGATATTTTTGTTTTGCGCGAACTAAACCAGAACCCGAACCGTTATTTTTTTCAGGCGCTGAACCCAAACGGAACTCAAACGAAAGAAGGAATAACGGTTATCAATTTACGTTAAAACGGTTCAACCACCCTTTGTTGATAATGCGCGGTGAATATCATCGGGGCTTTGCTTTTTTACGCAACGTCAACTTCGTAATCTTTTCCCCATCTCCCTCTTCCGGCCCCCGCGCCATCCTTTTGTTAACAAAAGACTCTGCCTCTCACACGCTTCTCCTCTTCAAAGCAATCACAACGCTATCAATGCTTTATCTTTGGTCGCAACATGGGAAGAAAAGCGGACCGATTTGTTGCTGCTGGTCGCGCGTTCAGAGTGCAAGGCTGAGCAAGACACACTTTAGGCATACTGCCGACTGTATGAAACTTCGAATTTGTCCTTCCTTCCCTGAAAAGGTTGCTGCCCCATCGCAACGGCGAAGCCCCCGCCCTAAGCGTGCCTCCTTCTTGCATTTCATAATGTGCTTAGAAAGGTCTCTTTTGCACACCTCGAATTTCTAAGTACTTGACGAGTGTGAACAGAGGCATTGGGTCAATGGATAAACCACTGACGAAAGTGCATGTTCGATCACTGCCCCCCCCCCCTGTCATTCGTTTTTCTGGCGGAGACGAAAAACCAAAACGTCGATTTGCCCACATTCCCAAGTGGCCAACAAGTTTTTTCCGCAATGCGCCTCATCGCGCAGGCATAGCTTCGGAGCATCAAATGCGCCTTTTTTTTGCAGGTGTTTGCGCCGGGAAGCCAACCGAAAAGGCCCATCACTAGGTTTTCAATTATTCCGCGCAGAGTACATAGACGAATAATTTGTGCTCTTTTCGCTGCCGTCAATAATCGAACAAGCACAATACCAAGGGGCAGTTGTGTCCTAGATGTCCCTTCAATTGCTCTAGTTATCACATAACCAAGGTTGTCATCACTGCGAAGGCGGTGAGCGCCGTTGTGCCTAAGATAATGTTAATTTCCTAGGACGCCTTGAGTGGAGAAGTTTCTACCGGGCGTTTCTCGTCTTATGTAGAAGTCAGAAGTTTGTTACAAGCCATTATAGTAGGTCGCCTCTGTACAGCTAACAAGGTCGTATTTCGCACGTTGTATCTGCTAAACAACACGAATTATGCGGGGGGCTTTTTTGAGGCCACTAATAAAGAATAGTCTGGGCTCTGATTTGTATAGGGTTGGAGGAAAATTCAAAACTGCTTTTTGTTATATTGCTTTTCAATTTCGAGCAAAATGCCTGAATTACGTTTAAAGCGCCGCATTTTTACATTCTACTATATGTTTTCTACATAAGCTAAAATTATCACAAAAAATACAAATTGATGGGCGAATATTAGTAAAAAATGAGCTTCCTAGCTCATTTAGAAGCAAAAAACAGGACCCGGAATTTCAGCAATTTTTAAAAGTGTTATGTTTGTAATTTTAATTTTAAAAATTTCTCTCGCAGGCAAACAAAATACGTTGCTAATTTAACAATATGAAAGCCTTGGCAGAAAAAAAGTATCTATGATGACAGCGGCAATATTTGGTATTTTGTAGAGCTAGAAACTTTGAATTTCGGGCGAATCATCCAACGAGGCTATGACCCAATCCGGCTTGCCTTCTTTTAGAAATAAACAGCTGTTCCCTGCAGACAAATTAGATATATAATTTAGTGCGTAAAATGAGCGACATATAATTATTTTCCCATAAATTAGAAATAGCGAACAAACACATCAGTTCCACTTCTCGTGAAAAGCCGAAAACTAGTCCCTTTGAAGACATAAGGTCTGGGTGAGAAAGTGGCTGCTCAATTGACACTGCTTCTGTTTTCCTTCATATGTGGTTCAATTGCATAAAGTTATCTTTGATGTAGTGCCACAGTTATGTGAAGAATAGGTAGTATCTCGGCTTCTTGGTACTATTTTTTTTGTCGCTCTAAGCTACTAAACATTTCTCATACCGATATAATTCAACTCATGGAAGCGGTTCGCGAACCCATTTGAGCTTCTGAACACGTTCGGTACTGAAGCCGAACTGAAACTGAACCTGAACGAAATAATTACCCCGAACCCGAACTGCAGCCGGATAGGTATTTTTTCTGGTTCAATACCCTGGTTCGGAGCGACCAGCTTGTAGCAGTCTTACTACTTCGGCAGTATACAAATACCTTTCAGATATGTGCGCGTACGAGGCGGCCATGCATCGCAGTGGAGTGAGAAGCCCTTCTTGCTGCACGAGCTCCCATTCTAAACCCACTACTCGCGGATAAGCAACATACGCGTGGTCTTTCACTTGACTTTTCGTGGGGCTGCTGCTGCCGCAGGCATCTGCTCAAATTGTTCCCCCCACTCGGCCCCGCGGACTTCCCGAAGTTGCGTACCAAGATCAACGATGAGGAGTACCCCATACGGAGCGCAAGACGCGGGAAGTGTATCATCTTCAACTACAAGGTAAGAGCTGCCGAAATAAATTGGGGGATGCCGTCATTGGGTCCTGGAGAATCATAGCGAGGTGATGATACCCTCGTTAACTTGGCAAGAATAAAATAAAAGGCAACGGTGTCTGCAGCCTTTTATCTGTGGGGGGAGTTGATCTTGCATTTTCAAATATGTGTTGCGAACTCCGAAATGCTGGCATGGGCCACGTTTGCCCTCACCTTCCTGTAATCTGGAGGCCTCAGATCTGATTTGAAAGACATACTGCGTTGTATATCGTGACAAAGCTTCGCTTCACTGAGTGTGTCTGGAGTGGGGGCGGGTGATGGGGGTGCCCTGCAGTTTAGATACAATAACTTGTTTTTAAGTATGTTCTTCATGAGATAATGTTTGCTAGAACTGCGTCTGCGCCACAGCCTTCATTGCTTGTTGTTTTTCGGTTGTAGTTATGTATAAATCAAATTAATTTCAAATATAATGAACTATAACTTCTCAATTCCTTTTCTTTCTTTCCCTTTCAGTTTGTCGTGTGCTATGCATGCGCTTTGACGTACTTTTTATTAGACCTGCTCTAATCGCTCTTCGAGATTTTTTCTCTAAAGTCCTGGGATTGATCACCACATGTTTTTTTAACACTGAGCTAATATTGTTTCACTGACGAGAAAAGCGCAAAACATTACTCGAAACACGCAGGGAGACAACATAGCCAAGCTTTGTTGTCGCCCTGCGTCCTTCGTGCAATGGTTTGCGCTTCACTCGTCAGTCACACAGAACCGCTATCCCAGAAGGCCGCAGTAATCACTAATATTGTTAGTAAAAATTATCACAAGCAACTGAACAAACAAGTGCAGAATAGGAAGGAACGTCGACTGTTGAATCTATTTCAAAGAGAGTGCGGAGCCTTCCTAATACATTTACAGGCCCGGTCAGAAATGGTTTGCACCTTAGGTCAGAAACCTGGTAAACGGAGCCACGTTAGCATAGGATGACAAAATAATTTTTACAGAATCCCCCACCTCATTGACATTGGGGACAACACCAATGACAACGCTGAATGCGACGACAGGTACTCACAAACACGGTTGCGGATAGACGAGCAGAGATGAGAAGAGGACCGTTGAGAAGAGGTTTCTCTGACTCTTGCTGCTTGGGATCCAGTTGAGCACCAAGCAGGGGCTTTGGCATTAGATTTTGCTGTTCCTATTGTGGTTGTTGGGAATATCGCGTTACCCCAGAATGTCGTATGTCCTAAGCAGTTTACGTTTTTTCCATGAAAAGTTCCCCACTACATTTGTAAAAACGTTACCTTTGTAACCGGGCTTTCAACATGTGATAAGTTTCACTGTGGATGGAATACATGTAACAACAACGTACCACGAATCGTCCTCAGCTGCCCGCACGTATTACAGTTGTTCGTTAAACACCTATCGATTCATGCATAAGCAGCGGTGATAAAAATGACAGCAATTCCGACGGGCTTATAACGGATATGAGTGATTAATTTCTGCTTTTCAGATTTATACTTGCGTGTCCTCTGCTCTTTATGAATATGAAATGAACGAATTTAACTATCGGTTTCTGTGTGGGCCCGAACGAAGAGTAATATTCTGCAGTCTAAAACTGTAGCTTTGCCGAATAATGGTATTCATTTTTGAGAGAGAAATGTAATTTTTTTGTACACTTTGAATAAAATGAATGGAGGTTTACGTCCTCACGTTCCCTTTAATTATAATGAACAAAATATTTCTAGCAAGATTGCCTGCAAGTGCCAGAGATTTTATGCAGGAAAAAAGCTACAATACACGTCTCATTAGGTACATAGTAATAACAGGACTCTAAAAAAAGTGCATATATATATATATATATATATATATATTGTAAAGAAGATACTCGACGTTCCTGTAGAAGGATCGGCTTCTTCATTCGTGGGCGAGGCGTCAACGCAGGAGGAGCGAACCGAACCGACCGGCTTTACGCGAGGCTGAGCCTGAACGAGAGCGCCCTCTTCCTCATTGCCATCCGGTGCATACCCACATATGGCGATTTGCCTGTTATGGCTTATGCCCGTCACATTTCCATCTAAGCTACATACATACTTGCTACAATACCCTTGTCGGAAAGGGGAAGCCATCCTGGTGACCTAAGGCGTACACGATACGAACGGGTCATAGTAGGGCTTTAGCCGCTCGACATGAACTGTCTCACACCCCCGACGGCGGCGGTCTGAAGTGGCCGTTACAGGCTCAACAACGTAATTGGCGGGCGGTGTTCGCTCCACAACCCGGTAGGGGCCGTGGTATTGCGACACAAATTTCGGCGACAGTCCGGGAGTCGGGCACGGTACGTAGAGCAACACGAGTGATCCGTTCTGGAAAGTTGGAGCTGTGACAGAAACATCGTGACGTGCCTTCTGGCGCTGCTGGTCTTCTGATGTGAATTGACGAGCAAGGTGGCGACATTCCTCGGCGCGCCGAGCGACGTATGAAACTGGCATAAATTCGGAGGCGTCAGGTAGGTATGGCAGTATACTGTCCAGCATGCATGAAGGCTCACGGCCGTAGAGCAAAAACACTGATAAATGTTAAGAAATAGTGCTCATGACATGTCGCATGTCGTCTCACGTCATCATCCGTCTCATCTCGCAACATAGAGCACCAGCAAAGATCACTTCGAACAATGTAGCGACAGCGATTATTGCCAAAGTTTCATATAAGAGACTTTCCTTAGGTCAGGGAAAGTATATATATATATATATATATATATATATATATATATATATATATATAGGGAGTCACCAGATAGCAAAAACACTTTGTAGAAGGTAGCGGCCTCAGACCTCTGCCAACGTTTATATATATGTAGCGGATCAGAATAGGAAACGGGCCAAGAAAACCTCGGAAAGCAAAGGGGAGGTGGTGGTAGGTAATTGAAACAGATAAATAATTTGGAAAGAAAGAAAGAAAGCGGAGAAAAAATGCCCGCCAGTTGGGATCCGAACCCACGACCTCCAGAATACTGGTCTGGTGCGATAACCACTACGCTACCGGCGGGGCGATTTCCCCCCCTCCGCTTTCTGGGGTATTTATGTCAATGTAATATTTTCCTGTGCTTGAGGGTGGTAGCCAGCTTTTTCTCCGCTTTCTTTCTTTCTTTCCAAATTGTTTATCTGTTTCAATGACCTACCACAACCTCTCCTTTGCTTTTCGAGGTTTTCTTGGCTGCCAACCCTTATTTCTGTGTTATTTCTACGACCCCCTCATTTCCTATTCTGATTCGCTACATGCATAACGAGGGCCTCTGTTCTGGCAGTCTTGGTGCCATAGAGAGCTTAAGAGGGTTTAACGCTTGTTGACCACTCTCGACATGTCGTAGACACTCGAGTCAGGGCGCGGGGATTAAAAAGAAGGTCCCCTTCACCCCGAGAAGTCAGAGTAGCGCTGGCGACCACCACCAAGCACAGGAAAAAAGCTAGCAAAATGTCCGAGTTGTGAAGTGTAGTAGAAAAAAAACATCCCCCTCGCGAGGGGCACGATCAAATGCAGAGCATTTCCGAGGGGGACGCGCCTGCAAGTCGTATGGATTACGTATTGGTTGTTGTTGTTGTAATTGTTGTCTTCCAGCGTAGACATTGTCGATGAAGTCGATGGTGAAACGTGAAACATGCCGTGAACCCCCTGCCGCGGCTATGACGCAACGTGGAGTGGCTATGACACAACGTGGCGCGGCTATGACGCCACACAATCCAACACAATCCACTTTAATCAAATCCAAATCCAAACCAATCCAAGCCAGGCCAAGCCCAGACAAGCCAATCCAAGCCAATCCAATCGAATTCAATCCAATGCCCTTCGCGAGAGAGTGTTACTTCGCCGAAATTGCGCCACCACACGAACGCGTGGTGTTGACGTCACGATCACGCCACAGATGTTAGCGGCCGGAGCGCGTGCGAACGACATATGTGGTTTAAGCGCGAGCCGACCGCGGCGAAAGAGCGCGATGCGAGCGCCCCCACCTGTTCTTGCGCGCGAACCGACTGTTGCTCAGCGCAAACGCAACGCGGCGAGTGAGGGTGTTGCGCACGTCCCCACCTGTTGTGCGCCCGAACCGAACGCGGCGAGAGAGGGCGTTGCGAGCGGAGGGAAGGCGAGGAGGATACGGAGGAGAAGGCGCACCTGTGGCCGACGGTTGAATGAGTCAAGGATATAAGGCGCGTTGGTAACCTTCCATTCTGTGTCGGCTTTGTGGCGCAGTGGGTAGAGCACCGTGTACCTTGCGTTCCGCCCGCAGGGTCGTGGGATCGAATCCTGGCGCCGGTAACCCGTATTATTTTTATATAGTGTAGGGGGAGCGATGCGGACTACGGACGTCAACGCGGGTGACACCGTGAGTTACTGAAATGCTCTGCATTTAAAAGAGCGGCGAAAATCCCGTGGTCGTCTGCTTAGCGGTGTTGTAAGCATATGTCACAAAAGGAAGAACTAGATCCCAATTGGAATGGTCCGAGGAAATGTACATTGCGATTATATCCCCCAGTGTGCGGTTAAACCGCTCCGTCAGACCATTTGTCTGTGGATGGTATGATGTGCTTTTGCGGTGGACAACGTTGCATTCAGCTAGAAGGGTCTCCACGACGTCGGATAAAAACACGCGACCTCGATCACTGAGTAGCTCGCGAGGAGCACCGTGGCGGAGCATGAACCGCTGAAAGAGGAAGGACGCTACTTCTCGAGCCGTGGCCGCCGGTAGCGCAGCTGTTTCGGCATAACGCGTTAGATGATCAACGGCGACGATGATCCATAGGTTACCCGCAGCTGTGCTGGGAAGTGGGCCGTAGAGATCAATGCCCACTCTGTCGAAGGGACCCCCTGGACGGGGCAACGACTGAAGTGGAGCGCCGGTGTGCTGCGGAGGAGTCTTGCGCCGTTGACAGTCTGGGCAAGATTTAACAAACGTTTTCACAAAGGTATACATCCCGCGCCAGTAGTAGCGAAGTCTAAGGCGCTCGTTCGTTTTCAGCACTCCAGCGTGAACACACTGCGCATCATCGTGAAAGGAAGAGCAAATTTCCTTGAATAGGTGGCGAGGAATCACTAGGAGCCATTTTCGACCGTCGTTGTGGTAGTTGCGGCGGTATAGGAGTTCGTCATGAACGGTGCAGTGGGCAGCTTGTCGTCGGAGTAATCTTGGAGCAGCGTTTGCAGGCGGGCGTGAGAGATACTCGAGAATCGAGGTGATCCACGGGTCCTTACGCTACTCAGCAGCCATTTCCGCTATGGCGATAGGCGCGAGGATGTTATCTGCCGTCGACAAGCTCGCGACGTCCGATGGAAGCGGAGAGCGAGAAAGGGCGTCAGCGTCGTTATGCTTGCGTCCTGACCTGTACACAACACGGATATCATACTCTTGAAGGCGGAGGGCCCAGCGGGCGAGGCGACCGGAGGGATCCTTTAGTGAAGACAACCAACAAAGAGGATGATGATCCGTCACGACGTCGAACGGGCGTCCGTACAGGTAGGGGCGAAACTTGCAGATAGCCCAAACGATAGCCAAGCATTCCTTCTCTGTTACAGAGTAGTTCGCTTCCGCCTTCGTCAATGTGCGACTCGCATAACTGACTACGTATTCCTCATTGCCGTCCAATCGTTGGGCGAGGATTGCTCCTAATCCCACACCGCTGGCATCGGTGTGGAGTTCGGTTCGTGCGCGTGGATCGAAATGTCTGAGTATGGGTGGCGACGTAAGGACACGGCGTAGCCTCAGAAAAGCGTTTTCGCAATCAGAGCACCAGTCTTAAATTTCCCCATTTCCACCGAGAAGTTGCGTGAGGGAAGCAATGTTGCGTGAGGGGAGCAAAGCGCCGGAAATAGGAGCAGAGGCCGATAAAGCTTCGCAGGTCCTTCATTGTAGTCGGCTTTGGGAACTGCGCCACGGCACAGAGTTTCGCTGGATCCGAGAGGACGCCGTCTTTCGAAACCACATGGCTCAAAATGGTGAGTTTCTGAGAAGCGAAGCGACACTTTTTAAGGTTCAGCTGCAAACCGGCGGAAGTAAGGCATTTCAATACTTGTTCTAGGCGTGTTAGGTGGGTCCTAAAATCTGGTGACAACACGACGATATCGTCTAGGTAGCAAAGACACGTTTTCCATTTCAGACCGCGCAATACGTTGTCTATCATTCGTTCGAATGTCGCGGGCGCATTACAGAGTCCGAATGGCATGACATTGAACTCGTAGAGTCCATCTGGTGTTACGAATGCTGTGCTGTTTTAGAACGATCCGCGTCGGCCATGGGCACTTGCCAGTAGCCGGACCTCAAATCCAATGATGAGAAGTGCTCGGCCCCTTGCAAGCTGTCAAGAGCGTTATCAATGCGGGGCAGCGGGTAAACGTCCTAGCGAGTTATTTTGTTGAGACGTCTATAATCCACGCAGAACCGGATGGATCCATCTTTTTTCTTGACAAGGACCACAGGAGAAGCCCAAGGACTCATGGATGGTCGAATGACATCGCGTTTTAGCATGTCCTCCACGTGTTCCTTAATGACACGACGCTCGGTGGAGGACACACGATACGGTCGCTGTCGCAATGGTGCGTGGGTGCCAGTGGCGATCTGATACGAAACAGTTGACGTGCGGCCCAAAGGAGTGTGATGACAGTCGAATGATGTACTGAAGCGTCGTAGAACAGTCAATAGTTGGTCCCGTTGGGTCGAAGTAAGGGCATCGTCGATGGCGTGGAGCAACATAGTCGCATCAGGCGAGATATCACGTAAGCAACAGGAGCTAAGCACGGTAATATCGACGGGAGAAACGTCTTCGGCTACGTCGATAAGAACGAAAGGGTCAATTTCTTCTATAAGGCCAATGCATTCACTGCGAAAGAGTTTGATTGGGCACGGATTAGGGTTTGAGACAGGCACAAAACAGGAACCGGATGTGATGTCGAGGACAGCGAACGGCAGTGGAAAGGATTTGCGAAGCGAAAAGAGACAAGAAGGAGCAAATATGACTGTGGCGTCCGAAACACTGCTGCACGACAACGGCACAAGCACAGATGAATCCGGTGGAATGTTCGTGCCGTCAGCAACAAGCAACTTTGCGGCGCCTTTCTCGCAATCGTTTTCAAGTTCCGGAAATAGCTCTACTTCAGCGCGCGCGCAGTAAATGATGGGGTGATGGCGCGACAAGAAGTCCCATCCTATAATGAGATTGTGAGAGCAGGACGACAGGACGATGAGCTCGATGATGTAGACGACCCCTTGAATTGTAACACGAGCGGTACATGCGGCCAGCGGTTACACGGGTTGCGCATTAGCGGTGCGCAGAGTAACACACCTTATATAGGTGCCGTCACCTTTCGTAACGATCGCCAGAATTTGTCGTCAATAAAAGAAACCGAAGCTCCACTATCAATGAGCGCCAGGGTAGCAACACCATCAACATACAATTTGATTAAATTAGGCGGCGAAGAAGGAAGACTTTGGCATTTCGACGGTGACCAAGTTTTTGCCTCCGAAACTGCGGCGTCTAGTTTTCCGTCTGACTAGTCGTAGGGCGACGGCGCATCGGAGAGAGTGAGCGGCGTCGTGGAGACTGCGAGCGGCGGCTGGCGAAGTCACGGTCATCGGACGAGATAGGTGTCGTCGGAAAAGGGGCTGGGGCTTACGTCATGGGCGGTGAGGGCGCATAGGGAAAGGACCACGATGAGTTGCGCGCACCCGTCATGCCACGGCGACAGTAGCGAGCCACATGTCCCGCAATCCCGCACGAATAGCAGATGGGGCGATTATCGGGCGTGCGCCAAGGATTCGCGAATGTAGACGCTGGATGCGGACTGACACGCATTGACCGGACGCGTTGAACCCCGGCAGTGGCATGACTCCCAGGGCTAGCAGCAGGCGCAAAGAAGGGTCCCGGCATTGTTCCAGTGAAAGGTTGTGCCACGGTCTCGGCATAGGTGAAAGGCCTATGTGGCACTGGGTCGATGAAGGTCAAAGGAGCTGTCATCATAGTTTGAGGCGTTATGACGGTGTATACCACTGGAGCTACCGCGGAATTGGCGGTCGAGTGCTTGGAAGTGCGTCAGCCACTTGTTGTTGTATAACACTCCTGAGTGTTGGGGCTAAATTCGACTGGGGTGGCTTCGCTACGTCGCTAACGAGAGACAGCTGACGAGCCACCTCTTCGCGAACAAACTGCTGAATTTGGGCGAAGAGAACAACCCTATCCTCAGATGCCAAGCTGCAAAAGGAATGGTCGTGTTCCACGGGCTTACGAGTGAGAGCCCGCCGAACTCCGTCGAACGCAAAATTGTTAAATTAACAATTTTGAGTTCGACGGAGTTCATTACGTGCAAGTCAGCGGAACGTCGATGGGAACTCGAATCGAACCTAACTACGTTAATATCTTTATGGCTCACCTCGAATCAATCTTTCTTGACACCAAAAATATAAAGCCAATGTACCATAAAAGGTATATTGATGACATATTCATGATCTTGCAACACGGTGAGGCGGAGCTTCTCACCTTCATTGAGGCATTTAACCTAGCCCATCCTAGTATTTCCCTTGCTCATGCCTATTCGGAACACAGTGTAAACTTTCTGGACGTCACCGTTACTACCTTCCAAGGTCGGCTTCAAACTAAACTGTATAGAAAACCGACAGACACGCGGCAGTATTTGCACTTCCGAAGTAGCCATGTCAGACACTGCAAGACAGCAATACCTTACAGCCAAGCCCACCGATTTAGGAGAATTTGCTCAAACCAAGCCGACTTTGACTCAAACTGTCGAGAACTCAAGACCGCCCTCCTGAATAAAAAATACCCGGAAAAAGTTATGGACGACGCTATTGTGCGAGCCAACCAATTAGACCGTAACGAAATCTGTAAGAAAAAAGCTTCGAACGGGAACCCGCAAACTAACTTAGTTTTAACCCACTCATCCTCCTCTCCTAGAGTGTCAACCGTGCTAAAAAAACATCACAATATCCTAATGCAAAGGGACCGCTTAAGAAGCATATCCCCCGAACCACCACGCGTTGTCTACCGGAGTAATAAGAATTTAGGTGACTTTCTTACTAACTCTCGTATCAACCGACCGGCAACTACTGGCTGCATGCCCTGCAATAAACCCCGATGTAAAGTATGCCCACACATGTCGACTACACAGCGCGCCACCAGCACGGCTTCAGACTACTACGTAAATATAAAAGGTAACTTTAACTGTGACTTCGCCAATGTTGTATATCTTCTAGAGTGCACTGTTTGCAGGCAACAATATATCGGCCAAACTGAAACGCCCTTCCGAATACGGTTTAATTATCACCGCTCTCATGCAAAAAGCTGCCCTTATTTGCCCCTGTCAAGACATGTGAACAGTCCCGGGTATGCATTTGAACATCTTAAAGCAACGATTTTAGAATCCGCCTTCAAAACGCACCACGACCGCGAGGTTCGGGAATCTTATCTCATTTATAAGTTTGGGTCAGCCACACTTGGAATTAATGAAAGTTACGGAAAGTTGCGGTCTTGAGTTCTCGACAGTTTGAGCCAAAGTCGGCTTGGTTTGAGCAAATTCTCCTAAATCGGTGGGCTTGGCTGTAAGGTATTGCTGTCTTGCAGTGTCTGACATGGCTACTTCGGAAGTGGAAATACTGCCGCGTGTCTGTTGGTTTTCTATACAGTTTAGTTTGAAGCCGACCTTGGAAGGTAGTAACGGTGACGTCCAGAAAGTTTACACTGTGTTCCTAATAGGAATGAGCAAGGGAAATACTAGGATGGGCTAGGTTAAATGCCTCAATGAAGGTGAGGAGCTCCGCCTCTCCGTGTTGTCGGATCATGAATATGTCATCAATATACCTTTTATAGTACATTGGCTTTAAATTTTGGGTGTCAAGAAAGTTTGATTCGAGGTGAGCCATAAAGATATTAGCGTAGTTAGGTCCGATTCGAGTTCCCATTGACGTTCCGCTTACTTGCACGTAATGAACTCCGTCGAATTCAAAATTTTTAAGTTCAAGAATAGGCCTAAGGAATGTTTGGAGAGCAGAATAATCGATAGGTTTGTCGCACAATGACTGCTCATACGCGAGGGATACAGCGGCGATGCCATCTTCATGGGGGGTGTTTGTATACAGTGACGCAACATCAAGGGTGACTAGAAGGCAGTTATCAGGAATTTCAATTTTTGAGATGTCTGAGAGAAAGTCATTGGTATCCTTAACGAAGGAGGGAAAGCTAGGCGGAATGTCGCAAATGAGGTTATCCACATAGCGCGAGAGGTTTTCGGTAACAGTGCCAATGCCAGAAACAATGGGGCGCCCTGGGTTGTTCACCTTGTGAATCTTTGGGAGAAGATAGAATTTACCGGCTACTGGGCTTAAGGGGATCAGGGAACGAGCCGTGGCTTCATTTATTGTTTTATTTTTAACAAGCTCAGCAAGTTTATCTTTGACAATTTGCTTATAATCTTGAGTGGGATCATTGGGTAGTGCTTTATAGAACGTCGATACTGATAGTTGCTTATTGGCCTCGTTAACATAATCGGTTTTATCAAGGATTGCGATTGCGCCTCCCTTGTCGGCAGGTTTATAATTATGTCGGGAAAGCTTGCGAGTTCCTTTAGGGCTTTCTTTTTGTTGGTAGTCATGTTGTGGTGGAAAGAAATTCGTGTTTGGTATGCTTTTCGCCCATCGCGTTGGACAGCTTTGATGTACATGTCGAGGCAACTATCACGCTGTGTGGGAAGGGTCCAGTGCTTATAGCTAGGTAGGGTTCTGCGGGCCTCTTCCGTCGCGGGGTGATCGTAGAAGTATTCTCGTAGCCTCATGTTTCTGGCGAAGTTATCTAAGTCCTTAAAAAGTTGAAATTCATCAAAACCACCAGTAGCCGGGCAAAAGTTTAGGCCCTTTGACAAGACGTTCATCTGAGCTGGGGAGAGGGTTTTACTTGAAAGGTTCATTACATTCCCGGTAAGGTTTTCTTTTGTGACGGCAGGCGAGGGGAAAATATTAGTGCAGGGGTTTAACTGAACTGTTTGGGGTGCAGTAGTCGAAGCATTTATTACAGTCGTAGTGACATTATCGGCCGTATTGTCAGAGTTGGGGCAGTTACTAGTGCCGGAGCTTGTTTGGTTCTTACGCATGTGGCCAGTGTTAGAAATCTTATCTCGGGTAAACTTTCGGTCTTTTGTTCGGGATATGGCGGAGGCCGTCTTAGATTCGTAGTTGCCTTAAAGGTTCAACTCTCTTTTGCTTAGTTCCTGACTAAGTAGTTCCTCTTTTTTTCGGAGAGAATGGGCCGTAGTTTCGTAGTGATTGAGGATTATTTCAGTTAATTGTAAGGATGCTTTATCGAGTACCTGTTTCCACTTATTCATGTTGGACGGGAGAGTTCGGTAGTAGCAGGTTTTATTCTAATCCTAAGACCCCTGGGAGCGACCGCGGCAGTCAAGTACTGTGCAAGAGCGGAAACGTGCAATTCGGAACGTATGCGCTTTTCGGTGATTTTTCTTAGCTTTAAAAACTGTCTTGAAACGGGGAAGGAGGCCGCGTTACCTGTTTTTTTGTGTTGTAGTCAGTTGCTGCTATACCGATTCTTTCGGAGGTTGTAAGGCCATGTGGCACGGGGGGCTGGATTTTGGACCCCGGTAGGTCTGGCGGACGCGCTGCTGTTGGTGTTTGTGGGCTCGGCGGTCGCTGAAGATGCGGAGGTTGGGCCTGGCATGCTGTGTGTGCGGCGCCGGTCAGGGAGCTTCTTAGTGTCGCCGCGAGCGTTCCCTCGGGGCGTTGTGGCCGCTGCAGGTTTGCCAGTAGGGGTTGGCATGTCGCTGGCGCGACGCTCGTACGTGGACTTCGGGGTTGGGGCACTGGCGCTCGCCCGGGGCGCCGTGGTTGTGGTGGATCTGGGGGGCGGTGGCGGTGGGCTGCTGGCACGACACTGCTCCGGGGTCCTTACACTGGATAGAATTGGAAGCAGTGGTGGAAAGTCGCTGTCATTTGGCAATATAGCCGGGGCTGCAACTGGGTCGGCGGTGCTTGCGAAGTCGCGCCAGCCCAGAGGATTGCAGCGCTGTTGCATGAAGCAGAGTGCACGAATGTGGCCAGCCAGCAAGGCCACACCCTCGAAGCTCGGGTGTAAGCCGTCCGCAGCGAGTACTCGGCAGGCTGGAAGGTGCTCAAAACCATGATCGACGAAGCGGACAAAGCGTGAGTGGCGGCGAAATTCGCGGATAAGTGAGTTGAAACGGCGTGCCTTTTCGTTGCAGCAGCGAGCGAAGCGAGAGATGCGGTAGTCGCTGCGGCGGTTAGCGGAGCGGGGAAGAATGAGACTGGCGTTAATAGTGGAAATGTTCGGTCGAGATTCCAGAATGAGGTCAGTCAGTGAGCGGTAGTCAGAGAAAGCGTGTTCAGCGGAAGCAGAGCTGAGATCATTAGTACCAACATGCAGAAAAACTGTAGTGGCAGAGGCAGGGACAAAGTCGATCAGTGAGCGTGCGTCAGCAATGCATGCGCCAGGCTGAGAAACAAAAGCGGGGGTTCCAGGGCAGAGGGGATCGACGTGATGATACAGATACTTGGTCTGGGAGTCCCCGATCACAACTGTTGTGGTTTCGGTCTGCGGAAATTTGCAGATGATGCTCTTTGCTGTGGTCCGGTCAGCGCTCATGGTGGAAACAAATCTAGAGAAAGATAAACTCACAAAGCGCGCAGAATTAGTATAAGTAAAGAGTCGGATACACAGCAAGAACAATAACAAACAATGTTTACTTACGTAGCGGCAATGAGACTTGCCTTCATCAGAGTAAAGTTACATGATTTTGCTGTCGCAAACATTTTGAACACATTTCTTATATAGGTTTGCATAAAACTGTGAAAAGGAGCGGAAAATGTTTCGGAAATGGAGAGTGTGCATACAGTCAGGCTACGCCTATGTTACATCAACAAAAAATAAATAAATAAATAAATAAATAAAAAGGGGGGGAGCGAGAGAGAGAAAAAGGGGTCATGTTAACAATGCAGCGTTCAAGGTTGCACCATGACGGGTCAACGTATGCCGCGCGGGCTGCAAGTTCAGACAATGGGGGAAACTGGACAACCGCGGTTTGAAAAGAAAGGGAAGACTATACAGTAAGGTATTCAGTGGCTGGGGAGACTGGTTGGGGCAGAAGCGAAGATGGGTGTGCCCCCGCGGATAAAGAGAATAGATAGGGGGCACAAAAGAGCATTTCACAAAAGCTAGCAATTGAACAGGAAATAGGTAGGGTCACAAAAGGTTAAACATGAATAGATCACAAAGAGGTAAACATTCTTAAGTGGTGGTGCGAACGAGGCCTCTTTCCCCAGGACAAATGGCATTGTTGAGCCGCATTAGGCTAATAAAGCTGCTGTATTAGGAGAGTTTCTGCGAATTCTGATGAGAGATCTGCTGTGGGACCTCTTCACGAATCAGCTGCTTTATGCGGTGCAGCAGGGACGAGTTTTTGTCGACTTACAGTGCACCGAGGGGGTCGTCACACTCCGCCAGTCGGCACTGAGTCAAGCTGCGCTGCCTGCGCAACTCGTCGTAACTTTGGCACAGGCTTATGACGTCGCTTACGTTTTATAGATTCTTCGGAAGCAGCATCTGGAACGCGTTCTGGTCTATTTCTTTGAGGATGCTATTGAAGGTGTCTGGCTCAAGCATGGACGGTTTCGCGCGCCGGCAGAGATCTACCACATCCTCAATGTAGCTGGTAAAGGTCTCCCGGGCCTGTTGAGCCCGCTCTTTTAAGCTTTGTTCCGAGCGCAGCTTGCGCACAGAAGGGCGGCCTAATACGGCAGCAATGTTCGCTTGAAATGCGGTCCAGGTTGACCGATCAGCTGAATGGTTCTGCAACCATTTTTCGGCGAGCCCCGTCAAGGAGAATCCCACTTTACTGAACTTTGTGACATTGTCCCACCGATCGAACGTGCACACTCGCTCAAAAAAAGAAAGCCAGTCCTCGACGTCCTGGTCGTCCACGCAACTGAACTGTGGTGGGTCACGCTGGCGGATCGCCCGTGGCAGATGAAAGGCGGCAGGGAAGATGACGTGGTGGGCAGGGCATCACCAGGCATGGCTGACTCAGTGGGAGAAGGCAGGGTGTGACTCTGGAGCTTCATACTTGAAGGTAGACAGGGTGAGCTGAGGAGGAGAACCCGCACACTCCACCAAACTGTAGGATAGGCCTATTCCCCAAGAGAATGCAGCAGGATGCTAGGCACAGGTAGTCCAAAGCAAGAGGGACACACGGCTTCCTCTCACGCGCTCTTCTCGGGGGTCACTCTGATGATGCCTGTCCGGTTCACCGCTGCTTGATCTTTCTTGTAGTTATTTTAAAATGACCAATCAGCTTGCAAGGATAGGAGATAGTTAACATAGAGCTGTTGACCGCTGTTACCTCTTCCGCACTACAATATATATAAAGATCTATATACATATATGTATTTCTGAAAATGGTTGAATCCCAAATTAAAACAAAACCAGTCCTTAACAGTCGTTTCGACTGGAGGACCAGTCTTCATCGGAGACTGGTCCTCCGGTCGAAACGTCAGTAAAACACTGTTTTGGTTTTTAATCATGGGTAAACCATTTTCTCAAATATTTCTTCCGTCTCCTCGAGAAGGTTCGCCTATTGCTTATATATTTATTGTAATGCAGAAGATTGGCAACGTTCACTAGAAGAATCAGGATAATCACCAATCCCCTGCGGGAGATGTGCGCCACTTTATCATCGTCGATAGCAGAAGCCGAAAATGGAAGCCGCACCGTCATCGCCTGGAGCGAAGGGGTTCTTTCTCGCACTGTCTTCTCCAAGAGTCGACTGTGCATGGACTGTGCTCGACCTGTGCCCTCCTTATCGTTCGCCTGCACAGCAACCTTTACCAATAAACCCCATTTCAAGTGGTGGAGAAGCCGGGGTCACAATCCACTCCTGGAACTCCGGAGCCGAAAGCTGCCCGAAAGGATGACCAGCAAAGCCAGCCAAACCGCTACGCCCTCGCCTCGGCCTGTGATGTGCTCTGGTGCTGTGCGTGAGCGAGACCCGCCAGACTTCAGCGGCACTGACGAAAACGACGCGGTAGATTGGCTCGAACCCTTTGAGCGGGTGAGCGCGTACAACCGGTGGGACGATGTTTTCAAACGCAATAACGTGAGCTTCCCCCTGACCGGCGTCGCTGAGATGTAGTTGAAGAATAACCAGCGTCGCCTTAAGATATGGGCTGCGTTCAAGGACAAATGCCTTGCGATTTTCGGCCGCCCAGCTGTGCGCAAGGTTCAAAAAGAGCAGCGCTTGCGCTTATGAGCCCAGCAGGTCGGTGAAAACTTCATGAGTTACATTGAAGATGTCAGTTGAGAAATAAAGAAGCACAGGCAGGGGGCGACAGTAGGAGAAGAGGAAGAGGAGGATCGGGGGTGCTCACTGCCTCGCTAATCAACTCGATCACCACATCGGAAGGCAGACGCTGGTCTTCTTTTGCTACACATTTTCTAGTGCCGTGAAACCCGGGAACCGGCGCACGAGCGAATCTACGTTCGACGGCGCAGCGGCTCCGAGGCACGCGAGGCTTGGACACCTTCGTACTGCTTTATCCTGGAAGCCTTGCCCTCGGCCGCCGCCCCTTTCGGCTTGTGCCGAAGCCCGTCCTTGTCCTCTTGGTATTCGCAACCCCAGCGTCTTGCTTCATCGACTGGTGCCACGGACGCTCTTCGTATTCGCCGAGATGTCCTGCGAGCGACCGTCTCCGGGACCATGACAGTCCTCGACGCCTTGCTGCGGAGCCAGGCAGCAACGGCCCTTGATTGACAAAATGTCCTCGACCTCATCTTGCATGACCAGGTGAGCCTTCACAAACTCGACGCTCAAGTTCAGGAGCCTGAAGAATGAAGAATTTCATGCTGACATTTTGGAAGGGATCGATTACGACGAGCGTATCTGCGCGCTGCGAACGCGCGTAGGCTTCTCTGCGAGCCAAGACTAACGCAAGCCCCGTCCGTCAACCTCAGGCGGCCCTATTCACTACCCGCATCGCAACCTCGACTATTCGCTAGCGTCCCGAGGAGGCCCGGCGGACAATGGTCCTGGGTAACGTGCCAGCCGTACGGGAAATGACTGGCGCGCGGTTAGAACAGGGAAACGGCGACGGAGGCGCTTCGGCCTTACAGGACGCCAAGCAGGACACCGAGGTGCTCAGCCAGGGAGAGAGGCTCCACCAACGGCGCAGTCCTGCTCCTTCCGTGACTGCAGTTTTGGGGAAGCCTCAAGGACACTCCCGGCACCTCGGCATCGGTGACGCGGCTATCGTTTCTGAGACGGGCGAGCGGCTCTGCCGTGAATCTAGCCTAGTCAAAGAGACTTCTGCTTTGAACATGTCGAAGTGACCCCAGACGGACGCTGCTATCACGGACGCGATTCTCACTTCGTAGACGTTACTACAGCCCTCGCGCATCCCTCGCTTCGACGACTTGACTACCGCTCTGGAGACGTCTGAGCCGTTCTGCCACAGCCCTAGAGTCGATGACGCGACTCTTCTTTTGGAAACCTCCGAGCTTCCCTGTTGCGACCTTTACGTCGGTGAGGTACCTCTCGTTTCGCCAGCAGTGCAGCAACCCGGTTTCGAGTCAAATATGCTTTCATTGGGTTCAGCAACAAAGACGCGGTTCGTGCAGAAGATGGACTCGGGTCGGGGGATAACGAAGCGCCTTCTAGTCCGACGGTCCATGAGCGAGCTTCGACGCCGGAAGCGAGCTTCGGCACCGCTCGTCAAAGCCCGGTGGGGAGGTATCCTCGTGGCGAAGCAGAACAAATGCTTCTATGGTGAAGACCCCTACTTCAGCAAGCGCCACTCGATTCGGGACGAGCCTTTGTACCTTGTTGGGTACGGCGAGAGCGAAGTCCTATTGTTCACAGAGATAACGGATACGCCGACCGAACACACATATTTCCTCGTGGAAGCAGTATCAGACGTGGAGGAGACGGCAATACCATCACGCTACCGTGACGCTCTCTAGAAATTTGACAGTATACATCAACTGTTCCCGTTTGTTCCTTGCGGCTTCTTGGCGACTGAAAACCAGGAGCATGGTCTCTCTTTCCGGTTGACCGTACGCAATCTTCGCTTTATCCCATAAGTCACTTTAATCCTGGAACTCCGGAATCGCTTGTTGCCCGTGACGATGGCTATGGACTTGTACTGCCGCACTCGAATGACAACGCTTTCTACAGAGAACGACGGCACCGAGACACCCAGCGAAATGCTCCACTGGATCCGCCAGCCAGCCTACAAGCATAGATACTGTGGAATCATGCGCCGCTACGGAAGCCGGACAACTGGCCATAGTGGGCGCGGACTTCGCCACTTCCCGTGCAGCTGCCAGCTAGCTCCTAACCAACTTGGCGGCGGCGGGAGTGTGTTGAGAAATAAAGAAGCACAGGCAGGGGCGACAGTAGAAGATGAAGAGGAAAATCGGGGGCGCTCACTGCCTCGCTAATCGACTCGATCACCACATCGGAAGGCAGACGCTGGTCTTCTTTCGCTACAATGTCCTCGACCTGTGTCGGCGCGTCGACCCCTTTATGCAAGGAGCTGAAAAGATCAATCACATCTTGAAAAGAAGAGATGACGACGCCTTCCCAATACTTTTGTCGAGGGACTTACGCACCGTCACCGAAGTCAATATCTTGTGCCGAAGCTTCGATGAGTTGCGGAGGCAACGGGCCCTCACTCGACGATCTCTTGCACAGGATGACTGTGTGTCACATTCGTCAGCGATGCACGCAGATCCTTCGTTGCTTTGGTAAATCAAAGACTTCGTGCTTGAGGAGGTGGCCCGTCAGTTGTCCCTTCTACCTGCCACGCCAAAGCCTGTGTCGATGCTAGGACCTTCTCTCGAGCAAGTGATCCGAGATCAAGTTGCCGAAGCACTTACGCTTTGTCCGGAATACGTGCCGATTGCCGCGCCAGTCGCGTACGCCGACATCGCCGCGAGACCATTGCCGGAGTCAGCCCTGACGTACCAGCCGACGTTTCCAGCGCAACCTCGAGTTGTCTCAACTGTGCCTCCGCCTCCACGGTTTAATCCCAAGGCCGGTGGTCCGTGGCGTACTCCGCAAAATCGTCCTATTTGCTTTGCTTGTGGAGTACCTGGGCACATCACACGCCACTGCCGCCGCCGTCCGCCGTCATTATGGGACACTGCACATGCCGGTTTTCCGCCGTCAACTCAAGCCCTGGCGCCACTTCGTTTCCCGACTGCACCTCGCTCTTCGTATCGCACCACATTTACTGACCGTCGTTCATCTTCCCCGCGCTGTCGCTCGCTTTCTCCGATGCGACGTCGTCCTGGTCTCAAAGACACGGAAAACTAGTCGCCGCAGTTCCCGAGGCAAGAACTGCGCTGACGTCGAAAAGTAAAGGCCGTAGAAGGCCGTTGCCGTAGAAGGTTTTCGCACTGTTTCCCTGGTAGACACTGGAGCTGCTGTTTCCGTCATCAAAGCCGATGTATGCCGTTTATTGCACAAAGTCATGACGCCTGTTCATGGACTTTCGCTCTGAACCGCAAGCGTGCACAATATTGAACCAATGGCCGTTTGCACGGCTAGAGTCGTTATTCATGACGTACTGTACTTCATTGAATTCATTGTGCTACCGCCGTGTTCCCATGACGTCATATTAGGGTGGGACTTCCTTTCGCGTCATAACGCAGTGATCGACTGTGCGCGCGCAGAAGTTGAGTTTTCTTTCTGTGACGCACTATTTGATGACAGCAAAAGTGCCCCCACAACCAAACTTGTCATGGCAACCGACACCTACGTCCCGGCCTATTCTTCTGTTTGTGTACTTGTGCGCTGCGCATCCATTACTGACGCCATGGCGCTGTTTACGCCGTCTGGCGTTTTTCTTTGCCGCAAATGTTTTTCCCTGCCATCTGCCGTTCTTACTCTCAGCGCCGGAACGGGCAACATGTTTGTCACTAACGTGTCTTTGGCGCCGTGCGTCCTTCTGGAGGGTGAAACACTTGACAGCTTGGAATACGTAGATCCTGGTCGTGTGATAGCCATTCCGGACCGCATTTCTCAGGTTTAGGTTGCCGGACTTGACCAATGTCCGCCTGGGGCGGAGCCTTCGACTGATGTTTTTCTTGCCTCTGTTGACGACGGTCTAGACCCTACCCAGCAAGCCCAACTTTTGGCGCTGCTTCAACGATTTCAATCGTGATTCGACTTGTCCCACAGCGCTCTTGGCCGCACATCTAGAGTCGAGAACACCCTCGACACTGGTACCCATGCCCCCCTCCGGCAGCGGCCTTATCGCGTTCCCCCAGCTGAGCATCGTACCATCGAGCAGTATGTGCACTACATGCTTCAGCGTGGAGTTCTTCGACCCTCAAGCAGCCCGTGGACATCTCCTGTCGTGCTCTTCAAAGAAAAGGATGGACCCATTCGCTTCTGCGTGGACTACTGTCGCCTGAACAATATCACGCGCAAAGACGTCTATCCGCTTCCACGCATCGATGACGCTCTGGAAAACTTGCAGGGGGCAGAGTTTTTCTCGTCCCTTGACTTGCGATCCGGATATTGGCAGGTACCTATGGCCGACGCTGATCGCTCGAAGACGGCATTTGTAACCACTGATGGATTATATGAATTCAATGTTATGCCGTTCGGGCTGTGTAACACCCCGGCAACATTCGAACGCATGATGGACAATATTCTGAGGGGACTCAAGTGGAAAATTTGCTTGTGCTACTTAGACGACATTTGACATTGTCATTTTTTCTGCCAATATTCCGACGCACCTTCAGCGCCTAGAACAGGTGTTAACCTGTCTTTCTCATACTGGACTCCAACTGAACCTAAAAAAGTGCCACTTCGCTGCCAGAAAGCTAACCATCTTGGGCCACGTCGTCACCCAGGACGGTGTTCTACCGGACCCAGCGACGCTCCGTGCAGTGGCCCAGTTGCCGAAGCCCACTAATATAAAATCTCTTCAGAGGTTCATAGGCATTTGTTCATACTTCCGACGTTTTATCCGCAACTTTTCCTCTATCATTGCGCCATTGACGAAAGTCCTTGGTGGTGCCAGCGACTTACCTGACTGGTCCCCAGCTTGCGACCACGCGTTTGAGACTCTGCGTTGTCTACTGCCCTCGCCACCTGTACTTCGCTAATTCGCTCCTACAGCGCCCACTGAAGGTCACACCGACGCCAGTGGAGTTGGCCTTGGTGCCGTGCTTTGCCAACGAAGACCTGGTGTTGACGAATATGTCGTTACCTATACGAGCCGCACGTTGACAAAAGCTTAAGCGAATTATTCGGTAACCAAAAAGGAGTGCTTGGCCATCATCTGGGCGCTTGCTAAGTTTCGACCATATCTGTACGGCCGCCCATTCGATGTGCTCACTGACCACCAGGCCCTTGCTGTTTGGCGTCATTAAAGCATCCGGCAGGTCGTCTTGGGCGATGGGCGCTTCGCCTACAAGAATTCGACATACGCGTCATATACAGATCCGGTCAGAAGCATTCTGATGCCGACGCTCTGTCCCGTTCACCAGTTTCTTCTGACCTTGCGAAGCACTCGGGTGACCTGCTGGCCCTTTCGGTGACTGATATGGTAGCCGAGCAACGGAAGGATCCCTGGATCGCTTCCCTCATCAGCTGCATAACCGATGCTTCTAAGGCCGCTACGACTCGGAGTCTACGTAGGCAAGCATCACACTTTG